>NC_040910.2:75314555-75681883 GCF_004126475.2 Phyllostomus discolor | reverse complement strand
CTGTGAAGGGCCAGGTTCTTCTTTCCATGGTGATGGGTTGCATCCTCCTGGGAGTGTCGCCCAGCCCTGCACCTGGGACCTGTCTCTATGAGCAGCTCCTGCCCTTCCTCTTCTCTCCTCATTCCCTTCAGCATGTTCCCGCCAATGCCCAGGTCTCTGGACTCCTACTTCCCCAAGGAGAATCTGAGAAGCTGTTTTTTGCTAAAGTTTTGATAGCTGATATTGGTTTCCAAGGCTGACCCTCTGTTGTATTTAATCTTCAATGTACTGGTCAACAGAATTTCAGGATGTGGCAGGTTAATAAGGGACATATTTGGGGATGAGGAGTGTTCTGTTTTTCCTTATATTCGGTGTGGTACAATTCAGCAAATACACTTCGTCAATTGAAGTGGACTCATTAATGGAGTTAATCCGAGCTTCCCAAGGATGTTATGAGTCGATGATCGCTCATCGACTGTTGTGATTTCTACAGAAGGCCGGCTCAGTTGGCCAGAGGGCTGCGTGAGGACATTGCAGGGTTTTCAGAGGTAATCAGACATAGTCTCGCACTCTAGCAGGGAGACAGGCTCATAAATAACTCACAGGCTAGCAGAGAGCAACGTTGTGAACAAGGTTAAGCAAAGCATCTTGGGAACCTTGGAGCCAGCTTGGATTCTGGCTGGGGTTTGGGCTTAGCAGCTGTGTGGGTTGAGCCACTGGGTCAGGGTGGGCAGGTCTGGGGCAGAGATGGAGGGCGAGCAGTTCAGGTCAGGGCACAGGCTGAGTAAAGGCTCCGAGATAAGAAAAGGCTGTGCATGTTTCAAGAAGGACAGGCAGCCAGGGATGCAGGGGTTTGTGCGTGTAAATGCGGAGAGGGCGGCATGTAATGGTGGGAAAGGCTGGAAGGGAGCAAAGTGGGGAAGGATGTCTCAGGTGCGCAGTTTGGATGATACTTGATGTGCAGTGGAAAGACACTAACCCTCTGGGTCGGGGAGGAGCTGGACGAGACGGCTGGGAAGAGGGGCTGGTGCGGAGGAAGGAGAGGATGTGTGTGTGGGACAGACTGGTTAGGAGGAAACTGCATGCCACGGGCAAAAGGTGCAAGAAAGGCCGGCCTCTGCGACTTCCTGTGTGAGTGACCTTGGACAAATTCATTTCCTTCCCCCGAGCCTCTTCTTCCTCAACTCCAAAATGGGACCGGCAAGTTCCGAGGAGTGTGACGTGAGGCTTAAGGGAAAGAATTAGGGAGTGGGTTTGTCTGTCATTGGTGAAGCATGTAGAGCCCGTGGACTGGAGAAGGGCCGGGAGCATGGTGGGGAGGGAAGATGACAGTGATGACCATGTGGCAAAGAGTGTCCCTCATATTATCTCATTTAATCCTTGCAACAACCCTTCAAAGTGGGCATTATTACCCCCATTTGACAGATGAGGAATCTGGGGCTCGCAATGGAAGAAGGACTCACCTACAGCTAATACTAGTAAGTGGAACCAGGTCAGGGTGTCTGCAAATAGTGGGGGACAGTCCCTTCCTCCTGTCTCTGGGAGAGGGGAGGGAAGGGTGGCTGGGTGTTGGCTGGGGCAAGGAGATAGAGTTGGAGCTGTGTCTGAGGCTGTTTGCACCCCTGTTGGCAGGGGTGAGTGGTGGGTGGTGGACAGGGTTTGGGTGGGGACGGTTCTTGAGTGGGCCTATTCTTCTCTCAGCCTAGGCACCTGTGGGGGCCTCGTGAGGTCAAGGTCTGTCAGCCTGCGAGTGGGGGGGGGACACCACTGCGTGGTCTTGGCTGTTGCTTGTTTGTCCTCATCTACAATAAAGCTGTTGGGCTGATAAGTGACCTGTTTTTTTTTCCTAATGACCTAAGACTTCATGATCAGCAGAGTTCTCAAATTAAAAAAACATTGAAAACATATTATATTCCCACGGTTCAAATTCAAAAAGCATTAAAGCAGTCACAATGCTCCCCAGCCACTCAGTTCTCTCTTCGGGAGGCAGTTGGTGTTATTAGTTGCTCCCACGGAGATGGCAAGAGTGAGTCATTCAAGGCTGAGTCCTGAGGAGCCCAAGGACAGGAAAAGGCGTGGAAACCTCATCAGATAGGATGGCATTAATCAGGGTGGGCTTCCTGGAGGAACCTAGTTTTGAACCAGGTTTTACAAGAAGAGTGTCAACTTGGGGCAAGAAAGAGGCCACAGAGGAGGGTCAGTTCTCAAAATAAAATCAAGATGGTCCCCCAAACCTGTCCTTGCCCAGCCACCTGCACAAACCAGGAACTTGGGAACAATGTTGTACCTTTCCCCTCCTCACCCGTGTCCAGCCCACCGCTGGGTCTTGCCTCACCACCTCCTTAGCTCACTCAAGAGTCCTCCTGCTTCGCTCCATCTCCAGCACTGTCCCCCTTCACAAGCCACCGCTGTCCCACCTGGGCACCTGCAACAGCGTCTAACCTGGCTGCCTTGCTCTTTTCCACCCAGCAGCCTGGATGATCTCTCCCAAACGCCCATCAGATGGTGTGAAGGAGAGTGAAGGGAAACAGGTCGGCCGATGCTCTAATACGGGAGGCCAGGGCAGCAAGGAAAGCCCTCTGTTCTCTGGCAACCCTGCCCCCTGGGAACCTCCCACCCCAGTAAGGAGGCTGAGCCCACCGGGCGCTGTCAGGGCAGCTGCATAATTCTTTTGCATAGCAATTTATGCAGTTTGCAACCATACATGCGCGCGTGCACACACACACACACACACACACAGAGCAAACATTTGGAATAGGCAATACCCTCCTGTGTGAAAAGATTCATTGTCAAAAAGTCACTCTCCTACCCCCCCAGTCTCCCAGTCCCCCCTTTTCCCCATCCAGATAACTACATTACCTTTTGTGTCTCCAGAGTTTCTGTATATAAAGGTAAGAAATATACATTTGTACTTTATTCCTTCCCCCTTTTTTTTAAAGATTTTATTTATTTATTTTTAGAGAGGGAAGGGAGGGAGATAGAGATAGAGATAGAGAGAGAGAGAGAGAAACACCAATGTGTGGTTGCTGGGGGTTTTGGCCTGCAACCCAGGAATGTACCCTGGCTGGGAATCGAACCTGGGACACTTTGGTTCCCAGCCCGCGCTCAATCCACTGAGCTACGCCAGCCAGGGCTCCTTCCCCTTTTTTTAACATAAATTACACATACTGCTCATTCTGCATCTGATTTTTTTTTTTTAATCTTAAGAATGTGTCGTGGAGATCACTGCGTGAAGCACACAGGGAAGGCTCTCACTGGAAGCATCTGTTGTAAAGCGATGGCTGTGCACTGTCCTGCTACAACATGCCGTAATTTATGCAGCCGGCCCCTACTGATGAGCGCTTGGGTCGTGCTCCAGTCTTTTGTCATTATAAACAACGCCACAGATCACCTTGTCCACATGCTGGAGTCTGTAGATTAATTCTCCAAAAGGGGTCGTTGGGCTACTGGGAAGTGTAATTGTAACTTAGACAGACATAGTCTGGTTGTCCTGCAGAAGGGTTGTACCGCTGACGTTCCCACTGGTAAGGCATAAAGGGGTCTTTTTGTAGTGATATGTTTGTCCTTGTTGTTCCCACAAAACTGCAAACTCTAGGAGGGCAGGGATTAAGTCTCTGGTTCATCATCATAAGCACCCAGTTAAATGTCGAGTTAATTAATGGAGGCACGGTTCTGCCAGGAGGAGGTGGCCAGTGGAAGAGATCCTTCTGTGTTCACTCTGCCCAGCCCAGCTTCCCCCATCCTTGCTGCAGGCGGACTGTCTGGAAGGTGGCTGGGACCCTTGAACTGCTGAAGACCTAAGCCTGATATTTGACCCATGACCTCCTCTTGTCCTGCTGTAAAACCAAGAAGTCCAATGTCTCATTACTGTAGGGGACTTGGAGAATGGACCCTTGTCTGGTGGTGCTTGAATTCCCCTGCCCACCCTCTGCTTATATACCTCCAGTGACAAAGGACTCACTCCTTCTAAGTGCCTCCTTTCAACTTCAGACAATTAACTTTTAAAAAGCTTTTCTATCCATTGAAACCTGCTCTCTGTTCCTGCCTCCTCTTCAGGGAATTTTCACTGTGGTCCTCTGGAAATGAGACTCTCTGGCAGATGAGCAGGGGGATATTTGGGACAGGGACCTCACATCCACCTTTTAGCAGCAAGCCAGGCCAGTTCCCCAGAAGAGCTCCGAGGCGCCCTGCCTGCCTCCCTCCTCACTCTCTCTTGTCCCACAGGTATGTACAGGAAGGGCGTTTCCGCATCGAGGAGAGGACGCTGACAGCCTTCCAGTGGCTCTACAGCCCCACAGCACCATCGCATCCTCAGCCGTGCTGACCTTGAGTCTCCCTCCAGGTAAACTGACCTACGGCCCTAAATCTCACTCTTTGGCCTGACTCCAGGCCCCCACAGGTGGCACTTATGCAGCCACATTGGTCCCTAAATCCACACTGGGGAACACTTGCCCTCATTCGTGGAGAGGCCTCCTGGGATTCTGGAAAGTTTGTCCAGCCTAGAATGCACTGAATGATTGGAAGTAGCTCACTGCCTCTGCTTTCTCCTCTGTAAAATGGGTATGACCATATTCTCCCTTCTATGAGGAAGATCATGAGTCTTGAGTGAAGTGATGCCTGCAGAAATTCCCAAAGCCAGGAAATCCACTACCTCCTCTTAAAGTGGGAAATAGAAGCCAGATTTGCTGGGCAGCCCCTGCTTTGACCTGGGTGGAGGCAGCCCCGCCTTTCTTGTGATGGGCTGGGAGATGAGCTTTTCCTGGCCTAGATTCCTGTTCCCAGGCTCCTGACCACTCTTTTTTTTTTTAAATCCTTACCTGAGGATATGTTTATTGATTTTAGAGAGAGGAAGGGAGAGAGAGACAGAGAGAAACATTGGCGTGATAGAGAAACATTGATTGGTTGCTTCCCATAGGTGCCCTGACCAGGAATCAAACCCCCAACCTTTTGGTGTAGGGGAAGATGCTCCAACCAACTGGGACACCTGGCCAGGGCCCTGCCCACTCTTTGTTTATACTGTGGAAAGGTGTGACCAGTGTTATTGGTCTCTACAGAGATCTCCTGGGTGGCCCTGCTGCTGCCACATCCCTTCCCAAGGCTTCGGCCAGACCTGATCCTGGACCTTTATTATCTCTTTCCCCATCAAAACTTCTTTGCATTAGATTCTAAATGAGCAGAACTCTTGAAGCCAAGGACAAACAGATCTCTCCTCCAGGGATGGTTGAAGGGAAGAGGATGGATGTGGTATCAATGGGGGGTGCACCATGGCACCTTGGGCCAGCCAACTGGAGAGCAAGGATGGTGCTTGTACTGCAGCTCCCCACACTTGCCGCAGGGATGTGTGCAGATGTGACGGGAGCCTTCACCTCGCCAGACACTGCCGGGAATCCTAGTTGCCTGAGAGCAGTGCATCTGCTCCCTGTGATCTCACTGATGATTTCAGAAGGTCCAGGAAGCAGGGAGGTGGGTGGATACTCTGGATCCGTCTCTGTCCGAAGAGGAAAAAATCATTAGATGATGATGCGGAGTAGGTGACTGGGAAAGGTGACTCAGACCACCTGAGAACACTTGGTGTTTAGGGAACGGGTGCCCTGGACTCCAGAGGTGGATTTCAAATAATGTAGAGAAAAGATGGGTGTTGGAGCAGGAGTTGTGAGTTCCAGCAATAATGGTTCTTTTCTTCCCACAAAGCCTTGCAGGGGACACAGGAACGTGACCTGGGAGATGGCAGGACTAGGGAGGTTGACGAGTGAGCTGCCATTGGCCAAGTCCTGCTCAGTGTGTCTGTGAGTGGCGAGGTGCAGAAGGATGTGGACAGCATGTCGGTGCCTTTGCTGACGGCAGGAACTTGGCACCATCACAACAGTTGAGATGTCAGAATTGGGACCCACACTGCCTGGGGGGGCTGGATTCCAGGTCCTGCCAGGTGTAGGAGGTACCATTTAGCAGGGAGAAGTCCATTTTGGCCTCCAATCCTGTCTGGGCCTGGGCAGCAGGGTGAGGGATCAGAGCTGCCTGAGGGGCTCCAGTAGACTAGACACTTGGGTGTGGCCCCATGACTTAGGTTTCAAGAAAATGCTCGCACGCAAAGCTGCAAGAGCTCAGGGCAGCGTCCACAGCGAGGGCGGGAAGGACCCGCCGTTCTGTTCTGAGTCTCAGACTTTCAGCGGAATGTTCCTTTGATTTCCGTTCATTTATTATTGGATGGGAATTGCACACAGTTCTGCTGCTAACACTGTGCCAGATGTCACCCTCGAACAGCTGAGCAGATTGCCTTCCGGGGCGATGGACCAGGCTGCTGAAGAGACTCAGACCGAGGGCTGGCTACCCCATCTCCTTTCTTCCTTCCACCTGCTGCGGGTAAGGCCCCAGGGTTACAGTGCCTTTGGTTTCAAGGCAGACAAGGACCTGCCTCCACGGGGCACACTTTCTAGTGGGAGAGACAGACGGTAGCTGCATGGACAAGGACATTTCAGAGTGAACTTTTCAGACCACGGAAGAAAGTGACCTTTGAGCTGAGTCCTGAAGGACACCGGGGTAGCCACGTGGAAAAGGTGCTGGTTGAATGGATGGTGGGGAGAGGGCTCAGGAAATGGGGAGGACGAGTGTCCCTGCAGGAGGAACAGCTAGTACAAGGCCCCAAGTATGTTCTAGAAGCAGAACGCCATTGTGGCCAGAGCTGAGTGAGTCCTGGCAGACAGGCAGAAGCAAGGCCGACTCACTGGTGATGAAAGGCAAGGCTTTCTAGTACCCAGAGCTGCCTGAGGACCCCGTAGGTAGCTGCCTGAGGGAGTGAGTGCCACATTACTGGGGTGCGCACCCCTTATTCAGAGGCCTCCCTCCCTGGAGGTCACAGAGGAAGAGACTTGGGCATCCCCAAGGCTGCCTAGAAGATTCTTTGTCCCTTCAGTCCCTTCAAGTTCATGAGTATCCCTTGGTTTGGACGAAGCTGAGAAAATTTGTGTGGAGTGAGTGAATGAAAGCTCCAGGCTGCCAGGTCCAAGCAGGGGCAGTTTCAGGAGCTCTGGCATCTTGACGCCTCGCATTTCCAAGTGCAGACAGCACCGGCTTCCCTCCCAGGTCCCACCCTTCTCGGAGCTGGGGATGGCTCTAGAGTGTCTTCAATAGACCAGGAACCCATGGATCTGCCTGCACCTTGGTTGCCCACTGCACTGCCTTGGGGCTCCGTCGTCCAGGAACTTCTCTGGGCAGAGTGGGCCATTCCCGCCTTTCTCCCTTGGTCCCTTGGGCGCGCCAGCCCCGGCCACGCCTTTGTTCCCGAAGATCCGCCTTGGGCAGTCCCGAAGGCATTCCGTCACGGCGCTCAGGACCCGCGGTATCCCCCATCCTATCCCCGGCATCCCCCCTCGCAGCCCCGGCGTCCTCGTCTGCCCCGGTGTACGCCCTCCCACTCCCTCTCCAGCAGCTGCGCGGCGGCGGAGCTTGGCGAGCATTGTGGGCACCACCGGGACCAGGGCGGGCCCTGGGCGGTGGTGTCTCGGGACCGGAGAGAGAAGTGGGCGCGGCCCGCAGTAAGCCCGGCGGCGGCTGGAGGACCCAGCCTGTGGCCGGGCGCGGACTTGCCGGCGGCTGGCCCTCCAGGTGTGCAGCAGCTGCAGGCGGGAGCAGCTTGGGGCGTGCGGAGCCGCAGCCGGCTGTGCGCGTGTGCGCGCCGCGGTGACGGGGCACGCGCTGGGCGGGCGGCGAGAGCAGCCGGCCGCGGGGGAGGAGGAGGGGGCCTGGGTCCGGATGGAGACGGTGGACGTCGCTGTGGCGAGCGCACAGGCGGAGACAGCCGCCGCGACTGACTGTTGACATTCTGTCCACATCGCAGAGTGAACCTGGGCGCCCGCGTCACAGAAGGTCAGTAGGTCCAGGGCTGGGTGTGAATCCCACAGTCAGCTTGGAGCAGGACGCGAGTCCTGGGTGTAACTGAACGTGGGATTGGGGTGTATGTTATGAGTGTAAATGCGTGTATTTGCAAAGAGAAATCCAGTCCGTACTGGCGTGTGGGAGCTCTGTGCTGCGATTCCACACAGCGCTTCAGCGTAATGGGCTGTGTCTGGGAGGTGGGGTGGCTGTCCTCAGAAACGCACGCCGGCGGGGCATTGCGCACGCACACCGGGGATAGGGGCGAGCGTGCCTGCGTGAAATGTCGCTCAGTCCCTGTCAAAGTCTCTGGCCGGAGAAGCTGACTGAGGCGACGTCAGAGGTGGGTGTTCACAGGTGGTGGTAGAAGGAAAAAAAGCCAGGAACCTCAGGAGGACCCTGTTGGCTGGGCGGGGTTGTTTCGTCCCCACCCTTCCGCGCCCAAAGGTCATAAATGCCACCCCATCTTCTTTCCAACGTGTGCCTGTCACAGGGAGGGGAGTCAGGATGGTGGGTGCTGACTGAGAGGCCTTTGTGGACCCTTGGGGCAGGACCAGTCTCCAGTCGGATGCTCAATCCTAGGGAGATCCTGGGCGGGTGGGTGTGGGGGAGCCAGCTGGGGTGGGGTCCAGGGCAGATGTGTGTCCAGGGGACCTCAGAACTGGGTAGAATCCACTTGTCTTTGCCACCACCAGACGCTGAGTGTCTGTCTGGACCTGGGAGCTGCTGGTGGGGACATCCTGCTTTCTCCTGTTTTCTGTAGCTCCCTCTGCACCCTTCTTAACAAGCTGAAGGGCATTGACATGCAAGTGGGGTTTGGGCTCCGAATGCTGGGTTCTGCCTCTGAGTGGCCTCCGTCAGAGTGCCTTCACAGGGAATAATGGGGGTGTCCCGGGCTGGGCACCAGGACTTGCTAGTTCTGTTCCTGCTTTGTGACCCTGAGGCTGTACCTTTAGCCCCATGGGCCTCAGTTTCCCAGAGAGGGGGGAAGGCCCCCTCCCCCACTTTTCCTGCCATGGTGAGGAGTAAACAGAAGGGTCACACAGCTGGGGCTGTGAGGTCACAAGCCCTGATCTCCCCCAGCAAAGTCCCATCTTTGCAACTTGGGCAGGGGTCCAGGGAGGCTCTGCCTTCTCCTCCAAGCCGGCACTGAGTTTTCTGAGTCCAAAGGTGGGTCACGGTGGGTGGCTGCTAGATCTGGCCACTCAGGTTTTAAAAAGCTACCTGAAGTCCCTCCTCCCTTCCAAGATGTTGGGGAGTGGGGATGGGGACTGGAGGTGAAGAGCCACAGAAGTTCCTGGGCAGAGGCAGATGCTAAGCTTGGGTAGAGCCCAGCTCTGTCTAGCTGGGACTGCTGCTCAGCCCGGGGTGGTGAAGCAGTTTGCCGGAGGTGACCTCAGCTCCAGAGAAGAGGCCCCTTAGGCTGCAGGCGCCCCGACACCTTCCTCTCCCTCTTTCCCAGGATCCTGGGTCAAGTGTGGCTGAACCACGGTGGTTCAGAATGACTTGAACTTGAGGGGAAGGGACCCTAGCCGGATGGTGGTGGCAGCCGCACAGCACAGTGGTTGAGCAAAACGGCTGTTGTCACTAAGCCCTGGGTCCACATCCCAGCGCCCCCTGCCCCTCCCGCCCATGCTGTATCCCACCTGTGTTCTGCCAAAGCAGAGCCCGAGCAGTAGACTTGGGAAGTGGTCTCAGGGAATAAGGTGGGGGGTGAGAGGTATGGGGAGAGAAGGGAAAGCAGCATGAGGACACAATCATTTTATTATTGCCACCGCCCTGTCCCCAGCCCCTCTCTCGGGGAGCCTATGGAATGTGTTTCCTGTCGGAGAGAAAACAGGGGAGCGGTCGTCCATTAGCTCTGTCCCTTGATGGACAAGGGCACCCCCATGGACATGAACTCCCGTGA
This sequence comes from Phyllostomus discolor, assembly GCF_004126475.2. Classification (NCBI taxonomy): domain Eukaryota; kingdom Metazoa; phylum Chordata; class Mammalia; order Chiroptera; family Phyllostomidae; genus Phyllostomus; species Phyllostomus discolor. Next base: position 75,672,126 of record NC_040910.2, on the reverse strand, counting down.
GGTTCCAGGCACACACGTGTGAGGCCCGGGGGCTCCTGTGGGTGCTGCCCTACACTGTGGCTTCAGAGAAGGCCCAGCATGGCCCCAGATGAAGCTGAGGCTGTGTGGCAGCAGAGGCGTGGCTCGAAGCCAACAGGGAACTCAGTGGTAGGTTGCCGGAGAGGCTGGAGTAAGAACTGGGGCCCAGAGTGTTTGAAAGTGGCCACACTGAGGTGTCCAGCACACTGAGGTGTCCAGCACGCTGAGGTGTCCAGCACGCTGCATGAGCTTGGGCAGGCCACCTAATTTCTCTGAACCTCTGTTTCCTTATCTGGGGTTGTGAGTGTTAAAATAAGATATTTGTTAAATTTGAACATGATGATGGGTCCCTAGAAAGAGCCCCATGAACAGAGCCTTTCTGTGTATTCGGGAAGCCAACACGTTATGGGTGGTGGCTCAGGTACCCGCTTGTTCAAGTGGCGGAGGAGGCTGGCGGAGGTTGACCACCAAAGGCCTTGCTCCTGCTTGTGGAATCTGGGGCTCCAGGCCCAGATAGCTGACCTGGTCAGTCTTTCCTGGAGCTGTGCCTCATCCTCCAGGCCGCCTGAAAGGGTCTGCTTAACAGTCTGTGAATCGCTAGCAGTGCCCTGTCCCTGGGCATGCTCCTCAGACACGCCTGTTGCTGGGGTCTGTCCCAGGAGGGACGTGGAGCCCGGGAGTAGGCAGAGGGGACTAGCAGGCAGCTCGGAAGCAGGTGCTTGAGGAGGAGTGGAGGAAGGTGGATGCTGGGGTTTGGAGCTGGCAGATTGGCCATGGGCACCGGTCTGGGCCACAGTTCAGTGGGAGGATAGGGCAGGGGATGAGACAGTAGGCGAGAAAAGATGGGAGGCAGTACGGAGGGGAGAGAAGGACTAGCCGCGGTGCCGAGAACAAGGGAGGAAACAGGGCTGTGGTGTGAGTTGGTGCAGCCTTGGTGTGAGGGGACCAGGTGTGTCTGGGAGGTGGGACGGGCTGGGCCTGTGGGGCGTGATGATTGGGTGGCATGAGGGAGGGGAGGCAGTGGCTGGGGATTAGTTAGGGGGTTGCTAGGGCATTAGCCAGCGTAGGCTTCATATTTTCAGGTTACCGTGCCTGTAAGTCTCCTCATATCCTCTTCTCCCCAGTGTGTCTACCTGTCCCTCCCAGGCCACCACCCTGTTTGGCAGGGGAAGTGCTGTCTGCAAACACTTAGGTTCTGTTGCGAGAGGTGATTGGAGAAGGCGTGGACGTGTCTCTGCCAAGGCCTGTTGCCATGGTACCATGGTGGCCGTTGTCTCCCTACCCTCTCCCATCTCTGAGCAACGGGCCACCCCCTTGGGGAGAGGTCGCACAGCGGGAAGGTGTCCAGCTGCCTCTCGCTCATGCACAGGAGCGGCTCAGGCTGGCACACAAAGGCCACTGTGTCCATCCTCTGGCCTACAGGCAAGATCGCACCTAGGCTAGAAAGTGCAGCAGCCACTGTCTCTTGTCATTTAAAGACTCTTCTTGACCCCTGCAATTTGGGCCTCATTTTGTTTTTAGTAAGTTTAGTAAAAAACAAAAACAGCAATCTACCCATCTACCTTCTCCGCTTGTCAAGAGGGCATCTTTATGGAGGCAGATGGCATGCTCTTCTTGCCCACCCCTCCCTCAATGCTTTGGTGTTTCTCTAGTGGGAAGTTCTACCTTGTGTCTGACCTCAGCTTGCCATGCTGCACTTTCCCCCACTGTTTGCCACAACCCTTTGGGCTTCCGAATAGTCATAAGGAGATTCTTTTCCATCTGCTCAAGATGTGAGGCAGTGCTCTGGCCAGGTAGCTCAGTTGGTTGGGAGTGTTTCCCGTACATCAGAATGTTGCGGGTTCAATTCCTGGTCAGGGCACACACCTAGGTTGTAGGTTTGATCCCTGGTCTGGACATGTATGGGAGGCAAACAATCAATGTTTTTCTCACATCAATGTCTCTCTCTCGCCCTTCCTCTTTCTCTGAAATCAATAAAACATATCCTTGCGTGAGGATTAAAATAATTAAAAACAAAGATGCGGCAGTTGTAGGGGCCTCCCAAGGCAGTTGGGACGCCAAGGCAAGGCCTGTGCTCTGAGGGACCTGGCCCAAGCAAGGCTGTGCTGAGCACCCCCCACCCCATCCCTGCCCACTCGTGGGCTCTGGACTTGCACCTTGCTCTCAGGGCTGGCTGGTGTCCCGCCCTCTTCCTAGTTCAGGTCCAAGGCTGTCAGACTCCTTCCTGGACCCTGCTGGGCATGCTGGCTGGGCCCTGCCAGGCCTGGGTCAACAGATGGCATCAGGCATGGGCACTGGGGGGCCTGCCCATCAGCTGACTGGTAGTGAGCAATAGCAGAAGGAAGTGATGGGCTGTCAGATGCAGCGAGGTGTGCCCATGTGTGCACACCTGTGCACCATGTCCCTGGAGGCCATGCTGCTGGGTGGCTGTGTGTGGCTCTGTGTGGGTCCAGGGCATGTCCCTGTGTGCACCAAGTTGTTCTTGTACTTTTCTCTGGGTATGCCTGTTGGCTCCCTGCCAGGTGCTCTCCAGGGTCCTCGAGGGTGTGCCTGTTTGGTGGCAGGTGATACTTTAACCCAGAGGGATTTCCTGGACCCCTGGACACCCTGAGTCTTATGCCCTGCCCAGTTCTGCCCTCTCTTCAGGCTTTCTGTCCTGTCCCTGCCTCTGCCTTGAGGAAGCTGCTTCTCCCCCGTGGCTGCGTGGGTGCCCACTGCTGTTGGGGTGGGGCATGGGAGGGACAGCCAGTCCAACCTCCAGCTGCATCCTTCGAGCTCTGAGCTAAGGGGGCGGGTGGGTGAGCCCGGGTTGAGGAGATGAGTCAGGATGGCTGCAGGGGTGGGGGAAGCTGGGCTGTGTGTCAGCATGCTCCAGGAAATGTGCACCCTCCCCCTGCAACCCACTCTCAGACGCTGGGCACCAGTGTAGCAGTGTGAAGGCCCTCCCACCCCTGCTGGTCCATGGCCTCTGCCCCTGTGGCTGGTGGAGGGCCTGGCGGGGCAGAGTGGTCTCTGGGGCTCTGGGCACCCCCCGGGGGCTGGGCCTCCACATACGTCCTGTCGCCATCGTCGTGGGCATTTATGGGGCTCTTCCTGTGCCAGACCCTGGACGGCACACTGCGTGTGTGTTAGCTCACTGGCTCCTCACAGCAATCCTGTGAGGTGGGTTCTGGAAGCATCTCCATCCTAGGGGAAGTGGAGGCTCAGAGAGGCTGGGCTACTTCTACAAGGTCACACAACTGTGAGAGAACCCAGGTCTATTCTTGACACTCACTGCCGTTCCCTCTACTCTCTCTCTTTTTAAAAATCCTTACTAGAGGATATGTGTGTTGATTTTCAGAAAGAGAGGGAGGGGTTGGGGGGAGAGATTGATGTCAGAGAGAAACATCGATGTGAGAGGGAAACGTTGACCAGTTGGCCCCCACACTCGCCCTGACCTTTGGTGTGCAGGACGACGCTGCAGCCTAGGGAGCCGCCCGGCCAGGGCTCTTCCCTCCACTCTTCTCAAAGTCGGATCCATCTCAGCCTTCGTTCTTCCCTTCAGAGAGGCAGAGAGGCCGTCCCAGCTCCCCACCTAAACAGGGCTCCTCACCCGCCAGGTCCCCTTTGATGATGTGGCCGTATGGTAAACACCTGTGTAGTGTAATTTCTCTTTTATCCTCCACCTTCCCACCCCCTAAGTCCTCCGGGGCAGGGATCTGTCTGTCTGGTTCACCGAAATAGCCTCTGCCTCAGCAGAGAGGCTGGAATGCAGTAGGGATACAACAGACGTTTGATGAAAGAATGAATGAACATGTGAAGATATGTCTGACCCTCCTGTCCACTGTCCCTCGCACAGCAGGGACCACCCCAGAGTGGCAGGGAGCACAGGCTCTGCAGCCAGGCAATTGGATTTAATTTCGACTCTTCTACTGTTCTGGTATCTAATGCTGCATAATAACCACCCAGAAGCTTTTGGCCTAAAATGATGGTGACATTTATTCAGCTCATGAACCCACAGTTTGGGCAGGGCTAGGTGGGTACGCATGTTTCTGCTCAGCCACTGCCATCGGGGCGGCTCAAAGTCTAGGGGCCGGAGTCGCCTGCAGGTTCAGTCACTCTCGTGTCTGGCATGTGGTACTGGCTGCTGGCTTGAGGCCTCAGTTCATGGCCACATGGGCCTCTCCCTGGATTCTGTCCGGGGTTTCTCACAGCACAGCGGCTGGTAAAGAACAAGAATCCCAAGAAAGAGCCAGGCAGAAGCTGTTTCACCTCTTCTTACCTAGTCATAGGAATGAGGTGGCACCACTTCTGCTGTAGCCACAGGTCCACACAGACAGACCCACACTGAACCTCTTTTTAAAATCTTTACCTGAGGATATGTTTTATTGGTTTTAGAGAGAGAAGATGGGGTAGGGGGAGGGAGAGAGAGAGAGAGAAAGAAGGAGGAAGGGGGGTGAAGGGAAAGAGAGAGAGAGAAACATTGGTTGCTTCATGTATACGCCTCAACCAGGGAATCAAATCCACAACCTAGGTATGTGCCTCCACCAGGGATCGAACCTGCAGCTTTTTGCTGTATGGGATGACACTCCAGCCAACTGAGCCACCTGGCCAGGGCAACCCCCCACCTCTTAACTGAGGGGTGTCAATGTCACATGGTGAGAAGAGCATGTGAGATGGGGGACATATTGTGGGACGGTGTGGCCGCTTGGGGAGATGCAGTCCACCACAGCTACTCACTAGGAGTGTGACCTTGGGCAGAGTATTTAGTCTCTTTGTGCCCCAATTTCCCCATCTCTGAAGTGGGGGACACCATCAGTAGGTACTGCATGGGTATTCCTTTAGTAGTGCCCACACTTCTGCCCACAGATGCCCTGGCACAGGCGAGGTCTTGGTCTGGATTTTCACCAAAAGACAGGATCCAGCCCCAGTTCCCCACCCACCCACTCTCATGTCATACAGGAGGCACCTTATTGTGCACAGCCCTTCTGGGGGGGAGGGGCAACTAATGGGGGGAGACAGGGTACCTTGAGTAGAAAAGACCTTTTCTGTCTCAGTTTACTGTATCATTTGGAGTCAGCCTTTCTGAGGGACAAAGGACAAGTGTTGGTAGAGACACCACGATGCTGGGGCCCCATCAGGATTTCTCTGGGCCTGGGTGGAGGGGGAGACCCTGGCAGAACCCCCATCTTTATCCAGGGAGATCTGGATAAATGAATCATGAACATGCTATGTTTGAGCTGCAGGCCGTTTAGAATGTGTCTGAGGGATCTCCCTGCCTTTCCTGTGTCCCCCGCACCTGCCTCCACCCGAGTCACTGCTCATCTGCCAGAAGTGTGACTCCCCAACCCAGGCTGTGAGCGTGGGGGAGGAACCTCAGGGTTTGCTCATCCTGGCCCGGGTTGGGGCTGCTCCTCAGCCGGGTGTTGGCAGGGGGCCCGGGAAGAATCACGGGGTTTGCGCCAGCCCAGCCTGGTGCTGCCTCACGTCTAGCACTGCCCTCCCGGGGCCTGCTCCGCGCTGCGCCTCCCCCGTGAGGATGGCAATGTGGTTGAAAGCAGCGTTCTGGGTCTCAATTCTGTCACCACCACCTATCAGCTCTGTGACATTGGGTGGGTCTCAATCTCTCTGAGGCTCCATTTTCTCTCCAGGAAGAAGGACATGGTTGTGGTAAGGACTAAATGAAGTAAAAATTATAGTATATTTGGGTTATGGGAGAGTCTCATGAAATGATCACAGTTATTCTTTACAGATGAAACAACTGAGGCAGAGGGAGTTTAAGTGGTTTCCTTACAACTATGTTAAGTGTCAGACCCAGAGCTGGAACCCAGGTGTTCTGATACCAAGTGGTTGTTACTCATCTCCTGCAACACAGAGAATTACCCCCATCCCTCAATCCCTGTTGCCAGAGGGCAATGTGGCCGTCATCCTAAGAAATACCAGCAGGAGGACTCTCCCTTTTCCTCTTTGCACTACCAAACTTGCCTGTAGAGGGCGCCAATGTCCACCTTCTGGCCCATCCTGGTGCGGGGAAAGTACGCAGGTGAGGCTCTGCAGTGATAGGGGAGGGTTGGAGCGATCCAGTGGGATGAAGGGAGAGCAAGAGCTGGCTTTGTGGTCGCTTTTAGTAAGAATGCCCTTTAGACAGCAGCTAGTGCCCAAGTCTTCCTGCAGAAGACTCTAGGGCTACCAGTGATAGTGGCAGTATTGTAGTAGACTCATTGCAGCATTTCTCCCTGGATCAGAATCATCCGGGGAGTTTGTTAAAGACACAGGTTTCCCATCCCCACCCCAGGGCGATGGAATCAGAACTGGAGCAGTCACACTAGCTAACACGACTATAGGTCTGAGCCAGGCCTGGCTCTGAAGGCTTAACATGTAGTAACTCACTGACCCCTCCAGCCCCGTGAGCTCGGTACTGTTAGCATCCCCGTTTACAGATGGGGAGTCTGGTCTGAGGCACAGAGACGTTAAGTAACTTGCCTAAGGTCACACTGTTGGCAAGCAGCAAGGCTGGGGCTTGACCCCATGCTATTTAAGACCCAGGTGGTTCTTGTGCTCAGTGCATTCAGAACCACACATTTTTTCCTTTTAATCCTCATCTGAAGACATGTTTATTGATTTTAGAGAGAGGGGAAGGTAGAGAAAGAGGGAGAGAAATATTAATGTGAGAGAGAAACATCAACTGGTTGCTTCTCATACATGCCCCAACTGGGGACCAAACCTGCTGCACAGGTGTGTGCCTCAATCAAGGATCAAGCCCATGGCCTTTTAGTTTATGGGCCACCAGGCCAACCTAGTGAGCCACACCGGCCAGGGTAGAACCACTATTTTAGAACACCAGCCCCATCCCCTTTCTTGTCTCTTTTTGTTTCCTCTTATTTGTCATTTTAAATGGTGTCTGTGGTTTTTTTTTTTTAAGAAAACTTATAAAATTCAGAAAAGCAGAAAGAATAAAAAAATCATGATCCTTAATGTCATACCTTGAACAATATGGCCCTGAGCATATTAGTTAGTCTGTTTCATTTTATTCTGAGATTTTCTTTAAGTCTGTCCCCATTACCTGTGCTTCCACACCCACTTAGTACTGGCTGAGAGGTGCTCGGTGGTTGGGTGATGCTGTCTTTCTTTAACCTGCCCCCTCCTGTTGGGTATGTGGGTGGTCCCCAGTGTTTCATAATTATCACAATAATGTGGTGGAGACCCTTGAAAGTACAGCTTGGCTCACATCTGTGAATTTTTCCCTGTGGGATGGCATGGAAATGGAAATGGAATTGCCAGGTCAAAAGGCATGCATATTAAAGTAACCCTTTCGAAGCATGTTATGCTAACAGAGAAGTGCACAGATTATGAGCATTCAGGTTGATGAATTTCCACGAACTTGACACACACGTGAAAAGCCAACACTCACATCCAGAAATGGGCCTAGATCTGTATTCTAGAAGCCCTGCTGGCATGCATGGAATGATTCTCTTTTGTATTGCCAGATTTCCTCCAGCAAAGTTGTATATTACTCTCGTTTGAGTTTTCTTAAGATTGAAGCACAAGCTTTGTTTACAACCAGGGTGGATGACAAAACCATCTGGAGTCAGGCAGTGAGGGACAGATGCTGGTCCTCCCTTCCTGGGGTAAGAGGAGGTCATCCAGGACTGGGATCGGGGGTCGGTTTGAGCTCCAAATAGGTTAAGAAGCTTTTAAAGCAATGGCCCTTTGTAACTTCTTCCCCTCCTTTTCCTTCTCCTTTCAGAGCAAACCATCCATATAATTAATGTTTTAAAAATATTTTCATTTATTTATTACTTTAATTTTAGAGAGAGAAGGAAAGGGAGAGAGAAAGAGAGGGAGAGAAACATCAATGTGTGATTACCTCTTGCACACCCCCTATTGGGGAAGTGGCCCGAAACCCAGGCATGTGCCCTGACTGGGGATCAAACTGGTGACCGTTTGATTCACAGGCCAGCACTCAATCCACTGAGCCATACCACCCAGGGCATAATTAACACTTTTTAATCTTTAAATTATAGCATGCTCATGGTAAAAAAACCAACAACAATTAAGTAGCACAGAATGACAGAGTGAAAAGTCTCTCCCTTGAGATTTCCAGTTCCAGCCCCATCTTCAGAGGTGACCAGCAGTCTAGGACCGTCGCTTGTGTTTCCTTCCGGAAATTGTCTGGGCAAGTATGAGAATTTACACATTCACCTAAACTCATGGGATTCTACTCTGTGAGCTGTTCTACATCTTGTTTTCATGAGTCATTAGGGTATCGCTGTGTAGTAGCATATATGAATTCTACCTCCCTCTTTTCAATGGCCATGTAGTGTTCCACTGCACTCCTGCACTGGTTCGGCTGCACTCGGGCGCTGGTTCCACAAGAGGGTTGAATGGTAGTCGCTCGGGTTACTTCTTTGTATTTTGCTGTTACAAACAGTGATATAATCAATGCCTGTGTGCAGAGATCTTATCGCCTCATATGAGTTAACTTGTGGAATAAGTAAGTTTTTAAAAACAAAAATGTTGGCATGAGGTGCATGCACACTGAAATTGTTGACAGATGTCGCCAAATGTCCGCACACGAGTGGCGGCCACACTGGTTTCCTGACATCTTCATGCCATTAGCACTTTTTTTAACCTTTACTATCTGGTGGGCAAAAGTGATACCTTATTATTGTGTAACATTCACAAAATTACGGTACATTTTGTAGCTTCTCCCGTCCACTGCCATGCATTGCTAGTAGTCCTCTGGCATGATGGCACTGCGTGGCTTGTGCGGCCCTGCGTTGGGTCCTTCTCCGGGAACCCAGTTAGCACAGGCACTTGTCTTGCAGGGTTTCTTTTTTTCTTTTTTGGTCAGTGTCTTGCCTTTCAGAACTTGCACAGTAGGAAAGTCAGCCGAGCCACTGAGATAGTGAGCGTGGGGAAGCGATCTGTCGTTTTATCTCCATCCCGAGGTGTGAATTCCTAATTTCTCTGGGTTTGCTGGCTCTAAATGCCACGGTGCCCTGTGTTTCTGGTGATCATAGTGTCCTTCTCTGCCATTGTCCTCAGTCCTCACCTGGCTTATAAAGGAAGCAGAGGCTAATCTAGCCTCTCCTTTGAGGAAAACTCAGCTAAAACCCCCCAAAGAGTACAGGACCTGCTCAAGGTGATTCAGTGGCCGAGCTGTGAGCAGAGCCAAGCCCCCCTGGGTGGCCCTGGTGCCAACTCACGCTGCCCGGAGTGCAGAGGACCTAGGCCAGATGATAGAGTGCCCGCCTCTCTCGGGGCATCTGTTTCCTGAGTTCCAGTAACTGCCTCAGGCCCCCGCCTGGGAAGGGAGCTTGTCTGTCTCATCTTTCAGCTCCCTCAGGTGGCTGTGAGGACAAAGCTGCCCAAGCAGAGGAAACCACACTGTTCCCCCTTCCCCCTGCCCCCAAAAGCCCACAGACACGATGGAGGGGCTCCTGGCTGGGGCCTGGCTGCCTTGCCTCCTCTGATCCTAGCCAGCTGTCTCGGCTCTGCGTTCCTCTGAAGCCCAGAGAGCCCGGTGGGTCCCCTGGAGCTCTGCCCTGGGGTTGGGGCTGGGACGTGCCCCTTCAAGTGGCACCAGGAACACCCACAGGCTTCCACTAGAGAAGCCAGGGCCTTGTGACTTGGTGGTTCAGAGTAGGTTCTGCAGAAGCGTTGAGGAGCAACCTGGGGAGAGAAGGAGCCTTTCTGGCCAGGTGTTGGGAGGACTTGGCACCTGCTTTTTGCCGTTTCATCCTTGTTCTCTTCCAGTGGCTGAGCTGAACTGTGCCCTTTCGGGGCCTCAGTTCTTCCATCTGTGCACGGGCACTGCATCCGCTGTGCATTTCTGTAGGTTTCAGAACCAGTGGGCCAGGTCTGACCTGCTGGTTGGCACCTGCTGGTGCTGCTCATCACACAGAACGGTGGCTGAGAACTCGGGCTCTGGCGTCAGACCTAGCTGTGTCACTACAGTGCCGGGTAAATTTTGTCAAGGCCCTTACCCTCTCTGAGCCACAGTGTCCTCCTTTGTAAAGTGGGATAACAGTGCTAGCATCTCAGAGGGGTTGGGAGATTGTAATAGCTAGGCTATTAGCTTGGGGCTGGTCCACAGTAAACTCCCAGAGACAGGCGCTGCCCCTGGCTCCCCTGTTCCCACAGCTTGTCCTCATGTCCACTCTGCCCTCTGGCCTCGCTGAGTCAGCAAAGGTTTGGGAGGAAGCTGGGCTGTGCTTGACGGGAGCAGGAGGCCTGGCTCAGAGTGCTTCTCTTTTCTCTTGACTCACAGTCTCTCCCAGAGAGCCCGTGGACCCCCTGCTACCCACCCCACACAGAAGAGGGGTCAGAGCAGGGGTGGTAGGGAGCTGAGCAGGACTGAGGGAAGGGGAGGGATTGTAACAGGTAGTAATTATAATGGGTCCCATAATAGTGTGGGAGCCCTGTGCGGAGTGTTTACATTCATGTGTAATCTCGTGAGGTTCACGGCAGCCACCCTACGTTATACAGGAGATGGTAAGTGACCTGCTGGAGGCCACACGGCTCTGAAACTTGGGGACCTGAGTGCTGAGAGAGGAGGGGGTGCAAGAGTGGCTCTCACCTCCCTCCAGAACTTACAGCATAAAACTGGAAAGCCCTTTGGGGCTCTCCCTTCTCTCTCCAGGCCCTAACTCTGGGGAGCTAGGAGGGCATGGTCCCTCCTGGGCTCTCCAAAGTTCGCAAATCGCAGTGGCCTCAGGGAAGTCCAAGGCACTGTGAATTCTGTGCCCTTCCCTGCCAACGCAGCCAGGCCACTGCCGCTCCTCAGCCAGGTATCTGAGTCCCATGGCTCAGTGTCTTTTGTGGCTGCCCTGCAAGGGACCAGAGCCCCAGGTGGGGGAATCTGGCTTTGGTGGCAGCAGCTTCCGGCCTTGGCACGCCTCTCCCGGCCTGGTCCCTCCCTGGGCCTGGGCCTGCATCCTTCCCGGTGTGTGAGCACTGGATCTCTGTAGACTGGGAGGGCTTCTACAAGAGCAACTCTCGATTGTGTCTTCCCCTAGACCACACGTGATGGACACTGTACATGCACGGTCACCTGTGTGTAGAGATGAAATGGGAGTCCAGAAGCTTGGTGTAACTGTCACCCCACCTCTTTCTCTCATGTGAAAGCACATCAAAATACATTCCGATAATGGGCTTGCTGTGAATGCTCTCTAATTGATAAAAGGGAAGATGATTTGCAAAAGGAACTTTGTTATTAGTAGCCCACGGGGCCCCTGGGTGCAAACTGGGAGTTGTGTCTGGCTCACCCTGGCACCCAGGCATGCGGTGCAGTGTTTGGCCTGGGGTCAGTGTTGGCCTCCAGGAGGGAGCCGGCTGAGCTGCCAGCCGCTGCTGGGCTGCTTGTTCTCGCCCTCGTTCTTTCACGTGTCAAGCTTTTTGTCTTAGTCAGGACTTCCTCAATGGAGAGGGAGAGAAATCCAACTCCTGCTGGCGTTAGGAACACAGGGACCCAGAGTTTTGCCCTGACTTTCAGCGCAGCTGGATCCAGCAGCTCAGATGCAGTCCTCAAACCCTGACCTTTGTCACGTTCCGTCTCTGTCAGTTCTCCCCCCGCCCTCCTCTGTGCTCTCCACCCTGTGGTTTAGTAGCCCCAGGGGAGAGAGTGGGGGAGTGTGCTGGGAGTGAGTCCTGCTGGGTCTGCGTAGGTCTCCTGCCCACTCCTGAACCAGGCTCTGGGGCCAGGACGGTGGATGTCCTGGTTGGCCAGGCCTGGCCAGGTGCCCCCTGCCCCCAGGACGGATGGCGGGCAGAGCTGTTTTGCTCACAGAGAGGCCAAGTGACTGTAGGGCAGGCAGGACCCAAGGTGTCCAAGGTGCTTGTAGAGCATCCCCTGGGTGTGGGTGGCAGTGGGGGTGAGAGGTCTGGGTGTGGAGTGGACATCCAGCAGGGAACTGGGGGTCTGATGCAAGCCTGGAGGGTGAACCACGTGATCCTTTCCTTCCTGTTGGGTGGGGTTGGAGGGTGTGGCCTGAGCTGAGAACTGCTGGGCTCCTGCTGAGAAGCCTGCTGTCTTGGAGGAAAGGACCCCACCCACACTTGGCCCCCATGTCCCTGAACTGGGTCAGGACCCCAAAGCTGCTCCCACAGCCCATAGGGCTCCCCACCGTAGAGGAGTCAAAAAATAGAAATGTCTGTGCCATTTGTCCACAACCTGGGGTGGCCCTCTGGCACCACTGCAAGGATCTGACTCCCCGAGTGGCAGCGGGCCCCACACAGGAAACTGCAGGGAGGGTGGGTCTGGGAGAGAGGCCAGTGTGGTAGCCACAGCGGCTTTACTTCCTTTTCCCACAGCTTGGGGGTGGGAGAGGGGCCTGGCACCCCCTTGGGTCGCCCTGCCCTAGTCTGCTGCAGCGTGTGCACCACAGCCCTCTCTGGGCTGTTTTGGTGAGTGCCTACTGTGTGCCTGGGTGTGGCCAGCACTGGTGCACTCAGAGGTGCCGCTGCAAGGACAATCACACGCAGGTGCCACCTCGCACAGTGCTGGCATGAAGTGTCACTGCTAAGTTCTGTCTAGACTTTTGGGGGGATCTGAGCAATGTGATCTGCGCCTGTGTCTGGTACACGACAATGTGTATTGTAGGCACACGTGCAGTCTGAGTGCATGCCTGGGTTGCACACACATGTTGATGTGTGTGTGAGCATGTGTGTCTGCATCCATGTGTGAGCCTGTGTCTGATGGGGAGTTGTATGTGTATATAGGATGTAGGTGCAGGTGTCTCAGGTATCTGTTAGTGTCTATATGAACCTGCATGTGAGCATGCAGTACCTGTGCATGTGCGTAGCTAATGATACACACACATGAGCATGCATGAACCTGTGTGTACCTGTGAGTCATGCGCACAGGTGTGTGCACATGCATGTGCCCTGGTGCCACACCTGTGCAGATGTCATTGCACGCTTGGGGCTGGTTTTTCTGGTGTGTGCTGAGCCATGTGGAGCAGGAAGGCAGAGGTGCCACCTTGGGCCATGGGTATATGAGGGGCCCAGTCTGCAGGACTCCCTGAGTCTCCCAGACAGGCCCAGTGTAGGAATCCTCAGCCCTCCTCTGAGTTCTCTTTGGGGCTGAGCTGCCAACTTGGGCTGTGGTGTAATCTGCTGGCAGATCCCCTTCCGGAGCTGTGGGTTCCTCTGGGCGTGGGGAAGCTGCCCTCTTCAACCTCCCCTCCCTGCCTTGGTGCCTCCCAGAACACAGGACACACCTCCTAGCCCTGTGGCCTCATGCACAGGAAGTATAGGTTGAGGGGGCAGGCCTTGGGGGAGGTGCCCTGCTGGGCGCCCCGCCCTACACCGGTGGCCCGCTGACCCCACTGCACCGAGGCCACTTTGCCAATAGCCCCAGGAACATTGCTGGGACCTGGGGCCGTGCAGCCACAACCATGTTTGGCAGGAAGCGCAGCGTGTCTTTTGGGGGCTACGGATGGTGGGTGACAGGTCGGGGGATAGTGCAGGGGTGGGGGCAATTTAGGCGTGCAGTCTTGCTGAGCACTGCCGGTACCTTGGGGAGAGGGAGCTCAGGTTGTGCCTGAACCCTGGGTCAGCGGGGGCGCTTTCAGATCTCCGGCTGATGGAGAGGGAGGGTTCTGGGAGGGGCATCAGACACTGTCATGTGCTCCCATATATGTGTAGGCACCTCTGCGATGACCGTGTGTGTGAGTGTCCGAGATTGTGTGGTGTGCGTACCTGCAGCTACTAGTCTGTGGGACCGGGGGTGAGGTGTGTGCCTGGCTGGGTGAGTGTTTCTCTGCATGTGACCACGTGTGCACGCTCTGTTTCTGAGCAGGTGCCAGTCTTCTCTACCTCTGGTCTTCTGACCCTGTGTGTGCTCTTCTCTGTGCAGGTGCGTTGTGCTCCTGTCTGTGTCATCTTTGTGACTCGGTGGCAAGAGGAGTCTGTGGCCTGAGGACCTTTGGGGCTGCCTCCTCTCTGCAGGGGGTGGGCTGTGAGAAGAGGGGGCAGGCCTGTCCCTAGAGGTCCCTCCCCTATGTCCGCCACCCTAGGCAGTCAACCTAGCTCTGTCCCAGCCTGAGCCGCAGGGTCTGTGCTACAGTCTCTTGCCTGGCCCTTGGGACCACCTTTAGCCACTAAGCTACTGTCTGGGATGAGAACAAATTTTTTCCTCACCAAGGGGCCAGAACACTGAGGTCAAAGCTTGTCTCTGGTTACCAGCTGCTGACAGCTTCTCCTCAGCTGGGGAACAGGGTCTAGTGGTTTTCGTTATCGGTTTCCTTTCAGCTTCTGGGCCAGGGGCGTTGTCAAACACAGGTTCACACTTTTGCAGAGAGGGTGGCTGGGGGCTGTCCTGGTGTAGGAGCTGGTGGGCTCATGGGCAGCACAAGAAGCGAGGGAGACAGGGAAGGAGGCACTGGGTGCTGGGAAGAGGCGGGCTCTGTTCCTTCGGCTGATTCCTCCATCCCATGTGTGTGCAGCTTTTCGTTTCCCCTTTTCTCCTCTCTGAAAGCACTTTGCCACCATCCTCTGGTAGGAAGGGCCTCTGGGTGCTCCATATCTGGCAGATGAGGACAGACAGGATGATGAGGTCAGGAGTGGCACTGTGTGGCCTGGTGCCTGCTCATGGGCCTTTCCTGACGCTTGGGCCGAGGGGCCGCTACCTTGAAGGTGGGGTTTGGATTTGAATCACCTGGCCTGCTTCCTGGTTGGGACAGTGTGTGAGGCTGGGCTGGGATGTATGTAGGGCAGGGCCCAGGCAGTGACGTGGTGTCCTCTGAGGCCCACCCTTCTGTGGGAGGTGTGGAGCTGAGAAAGGGGGGCTGTGCTGGGCACGTCGTACATGCTCAGTAGGTGCTTATGGAATGACTGAGGTGTTTTGTCCACGACAGGCATGTAGGTGGGGGCTCAGTGAGCTTGAGGGAATGGCAGGGCTTCCTGGACGGGTTGGAGGGTTAGGACAGGGGTCATCTGGGATGGCCGTCAGCTGGCATGGCATATCAGTCGGTCCAGGACTAAATTACAGCTTCCTGGAGCCCTAGTCCACTGCAGGCAGTGAGCAGAATCTCGTGAGTGGTTATTTTAGATCCCCATTGGATGCCAGGGAGACACAAGGTGACGGGGTGGGGAGGGGAGGGAAGGGAGGAAAGGAGGCACCAGGGAGAACCTGGGGACTTTGGAATACTGAAAGGGAAAGGTTCAGTGTCACAGCCACTGCCCTATCTTCTGTCCTCAGCCCTGCCATAGGCCCCGCCCTCCCAGGGCCACACCCCCACATGTATACCCTGTGTTGGACAGGCTGCAGGGCAGCTGTGGATGTGAGCACTTGCGTGGGTTGCTGTGATCCAGAGTTCTGGGGAGTGGAGTGGGGGTGGGGCCAAGAAGGGGCCACACCAGGAGTCTGGGTTCCAGTGCTGACTCCACCCTGACTCACTGAGGAACTCAGATGGGACACTTCCCCTCTCTGGGTCTCAGTTTCTCCGTGTGTGAGTGGGGGATTTCTGCCTTTCTTACAACACAGGGATGCTGTAAGAATTAAAAGAGATCCCTTGAGAAAATATAAAATGTAAGGGCTTATTGTTTGGGGTTACGATTGGGTTGCTCTAGACTACAAATATTGCAGCAGAATATGAGGCTCTGACTCTTGGGTCCAGCCTATCCTCATCCAGTGGGTTAAATGGGAGAGGAGGAGGGTCTGCATCCAGAGGGGGTTGGGGGCCAGTGAGACCCTTAGGGACCAGCTGTGGAAGCCCCAAGGATGGGATCCAGGAGGCCTGAGGAGAAGAAGCTGGGAGGGTCCCAGACTGGGAGCCTTGGGATGTGGGTTGTTTTGTTGTTGGGAACTGACATCCAAAGGTGCTAGAAAACAGATCTTTTGAGGTGTTCAGGGGTCCTTATGGAACACCCCAAAGTTATTCCCAGGTCAAGACTCTTATTTATCATTTAAATTTTGGGAAGTTTGTCAAACTACAGCAAGAGGTTTGGACGTTTGACTAAATAGAATCATAAGTCACTATGAAGCAATACTTAATTATCTATTTAACCAAAGTGGCAATGAAAGATTTCAGAGAAAATACAGAAGTTTACATAATTGTTAGCAAAACTTAGTTCTTACTATTTAGATTCCGTTTTCTTTTTTTTTAAGACTTTATTTATTTATTTTCAGAGAGGGAAGGGAGGGAGAAAGAGAAAGACAGAGTAACATCAATGTGTAGTTGCTGGGGGTCATGGCCTGCAACCCAGGCATGTGCCGTGACTGGGAATCGAACCTGTGATGCTTTGGTTCGCAGCCCACACTCAATCCACTGAGCTATGCCAGCCAGGGCAGATTCCGTTTTCTTAAATAGTCAAGTGCCTGATTAAGACAACAGAAAACAAATTCTTTTGATAAAACAAAATTTTTGCTTTTTGGGCAGAAAGCTTTTTCACAGTATCAGTAGCAGACTGTTAGCCCTTTCAGCAGAGCGGGAAAACCGAACTCTCACTTTGCTGCGGCTTCCTTTCCATGCCTCGCTCACCTCGGTTCGCAGTGTCCTTTTCAAGCAAAGAGCGAAGATTGCTTACTGGGAAATGCAAAGAACCTCGGGATGTACTGGGGACCTTGAGGAGGGAGGAATTAGCCCCAACTCTGTAGTTATTGCAGGCAAAGTCCTGTGGCGAGGACACAGCTCAGCCCCTTGGCCTCAAGAGGACTTTTAAATTTCCACCTGAAGATTCCTTATGGAAAATTCCAACAAAGCAGGTTTTAAAGAGCCTATGGCATTGGTGACTATTCTTGCTGGACTTGCTGATTATACAAATAATCAGGCCAAGTTTATTGAAACTAGACTTATTTTGCAAATAATTTAGTCTCTGTTTGGCTATCTTTGATAAAAATGAGGGTCATTTTAGAGAGAGGGTTGTTTCAATAGAAGCTATAATACTTCTTTGTGTGTATTAGGTTCTAGTGCTGTTCATTGTCTTTTCAGTTAAATTTTTTTCTACCTATAAACTAGACTGGAGCCTGAATTCTTCCAGTTGGCTAAAATATTGTGTTCGGCTATGGCCCTCCAAACTGCTACTTTCATCTTCCCATCCATTGACTTGGAATCACTGGGAACTAAAACTGCCTGTTTCTCAAGGCCATGCAAGCTAAAGTGGGACGACTCGATGTAGACTTCAGAGAAATCACCACAACAGCTCCTCTGTGGACAGTCTTTGTTCCTGCTGCAGAAAGATCACCGGGGACATTCAAACCGCAGACTGGGAGAATCTGTCAGACTGCCACTGCCCGCCTTCACTCCATACAAAGATGATTAGAGACAGACATCTAGAAATCTTGCCTGCCTGCCTGCCTTCCGAACTCAGGAACTGAGATTATCGTCTGCTCCCATCATTAACCTTTGTTTTTTGTTCCCATAGAAATGCCTCTTATTAAATACCTGATTGCTCGGGCGGTGGCGGGGGGGGGTGCGGGGATGTTGCTGGGAGTGTACTCAGAGTGGACTGAGTGGACTCAGAGAGGGAAAGCATCCCACCCTCCAGCTCAGGGGCGTGGCGCTGACTTGTGATTGCTGGAGTGGCTCCCCATTTCCACTGTGTGGCTCCTGGTACCACCCCCTACCCCTCCTGGCCCCGGTAGTCAGGTATAAGGGAGGGAAGCTTGTGGCAGGTCTGAGCTGAATGGGCAAAGGTGGCTGAAAGAACTTTTCAGGGTTTCAGGCATCCTGGAGGTGGTAGTGATTTTGGTGGCACTGATGGTGGTGCAGACAAAGGGATGGTGGTGACACTGATGGTGATGGTGACATTGATGGGTGGTAACACTTGTGATAGTGACACTGGTGGTGATGGTGACATGGGATTGTGGTGACACTGACAACAGTGGTGACACTGGTGGTAATTATGACACTGGTGGTGATGGTCATAATGGTGGTAGTAGTGATACTGATGGTAATTGTGACACTGGTGGTGATGGTCATAATGGTGGTAGTAGTGATACTGATGGTAATTGTGACACTGGTGGTAGTGGTGACACTGGTAGTGACATTGGTGGTTGTGACCCCTAAACAAGAAGAGACACCAATGGTGGGAATGTTGCCTACCTTTCTGTCTCTGGAGAGAGAAAGGCACCTCTTTTGCCAGCCATAAGGGCTGACATATGCAGAGAGTAAAAATAGAAGCTTGGCAGAGCTGTCTTGTCTTCCAGTGAGGTGCAGGCTGGCGCGGAGGAGCTGGCTGCCGTGACAGTCTGCCGCAAACATGATCTACCCTGTGCCGAGCTCCTGGGCCTGACAGGTCCCACCCGCCTGGGCACCCTAGAGCCTGCTCTCAGGTTCTGTCCCAGGAGTGAGATCTGCCTCCTTGGCTAGAGTGCCAACTCACAGAATGGGGGTGTCTTTGGTGCTGGGAGTGCTGGCATCTTTTCAGAGAAGAATCTTGGGAAGTATTGATGTGTTGAATGTCCAGCTGCCAGTGACTGATGAATCTAGATTTCCCAGTCTTCTTGTGGAATGGGGGTAATGAAGGGCGAGGCTACATACAAAGTGCGTAGGATCCCTGGGTCTGGAGTCAGATACTGAGATTCAGACTGGGCCAGTGACTTCACCCTTCTGAACCTCAGTTTCCTCATTTCTAAAATGTGGAGAATCCCCCTGACCAGTGTGGCTCAGTTGATTGGGTGTTGTTCTGCAAAGCGAAAGGCCACCAGTTCAATTCCCGGTCAGGGCACATGCCTCGGTTGTGGGTTGGTCCCCAGCTGGAGCATGAACAAAAGGCAACTGATTGATTTTTCTCTCTCACATCCATGTTTCTCTCTCTCTCTTCTCCCCCTTTCCTTTCTCTCTGAAAATAAATAAATAAAATCTTAAAAATAAAATTAAATTTAAAAAGGGGGCAGAATAACTGTATCCACCTCATAGGGTTAGCTGGGGCTCCAGCCCTACCAGAGCTCACTGCTCTCCCTTCCTGGGCTGGAGGAGTACTCCCCATGGCAGCAGCTGTCCCCTGCAGTGCCCGGTCGGCCTGGTGGTCTGGACTGGCCCAGGGACCTCTCTCCTGCAGATGCTGGTTGGGTGCCTTCAGCCCTGGCACTGACCGTAGCCCTTGCTTTTCTCTTGGCAGGATCGACAAGACCATGCTGGCAGGCCTGAAGGTCAAGTAAGTAGCCACTTCCTGTTATGCAGAGGTCAGAGATGATGGCAGACTAAAGCTCTTCGCCGCAACCCCCCACCCCATTTGCCTTGAAGTTCTGGGAAATATGGGTGGGGCTGTTGCATTTGTCATTCTCAGTCTGGGGGTGCTTCTGGATTGGAGGAGGCTGGATCAGGCTCCTGACTCCTGGGGTATTTGGGGAAAGTAGGTGCTGGAATGCAAACAGCAGGCACCAGAATGGTGGGAAAGCGATGTGACTTTTAGACTACATCTTAGGCGTGTAAGAAAGATATATGTGTTTTCTATCTTCTGCATTTTTGTGTGGAGCCCTAGTCCCACAGGCTGTCTTTCTGACATTCTCACCTACTTTAAAATTGTGCTACATAATTCTAGGACATTACGACACACTCCAGTGTGTATGTACGATCAGTAGGTTATTGAGTCATCTGTTACCAGACATATGTCTTGCTGGTCAGCCTGGTCCTGGGGCTCTCGGAGACTTCCAACAGCAGATTCAGGGCCTAGGGATTATCTGCTCGGTTTGCCAGGTATCTTCTTGTCTGTCTGGGAAGTCCTGAGCAGACGCACCTCTCTCCCAGAACCTCCTTCTCTTCTCTCACCACCCCTTTCCTCTCCCCTCTATATTTCTGGCCAAACAATCTTGTCTACATCCTGATGCCCTTTCCCTCTTGAATTTAGCAAAAGTCCACTTCCATCTGTATCCCTCCTTTGGGCAATGAGTACTGACCAATCATCTATGCCAATGGAGTGAATTGAAAATGAGGAATGTTCTAGGAGAGAAAAATAGCATTGGCCACTAGCTCAAAATATTATCCTGCCACATGTGAATTGGCTTGTGCATGAAAAATTCCTCCTCCAGAGTTGGCTTCTTCTGCCTCTAACTCCCCCATCTCAGCTGAAAGGTTTTCCAGGCCAGTCTCCCTCCGCCACACCATTCAGATGCCAGCACTGACTGAATTTCCCCCAGGTACATGTTGCTGGGCAAAACACAGCCAATCTTGAGAGCTGGCATATAAGGTGGTCAAAATAAGATCCTCCCTACTCCGGTTTGTTTTGCTCAGAAGGTTGAGGGTGGGCAGCTGGTGGGACAGGGATGGATGGCAAAATATTCCTGCCCTCAGAGCTTTTAGTCTCTTTGTAGAGTTGACATCAGAGGTGCCACGAGAGCAATCCTGGAGGACTGATAGGAGGAGGTGGCTTCTAAAGCAGCTCTTAGAGACAGGGTGGGACAATGGGCCCACCTGTGCCTGTACATGGGGTGCGCATCAGCACAGCACAGCGTCAGGGTGAGTCACCATTGGGCATGGCACTTAACTTCTGTGGGCTTCAGTTTCTGCACCTCTGTCCAGCGTGCACGGCAATGTTTGGCCTTCCTACAGCTTCTTATCTGTGTGCTGAGCAAGGCATGGAGCAGAGATACCAAGGGGTGTAGAGAGGTGCAAATCTGTCTTATGGTGCTGTCTTGAGACATCTTGTTTAGTTTAATATAATGAGGTTCTGTTCATTTTTACTGGTAAAGAGGGCATATGTAACCTGGAAAAGGACTAGTTACAAAACACAGTGAGGGCCAGGGTCATGTCATGGGGCGATGGTGAGACTGGGACTGCCGTGGGGTCTTCAGGTGCTTGGGGGACGGTCTGAGGGCGTGGCCCCTGGGGAGATGGCGTTGAGGTGGTTGTTTGAGGCACTCTGTAGGACCATGTTTCTACTCTATTCGGTTAGGATTTTTTTGATTGCAAGAAACATAACCCAGTTTAATATGTTAAAAGACAGAGTTTATGGGGAAAATCCCACGCTGCCTCAGGGAACCCAAGGGGAAGAGGTAGAGTAGAGCTCAGGAATCGGGGAGCACGAACTAGAAACTGGCCCCATTAAAATCCCAGCTGGCTTCTTTGCAGAAGCTGATAAACTGATCCTAAAATTCATATGGAAATTCAAGGATAATCTTGAAAAAGAAGAATGTGATTTCAAAATTTGCTGCAAAGCTACAGTAAACAAGACAGTTTGGTACTGGTGTAAGAATAGACACACAGATCAATGGAATAGGATTCCAAGTCCAGAAATAAACCCTCACATTCATGGTCAATTGATTTTCATGAGTGTGTCATGACATTCAATGGAGAAAAATAGTCTCTCAACAAAGGGTGGCGGGATAACTGATAGCACATGCAATCGGATGGAATCCAACCCCTCTCTCACACCATACACAAAAATTAACTCAAATGTAAGAGCTAGCACTAAAAGCTCTTAGAAGACACATAGATAGAAATCTCTGTGACCTGAGATAAGGCAGAGGTTTTTCAGGTGAGATGCCCAAAGTTTAGCAGCAGCAACAACAGCAGCAAACTGATAAATTGAACTTCTTCAGAATGAAAAAACCTCTTGTGTCACAAAGGATGCCACTAAGAAAGTGAATAGACAACCTACAGAATGTGAGGAAATATTTGCATATAACATACAGGAACTCATATCTAAAAATATAAAGAACTCATAACTCAATAACACAAAGATATAACACAATTAAAAAATGGGCAAAGGATCTGAGTAGACATTGTTCCAAAGAAGATGTACAAAGAGACAATAAGCACGTGGAAGGATGTTCAACCTCATTAGCCATCAGGGACAGGCACATCAAAGCTACAGGGAGATACCACTTCACTCCCTCTCAAATGACTATAATCAAGGAGACATAATTACAAGTGTTGGTGAGGAAGTGGGGAAATTGGAGCCCGCATACATCCATTGCTGGTGGGAATATAAAATGGTGCAGCTGTTCTGGCAAACAAGAAGACAGTTTCTCAAAAGGTTAAACGTAGAAGTATCACAAGACCAGCAATTCCATTTTAAAATATTTATCCAAGAGAAATGAAAGTGGATGTTCATGCAGAAACTTGTACATGAATGTTCATGGCAGCATTCTTAATAATGGCCAAAACTGAAAATAACCCAAATGTGTATCAGCAGGTGAATGGATAAACATAATGTGACATATCTGTACAATGGCATGCTATTTGGCCATAAACAGGAATGAGTTACTGATACATGTTAGAACATAGAGGAACCTTGAAGATATGCTGAATGAAAATCAGTCACAGAAAAGCACCCATTTGATTCCATTTATATAAAATGTCTAGAATAAGCAAATCCATAGTGACAGAATAGATTAGTGTTTTCCTAGGGCTGGGGCGGTTGTTGGGGACACAAGGGGAGTGAATGCTAAGGGTTACAGCTTGCTTCTGGGGGCGACGAGAGTGTGCTGGAACTATGTAGTGGTACAGTGTTTGCACAACCTTATGACTATACCCAAAACTGTTAAAAGGGTGTGATTTGCATGGTATAAGCAACAAAGCTATTTAAACAAAGAAAGAGGATCTGGTTGCCCCAGCTTGGGTGGGTTGCGTACCACTGGGCCAAATAGCTTAGCTGGAGAGATGGAGTTTTGTGCATAAAATTTGGCTGCTGAGGCCACCTCTCTGTGTGGGAGGGGTTAGTTCTCAGAGAGGAAAGGTGGATTATGGGCTGGGCCGATACTGTAGGAGGTTTTGTCCAGCCCTCTCCACTATCCTGGGGACCGAAAAGAGGATTTGTGCCTGCTCCTCCTCCCCTCCCCTCCCCCACTGGCAGTACCTAATATGGAATTCTCTCCTGGTGCCCAGGACACGTCTCTGCTCACTGACAGGTCCACGCGGTGGCCAACTGCTCATGCTAGGGCTCTCTCCGGCACTGCGGTGCCTCCTTCTTTCTGCCTCTGCTAGGTGAGACATCTTCCTCTTTACTAATGCCCCGTTGACTACTCCACTGAGCACCAGATAGCCCTGGGCTGTGACCCATGCTCCCAGTGGCCTCAGCTCCTTCTGCACGGACCTGGTGTCCTTGACATGAAGTCAGCCGAGCAGCTCCTGGAGGTGTCGCTGAGCTACGCAGCTCTGAAGAAGGGGGTTCCAGCCCCACTGTTACTGAGCACATGCTATGTGCTAAGTTTTCATTGCACAGTTCCCCTGAGGTTTCACAACCACCTCATGAAGCAGCTACCACTTTTCCCCACAGCTTACAGATGAGAAAGTGGAGGCTCAGAGGGCTCAGGAAACTTGATCACCGTCATCAGTGAGCAAGTCATGGGGTTAGGATTGGAATCCAGGTGTGTTTTTCGTGGCTGGTTCAGTCCAGGCTGGAGCTGAGTAGTTCTCAGCATCTACCCTGCCCTCCTTTCCCACCTTTTTGTACCTGCTGTATATGAAGACTCCATGTGACTCGGTCACAGAATACACCTGCCTCCGCAACATTGTGGGCAAGAGGGCCCGTCCCTCTGCGGGAGGCCTGGGTTCAGAGTGTCTGTGGTGCCTGAATGACAGCACCCTCAGACGGGGTTACAGGGGGGTGGAGCCACGCAGGAACACTGGAGCTTGGTGGCAGCACAGTCCAGTATGTGCAGGAGAAAGAGCTGGGAGGGTCAGGTCAAACCCCCAGGCTAACAAATGGCCAGATCATCCCCATCTGTAAAATGGGAGGGTTGGACTAGTGTTTGACCTGCTGTCTTCTAGCTTTGACATTCTAGGAGTTGACCTTGATGACTTGGGTCCTTTTGCATTTCTCTCAGGACCTTGGTGATGGCAGATGCTCACTGTTGAGTAAGTGAGTGCATGCATGCACGAATGTCTTTGAGAACAGGGACTCTGCACACCTCGTCTCTGGCACCCAGGGATCTGACACCATGGCACATAGCGGGCTCTCGGTCTGTATTTGCTGAATGAATCACGGGTCGTGTAGTTAGCCCATTACATGCAGGTGGAGGGATGGAAAGAAAGAGGCAGTGTCAGCAGGTGGGGCTCCCCCTTCTCCAGCCTGCTCTGGGATCAGCTTGGGACAAGGTCCCTGTCTGCAGCAGTTGAGCCATAGTCAAACTACATGCCCCCAGGTGAGGGCCCAGGTTGGCAAGACCAGGTATCTGGGGTTTGCTCAAGTAGCCGCATCCAGAAGGTAAGGACCCGGGCTGGGAGCTTCAGATACTTCCCTCCATCACTTTTTGCTGCCCCCGGCTCTCCCTCTCAGGGACCTTGCTTCTTTGCTGAAGAAAAAGATATGTATGTGTCTGCCCATCTTACCGGCTGGTAAGCCGTGTCCCAGCTGACCGGGATGACCGTCACCCAGGGACTAGCCATCGTGGGGTGGGGTGAGCATGGGGTCGGTTCAGTGCAGCCTTGTCCCTGCTGCTGGGGGCACAGTGTCGTGCACACCCCCAATGATGGGAAATTTGGAACCTATGGCCTTGTAGAAAAAAGAATCCAGCTTTCGGTCATTAGAAACGTCATCTCTGAACAGAGGGAAAGCTTGTGATGGAGCCTGGAGGAGACTGTGTCCTCTTATTCCGTCCTCAGGAGAGGGATGAGGGGGCCTGGAGGAGCCGTCTGCCCAGCAGCCTGGCTGGGCAGCATTCAGCTGTCCTGTGGTTTGGCCAGAAGACACCACACAGTCACCCCTCATCTAGGTTTCAGATTTCACCAGCTAAGAATTTAAAATCCTATTAGAAGTGAGGTGACCACACAGGCAGGAGCGGACACAGTGTGTCTCAGCTTAGCCTCCCTTGGCCCCTGGGGTCCCTGATGGCAGCTGCAGGGCCATTGCCCATGCAGGATGGGGGTGGGGCTTGTTGCATCTAGAAGGATCTAATTTCTTGCCCTTTTACACTCAGGGCTTCCATTCCCCTTCTATGAGAATCGTGCACAGGGTCTGGGTGATTCCCCTCACGGACATCTGCTTCCCCGGGCTCTCTCGCTCACCTAGGCGGGAGAGAGCAGAGTCAGGGCCCAGGTGTCAGTGCACCGCGTCTCTGCATCCAGCTTTCCAGCCTTCCTTCCAGAAAGCCCACCCTCCACAGTCCACCCCTCGATTCCAACTTAATGGCTTTTTTCTTGTGTTGCTCTCGGGCCATGATCGCCGGTCAACTCCCTCAGCTTCCACCAGGTCTTTGTTTACTGTGGATTACAAGAATCCTTGTGGCACCACCAAATGTTCTAGAACTTTCTTTGGCTGCTCCATCTTGCTCAACTCCTCTTCCACACACCTAGGACATCTGCTGAGAGTTTGCTGGGGTTGTTAAGAATGGGGGAACTTGATTTTTTTCGTGGGGGGTGGCGAGAAGGCTGAATCAGTTCAGATCCCATTTACCAGGCACTTACATTCCAAGCCCAGTGGTAGATCCCAGGGGTTGCGGGGAAGCAAAGATGAAAAAGACCATCTCTGCTCTGAAAGCTCGCAGCTCCACAGGGAGACAGATGCACAGACCATCGCAATGGAATGTGACAGGTGCTAACGGAGATGTTCCCAGAGAGGAGGGAGGAGGGCTTCCTGGAGCCTTGGTGATGCCCAAGCCATCTTCAAGGGTGAGTGAGATCAGGCTGTCGAGGGGAGAGGCACGCACCCTGCACTCAGGCAGCAGCAGTGCACACAGGCAGGGGGGTGGGGGGACCTGGGTATGGTTGTTACTACCAGGTAGAAAACCGGGTGGGAGTCCTGGGACCTGCTGGGCTATGTCTAGGAGTGTAGGGGGCTGTGTGGAGGGCTGGGCTGGCTTCTCTGGGTGACCGGGGGCTGGCGAAGGGGTTTACACTGGAGAACCACTTGGCCAGATTGGAGTCTGAGGGCTGCCTGAGTGCCCTCCGCCGACTCATCAGAGCCATTGGAGGCTGGGGCAGGGGCCTCGGGGCTGGCGGGAGTGGACTGACCGGGGAGCTGCCGAGGTGGTGGACTCCCCAGCCTAGAGCTGATTGGGATCTAGGAGGTGAGGGCAAGGGAGGGGTCAAGGTGAAAACTGTCAGGTTTCCAGGTGAGCCCTCGGCCACATCTATGGAGACCGAATATATAATCTTTGCCCCCTTTGTGCCACTGTCCCTTCTTCCTTTGTGGCTGGCTTAGATCCTCACCCTCATACCTACCTCCTCACCACCCCACCCCACCAAAGAAGGGTGCAGTGGAGGGGAGCAGCAGCAGCTCGAGGGCTGCAGGAGCAGCTCTGTGGCCCGGGATCAGGCCAGGCAGTGCTCTCTCCCTGGCCTGGCAGGCAGAGCTGCGGGGTGGCCCTGGGCTCTGGCCCCCACCCTACTTGGCTCCTGGAGTGCCTTTGGCAGGTGAGCTCCAGGTACATAGTGGTTGTCCTTGTAACTGACAGCTGGCCTGGCTGGGTGCTCAGAACCCACTTTCAGACGTGCTCCAGGTGGGACAAAGGGGAAAGCTGCTGTTTCTGTCTCAAGTAGCAGGCCTCAGTTCATTGATTTTCTAGGCTGGGCCTTGCCCCGAGAGCAGCGTCGGCATGTGTGGGCGTGTGTGGGCCTGTGGTGTGCTTGCCTGTGCAGGTGGACATGAGCTTTGAGGGCCCATGTGGGTGACTGTGTGGTGCCTTTTTTGGCTTTAGTGAGTTCCTATGGTAACCACGAACATGTCTGTTTTGGGATCTGGAGTCTTGGGGCGTGAGTGGCTACAGGGAGAAGCAAGGCGAGTGGGTGCTTAGCTGGCAATTGGGCTGTGGCCTGATTTCATTGCCAGGTACCTAGAGGTACCATCGCCAGGCAGCAAGCCCCAAACTCCAGGGACTTATATGCTCCTGGCTTGCCTCCCAGCCAGTCCCCGACATGCCCAGGAAGCCCTGGTGAGTCCCTGTTCTGATTTCTTAATGGACAACAGCTTCCTGGGTCTTGACCAGGTCTGGCGGGCATCTGCTGGTGGACAGGCAGGGAGCCAGCTGGCAGCTCGGTCAGTAGGTGCTTGGGCTTTGGGGATCTTCTGGGATGGGTGTGGGAATGCAGGCAGGGGAGCTGTTTGTCCTGGGGCCTTTTGGGAGTGCCTCCATGTGGCCGTGGACCGAATGGTACTTGTTGACCTCTGGGGACAGGGTGGGCTGTGTTACTGTGGGAGAGGAAGGTGAGCAGAATGCAAATGGGGCAGCCCATGGCCTGCCGGCCCGGAGTCAACTACCCCTCGCCTCATTCAGCTCCCCGCGTGAACGAGTCCTTGTGGACCCCAGGTCCCTGGCCGTGCAATCCACTTCTTCACAGGTCTCCCTAGGCCCAGGGGCCTGCCGGTCTCGTCTGTGTGGGAAGACTCAGGGTCCCAGGGAGAAGAGGCCAGCGGGCCCAGTCCAGCTCACGGGAGCTGGATTTGGCCAGGACTGGGAAGGGGGCTCCCTCTGAGCTGGGAGTCTGGCTCCCCACACGTGCATCCCTTGTGCTCCTGTCCACACAGTGCGGACATCCGGGTGTGTCGGGACCCCCGGCCCCTTTGGAGAGGCTCATGATGGACAGGAGCCCAGGCAGCACTCAGAGGTGTCTGGGAGTGTGTGTGTGGGGTGCTGGCTTTTATCCCCTTCCTCTTGCTGGGTCCACTGGGGCTCTGAGCAGGGAGTGGGGAGGGGAACGTCAGGAGGGAATATAGATAGCCTCTCCCCCCCCCCCCCCGCCACCTCTGCCCAGGAGTGAGCTGCTCCATCTTCCTCTGGGGCCCTGGGTGAGGCTGTGCTGGGACTGGGGTTGGGGGTAGTGGTGCTGGAGGGGTGGCTGAGAGGGGCAACAGGGGGACATGAGGACGGGCAGCTAGAGGTCATGGGCTTCATCCTCCTTGTTTGCAGATCAGGCCACTGAGAGCCCAGGCGGGGGTTTCCTAACTGGAGGTGGCTCAGTGCGCAGGTGCTTGGTGCGGGATCAGGACGTG
Source organism: Phyllostomus discolor (assembly GCF_004126475.2). Taxonomy (NCBI): domain Eukaryota; kingdom Metazoa; phylum Chordata; class Mammalia; order Chiroptera; family Phyllostomidae; genus Phyllostomus; species Phyllostomus discolor. The sequence continues at coordinate 75,644,310 of NC_040910.2, read as the reverse complement.
AGAGGTCGGTGCTCGGTCTTGGTGCCGCGCCTGGCCCTGTTCTGCTCCCCATTAACCCTTTGCCTTTGCAGCTCTCTGGCTGAGGACCTCATCTCTTCTTCTGAGGATGGGCCTGAGGTCTGCAGGGGTCTGCCAGGCCGGGGTGCCAGCCCGGTGAGGGGCCGGGGGCTCAGGCGAGCAGCATCTGTGCTCTGCCAGGGTGTTGACCGACTCACCAGATCCTCCACTTACAAGGGAAGTGGAAAATTTGGGATGCCAGGCCACATCTTGACAACTAACTCGAGAATTCAAAAACAAAGCTGTGTGTGTCCTGTCCTGCAGGCCAGATTCCGCCCACGGGCTCACCGGCGCACCACCTTGGCTCCGGTGTGTCGTGCCTCTTGGCCTCAGGTCCTGTCTACCCCGTGGACGCCCCTTCCCGCAGCGGCTGGCTGGTCATTTCCTGCACTGCCCCCAGATTGGACTCACTCTCAATTAACCTGTTCTCTCTTCCACATCCAGCTCTTCCTCAGTCCCTGGGTGGTGATGGGGTTCAGGCTTCTCCCGCCCTCCTCCCAGTTCAGGCCCATTATCTCCTGCCCAGACGGTGACAAAGGCTGTCTAATTAACCTCCTCCTCTGGGCTCTGCCAGCTCGGACTAATCCGTCATCCCCAAAGCCAGCTCCGGTTCTGCCCCTCCCCGCTCCGAGGAGGCTGGGGCGGCTGTGCTGCGGTTGGCAGACCTTGTTAAGGCTGACACCACACAGGCTGGTCCCTCAGGCCCTGGAGGGTGGATGGCCCACTCACTGGCGGTGGGGGCTGGGCAGTCTTCTGTGGTGTTGACTCCCTGGTGACTCCTCTTTCTGGCATTAGCACCCACTCACTGTCTTTGGTCCACACCAGGCAGTGTGAACCTCTTGCTCTCCCCCAAGCAGTGCCTTCCAAACCTTTCTGCACCTGGCTATCACCCAGGAGGCTTTGTAAAAGTTCTGATGTCCAGATTGCACCCAGTTCCAGGACTGGAAAGCAGACTTTCTGGGGTAGGACCCGGCGTCAGTACTGTTTAAAGATCCCCTCTGCCCACGAGATGAGCAACCTCCACACAGTGGTGATAATCAAAACTGTCTCCAGACACAGCCCAGCTCCTGGGGCAAGTGTAAAGCTTTCCCACCCTGCTGAGAACTACTGCTGCAAGCCCAGCCGGGCCCACCTTGACAGCATTCTCGAACACGCTCGGAAGAAAAGTCTACCCCCGTGAGCCCTGTCTTAGCAGTCAGTTCATGGGCTTTGGAGTCAGGCGGCCTGTGTCTAAATCCTGACTCTACCAGCTGAGTGACCTTTGGCAAGTTGCTTGACCTCTCTGTGCCTCTGTCCATCTCTGGCCTTTTCTTCCTCTTTTTTTCAAGGCTTTACTTATTTATTTTTAGAGAGAGGGGAAGGGAGGGAGAAAAGGAGTGAGAGAAACACAGTGCAAGAGATAAACACCGATCAGCTGGCCCCCTGGCGGGGCGACGCCCAACCACTGAGCCACACCGGCCAGCACTCGCCCTCTCTTTCTCCTTTTCTTGTAAGTGTCTCCTCTTGACCTCCAGCTCCAGCCAATGAGGTGACTGCTTTCTGACTCCAGACTGAAAGTCTGGAGGTCTTTGCTTAATCTGTCCCTGGCAGGGAACGCCTTGACTTCTTCCTCCTCCGCCAGCACCGTCCTGCCGTCCTGCGGTCCTTCCAGCGCCGGCTTAGATGCTGCCTCCCCTGTGAACACCTCCTTCCCCATGGGAACCGAGTGCTCTCTCCCTCCTGCTGCGGGAGCAGCTCCCACCTCAGGGGTCCTATCAGCTCTTCCTGCCACATGGTGGTCCGTGGTTTTTGCTTGTGACCTCCTCCCCTCGAGGTCAGAGAGTCAGTGGGAGCCTCTCGGGTGCCCGTCTGGGTGTCAGCGCTGTGTTGTCGTTTGGGGGAGGTGGCTGACCACCCCCTGCCTTGGGCTGTGTTGTACAACAGCAGGTCACCGCAGCGTCACCTTCACCCCACACCCAGCTCCCCTTGAGAGGGTGGAGGGGCGGAAATCCGCGCCTGGCAGGCCACAAAGCCACACAACTGACGTTTGGAGCCCTGCCCTGGATGGGGCGGTCGGGGGGGGGGGGGGGGTGCAGTTCGACACAGCAGCCACCGTCACCTTCTTTGTTGTCTTGCCACTAGCAGATGCCATCTGGAATTGAGGACCTTTGGGCTCTAGACTCTCCAGGCCTGCTTCTGGGCCTAGGAACAGGACTCCTGGGGACAGCCCCTGTGCACACCCTGCCACACCCTGTGGGCCAGCTCACCCTAGGCTGGCTCAGTGACTGACCAGCCGGCTGCAGTGTGGACCCACGCTGGGGACACGGCTTCCTGAGGCCTGGGTGGGGCCAGGAAGCCTGTGTGTTACCAGGGCCAGAGGTGGTACCTCTGAGGCAGCTGGGCTTGCAGCTGTTTGGAAACCAGTGACATTTAAAGTTCTCACTCCCCACAGTAGAGATTCAGTGGTTAGGTTTATGTGGTCTGGGTGACCTTGGGCACGTTACACAACCTCTCTGTGCCTCCGTTTTTCTGTCTGAGGGTAACAATAGCACCTACATGTAGATTGTTGTGAGGTGTAAAGGAGGGAATCCAGGTGAAGCATGGGGCACAGTGCCGGGTACATGGCCCTGGGTAAATGTCAGCTGCTTTAATGTTTCTGATATTAGCAATGATGGCCTTAGGCAGTGTAGACACATGTAACCACGTGACATGGCCACTGGCACTCGAGAGTGAAGTGCACCCAGACCCAGGCCTGCTCCTGAGGACAGACATGTGCAGGTGGTAGTATGGTCCTAGGCACGCGGTGAACACGCAGTCACTCCAGAAATGTATCAGTGGGCCAGGTGTGTGTGTGTACAGAAAGCCTAGGTGACAGGGGCTTTTGTTTAATTCACACTCTGACATTATTCCTGGAGTTAGCAGCACCTGGGCTGAGCTCTGGGAGCCCAAGATGCCCCTTGTTTCTATAGCAACCACAATGCGGTAAAAATAGGAGCAGAGGGAAGAGATGAACAAGGCCTGGGCTGGCTGGGGGCGCCCCGCCTGCCACGGGCCGTTTCTGCATCCTTGGCTGCGCCGAGGCTCTCATTCTGTTTGTTTGACTTTTACAATAAATGACACGGCAAACCTCTGAGCACTGATGACTCAGAACTGATGGTTGTTAACATCCAGTTGCATTTTCGTCAAACCTTTTGAAAAATTGTAAAATATACATAACATAAAATTTTCTTTTTAAACCATTTTTCATAATGCTCACCATTTAGTGGCATTAAGTGTGTCCATAATGTTGCACAACTGTCACCACTATTCATTTCTAGAACTTTTTTATCCCCAAGTCCGTGCCCATTCAACGCCAACTCCCACGTCCCGTCCTCCAGCAACCAGCATTCTGCCTTCTGCTCCCGTGCACGCGGCGACTCCAGGAGCCTCTGATAAGTGGGGCCATGCAGGACCTGCCCTTTTGTGGCTGGCTTCTTTCACTTGGCATTGTGTCAAGGTTCATCTGTGTGATAGCATGTGTCAGAATGTCCCTCCTTTTTCTTTGTTTTATGTTTAAATACTTGAGTATATGCTTACTGATTTTAGAGAAAGAGAGAGAAACATCGATCTATTGTCTCCCATATGCGCCCCGACCAGGGATTGAACCCACAACCTAGGCATGTGCCCTGACTGGGGATCAAACCTGCAGCCCTTTGGTGCCAGGGACGATGCTCCAGCTGACTGAGCCACCCAGCCAGGGCAGAGTGCTCTTTCTTTTTAAGGCTGCATACTGCTCCACTGCATGGATACACCGCATTTTGTTTGTTCCTTCCTCCTCGGCAGACACCCAGTCTGCTTCCATCTGGCTGCTGTGCACACGAGCGCGCAGGTGCCTGGTCGAGCCCCTGCTCTCGGCCCTTTGGGGCGTCCACCCAGAAGCCGAATTACTGGGTCATAAGGGAATTCTAGATTTAACTTTTGAGCTTTGCTTTTAAATAAAAAAGAAACAAAACATCATAAATTTAAGTCCCTGCAACCACTCCTTTTTGGCCCCATTACCCTGTTACCTCTGTCCACAGCGGTGCAGAGGAACTTGGTGTGTTTTCTCAGTCCGTGTTCTTAGTACTTTCTCATCTACAGTGGTATCTAGTTACACTATTAGCTTTTGCTCTGTTTTTAAAATCCACATGCCGCCCTGGCCAGGTGGCTCAGTTGGTAGGAGCGTCATCCTGTGCACCAAAAGGTTGTGGGTGTGATCCCTGGTCAGGGCACCTATGGGAAGCTACTGATCAATGTTTCTTTCTCACGCCGATGTTTCTCTCTCTGTCTCTCTCTCTCTCCCTTCCCCATCTCTAAAATCAATAAATAGCCGTGGCTGGACTAGCTCAGTGGGTTGAGCATCGGCTGAGAACCGAAAGGCCGCCGGTTCGATTCCCAGTCAGGGCACGTGCCTGGGTTGTGGGCCAGGTCCCCAGTTGGGGGCGCACCAGTCAATGTTTCTCTCACACATCGATGTTTCTCTCTCTCCCTCTCCTCTCTCTAAAAATAAATAAATAAAATCTTTACAAATCAATAAATATACCCTCAGGTGAGGATTAAAAAAACCCCCATGTACACGATGCCCTGTTGAACTCTGTGTGAGTGTCTAGTGCTATTCTGGCATCAGCCTGCCAGGGCTAAGGCCTGGGTTCTTCCCCTCACCAGCTGTGAGGCCTCAGGCAGGTCATTTAATTCCTCTGTGCCTCAGTTTAGTCATCTGTGAAGTGGGAATACTAGTGGAACCTGAGGCCTTCTCATAGGGTTACTCTGGGGCTTTAGTAAGCTTGCGTGAGCCAGGGGTTCGGAACAGGGCGGGATGGAGAGCGCACCGGATGTGACAGTCGGCGCCCTTACAGCCCTGCGTTGGTGCCCCGCTGCTTGGATCTCGGGATCCAGCCTCAGTGTCGAGTTCCTACTTTTTAATTGCCAGGTAGTATTTGTTTATACAAACATATCACATGTTATCACACTTTTCCCATTATTCTATTTCCTGTTGACGGAATCTTAGGTTGTTCCCGTTTTCTTAAATCTCAAACAGTGCTGTAGTGAGTGTCCCCTCCTGTGACCCTTGGCACCTTTGCCTAAGAGGTCATGTGGGGAGGGCCCAGAAGGGGGCGCTCTTGGGTGGCAGCTCTGCCCACAGAGACATTTGACTATTTTCATTACTCCCTGCAGTGTGCGAGGATTCTGCTGGAGTCCTCGTCCTCCTGTCTTCACTGATACTTAGTTTTGACGCTGGTTTGACTGACCACAGCACACGCTGTCTTGTTTTTTACCCTCATCATTAATGTAACTCTGAGTAAGCGAATGCAAGTCCTCGTGACCTTTGGGGGCCTCTCCCTCCAGGCCTGGGGATGCGTCTGTTCTCCTTTTCTCTGCGAGCATCACAGGCGGTTCCCCATATTGGTACAGTCTTTTTTCCTCTTTTAAATAATAGCTTTTCCCCTCTGATTAGAAAAACAGTGCATGGTCTCTGTGGCAGATTTAGAAAATACGTACAAATATTGAGATGAAAAATAAAGACCCATGACTCACCACCCAAACTGTCATCATTTTGATGTATTTCTTTATAAATCTTCCTGCGCTTTTTAGTTCCCTCTTAAAATTTATTATATAATTGACATGTTCAACACCATGAAATATTCTTTAAAAATGTGATTAAAAATATTGCACACCATCTTATCATTATGATGTTCCATAATTTGTTTACCCATTGCTTTTTAAAAAATATTAAGGTTGTTTTCAATTTTAAACTGTTAATAAATAATGCTGCAAAACATCCTTGAATATAAATCTTTGTATGAATCTTTGATTATTCCCTTTAGCTGCCACTAAAGATGAAATGTTTTCACACATTTATTTTTAAATGTTTTGGGGAAAATATTTCTTAATGACTCGCCTTTTTTTTCTGTCAGGATGTTCATATTTTTCTTTTTGACTCATTAAGACTCTGAATCAAAGCTGTGACCCTTTTGTCATTTGTCTTTTTATTTCCCAGTAATCTTTTCCTTTATCCTTTGCCAATAAATTTGACTCTGTTGTTTTTCAGTGTAAAAATTTGAAATTTTAAGATAGTAAAACCTGTCAGTCTTTTCATTTGTGACTTTTGTTACTTTTATGCTCAGAAAAGTCCTTTTCTGCCCAGAAAGTTGGTGGTTTCCTACATATTCTTTTATTTACTTTTTTAACAGTTTCATTTCCTTTTCACATTTAACTGTTTAATCCATTTGGAATTTCTGGTTTGGAGTAAGATGAGAGATGAAATTATAATTAAAAAAATTTATTCATTTATTTTTAGAGAGAGAGGAAGGGAGGGAGAAAGAGAGGGAAAGGAACATAGATGTGTGAGAGAAACACTGATTGGTTGTCTCTCGCACTCCCCTAACTGGGGCCCTGGCCCACAACCCAGGTATCTGCCCTGACTAGGAATCAAACTGGCAACCTTTTGGGCCACAGGCTGGCACTCAATCCACTGTGCAAAATGCTCTTATATACATTACCTTGGCCCTCACCCAGTCCCGGTGAGATACACACGCTGAGCCCTATTTCACAGCTGTGGAAAATTAGCCTCAGAGAGTTGTGGCCATTGGCTATCTGGGAACTGCCCCAGCTTTATCTGTCTCTAAACCCATGCTTGTGTCCGCAGGACGGGGACACAGAAAGTCCCTGGATAGCTCTTCGGTCACGTGGCACCCCGCTCTTCAGGTTTGGGGTGTGCAGCATCCTAGAAGCGTGCCTGGGACCCCCTAGCAACTCCAGGGTCCTGGCGTCACCCGTCTGCAGCAGCAGGCGGGCATTGCTTCCTGGTGCCTCCTCTGAGTTTTGTGTTCAGATGCCCTTTCAGGAGGGGATCCGATGAGCCAGGTGGTCATCACCAGACAGGGCTCTGTGGAAGTGGCCAGCACCCAGGTCAAACCAGAGGGGGTGAAAAGCGTCTTGGTTCTTTAACTGACAGGCCCAGAGAGCTGGTCTGTCTGGCTGAGGCATAGCTGGACCCCAGGACTCAAACAGTCCTCCACACCAGCTCTGTCCAATACGCTCACATGCGTCAACTTAAATAGAAATTAATTAAAATTAAGTACAACTTAAAATTCCATTCCCCACTCGCACTAGCCACATTTCAAGTGCTTCATAGTCACATGTGGCTAATGGCTACTGTATTGGATAGCACAGATATAGAACATTTTCATCACCGGAGAAAATTCTGGTGGACAGTGCTGGTCAAGATCGAACGCCGGACACTCCTGGCGATCTTCTAAGGGCCGAACAAGCCCAGAGATTCTTCCTAGTCTGACTCACACGCTGCAGAGACCTCCCCGGTCAGATGATATCTGAGCTGCACAAATCCGGTGCCACTAGGTGGCGCTGAGGAGGCAGCCGCGAGCGGTATCTGGCAGCTGGGCACTCACCCACAGCAACCCGGGCCTGTGAACAGGGGCAGAGAGAACTGGTGGACATCCGGTTTAAGTGTACAAAGTCGTGGGCTTCTCCTGCATCCACACTCAGACACCCACACTCAGGTACACGCGTTCAGGCATGACCCCACGCACCCCTGCCACCCAGGGTCACACACAGTCACATCCACTCTCAGAAACACAGTCCCCCAAAAGGCACAAGCATGGCTGACGCCACATTCCGTTCTGACGGCAACAGAAACATCACTGGCTCCGTCACCTCATTCCGTCCTCCCAACTGTCCCGTGAGGTGGCTTCCGATGTTCTTCCCATTTCGAAAAGGAAGAAACCCAGGTGCAGGGCGGGTAGGTGACCTCCGGGCCACATGGCCAGTAGGAGATGGAGCAGGATCGGTCATGTGGGACTGGGAGGCTGAGTGCAGAGAGGACATGTAAGGCACTTGTGTCTTAGGTGTTTTGGTCTCCTTCCCTGGGCCTAAATTTCTTGGAGTGCACTGGGACCTGCTCATTGGTGTGGGTCCAGGAATTTGTACGTGCATGAGAAAGAAAAACTTAGGGTTACAATTCAGTTAAAAACCCATCTATTCCCAGCCAGGGTACATACCTGGGTTGCAGGCCATGACCCCCAGCAACCGCACACTGATGTTTCTCTCTGTCTCTCTATCTCCCTCCCTTCCCTCTCTAAAAATAAATAAATAAAATCTTAAAAAAAAAAAAACCCATCTGTTGGTGTCTCACAACCCACTCCTATTCTAGGGCAGGTACTGAGCATGTACTACTGTGTCTGCTGTGGAGGGGCCTTGAGCATACAGAGCAACGTGGGCTGACTGACTGCAGCCTCCCGGGGAGCGGTGCGCCGCACACTGCCCTCTGGGTTAGCTGTCCAGAACACACAGCTCCCACACCCATCGGGTCAAGGTCAAAAGAGGTGGCCGTGCTCTTGAATGGTTGTGTAATATCTAAAGCAGCTAGAAAGAGTGTGAAGACAGTGCCAGAACAATTACCAATTAAACTGAATAGGGAAACAACAAAATTAATGGGAAATAGTGTTTTTGGTCAGAAGCTGTTGACTGAGCATGAGTAAGGGGGTTTGGCTGTGAAGAAAGAGAGGAGGTGGGTGGAGATGCCCGTGGCCATTCTGAAAGGAACACCTGAAATCTGTGAAGGATGCCTCTGTCCAGTGTCCAGTTTCACCTAAAAACTTACCATGTCCTGCCCCATTTATTTGTTTATTTATTATCTTCACCTGGAGACATTTTTTCATTGCTTCCCGAGATGGGGGCGGGGAGAGAGTGAGCAAACGCCACCAATGTGACAGAAACATCCATGTGAGAGAGAAACATCGATCGGTTGCCTTCTTGTAAGTGCCTCAATCAGGGAGGCACTTATAACCTGGGTCTGTGTCCTGCCTGGAATCAAATCTGAGCCCTTTCTGCCTACAGGACGACACTCCAACCAGCTGAGCCTCACTGGCCAGGGTGCCTGTCCCCCCCCCCCCCCTTTTAAACATAGGTTTATCACTAGTATTTCTCTCACTTCTCAGAGCAGGGCCATTTTGAACTCACAGTTGGGACGGGAGGGAGAGGAAGAGAGAAGACACTTCGCAGATATAACTGGGCCAGAACTGGAATAGAGAAAGCAAGAACACAGGATACTCATCAATTTGAGCTCCGATGCAAGAGAAATGAAGGTGTTTGTTTAACTAATGAATATTCATTGGGCACCTACCTCTGCCAGGCACTGTTGTAGGTGTTGGGGATCCTGGCTCTGCCACTCACTACTGGTCCTTGGACACATGCCTGAACCTCTCTGAGCTTCTGTTCCACCATCTGAAAAGTGAAGATGATGTGAGTCCTCACCTCGTAGGGGTGTTTGAGGGTTAAGTGAGCTCACACACGAAACACACTCAGCGCAGTCCTCAGTGCTCACCACTGTAGCTGTTACTGCAGATGCTGAGGGTCGTTAGGTGACTCAGGGCCTGGTCTCTGTGCCCAGAGAACTGAATCTCTGGAGGAGACAGACATTTAATAGCCAATTCCAGTAGAGGAATGGGGTGAGCAGTGAATTCTCCCTGTTGCAATCAGGGAAGGCTTCCTGAAAGAGGCTTTTGAAGGCTGAAAAGAAATCCCCTAGGAGGGGAGGGCTGTAGGTGGCATTTCAGCCTGAGAGAATGGCAAGGGCAAAGGCATGGTAAGAAAAAGGCAAAGGTAAGAAAAGGTATGGAGTTGTCCGAGGAACAGTGAGTCAGCTACTGAGGCAAGTGAGGAGTCTGCTCAGGGAGTCTCAAATGTGGTGCTGAGGAGGCGAGGGGTGCCTTGGGAGAGTGGGGTGGGAACCCTCTATCTCCAGGGGACTTTGGGAGTTCTGGGGGTGGATTAGAGAGGTGAAGACACTGCCAGCGCCGAGGAACCTGAAGGTGGGCATGGGGCTGGAGCAGTGGCTGGGCCAGGGCTGTGTGAGGGTGGAATCCTCAGATGCGGTGTCTGATCCACAGGGGGAGTGTGAAAGGAGTCCTGTAGAAACTGTTTTTTGTGCCCAGAGGATGTGAAAATTTGTCTTGTGGGTCACTGGAGGGTGTGGGAGGAAAACTCAGTCTGCAGGGGAAGAAAATGACTCTGGCCTTGAACAAGGTGAGTTTGAAGGGCTTGTGGGTTGTCCCTGTGGAGTCTGAAGTTGGATTCTTGAGCTCAGAAGAGCTCAACTGGATGCATATGGAACAATTAATTTATTCAGTGATGCTCATTGCCAACGCCTGTTCTGAGTGCAGGTTATGACAAAGTGGACCACTCAGGCCCGGTGGGGCCTTCTGGCACTTTCTGATGGGGGAGGTAGACAGGAACGGAATTAAGAACTCAGGTGATCTCAGATAATGCCCACTCCCGTGAAGGGAACAGACCAGTGAGGTGATATGGGCAGGGTACTGGGGGTGCTTTAGGTGGGTCGTCAGGAACAGCCTCTCCATAGAGGTGACATTTGAAAGGAGACCTGAAGGAAGAGAAGGAGCCAACCATGAGGCTATAAAATCCTGGAGGCAGGAACAGGCTTGGCAGGTGTGAAGTTGAGGGAGACATACCGGCAGGAGAGGATGGGAGGTTGGTGGCATGTTTCCAGGTAATGGCAAGATGGGAACATGGACAGTTCTTCCCTGTGCCAGCAGATGGCGCTCTTAGCCCAGAGTTGCCCGCTCTGAGGCTCTGGGGCTTTGGGGTTTCGGGATGTGGCTGGGCAGGCTGTGGAAGAGTAGTTGCCTTGACCTCAGGTTTGTAATGTGGGGATGTGTTCTACTGCCCTCTGAGGAGATGGGATCAAGGCACATGGGATCCCTGTGGAGGGCCAGAAGACAAGGCGTCTCCTTCTGCTGTGTCGTTTTGAGTTTCGTTGCTCATCTCCCCTCTAGTGGTGATTCTTCCCTCCCCCGTTACTGAGTATATGCATCTTTCCCCTCTGCTGCTCCATCTTGCTCTTTCTCAGTCTCGTCCCTTCCCTTTCCTCTTGCCCCCTGGTACAGCTGCTTCCTGTCTCAAAGATTAATTACTCGAGTTCCTGATGAAGCTCAGATGGAGGGCAGGGTGAGTTAGGGTCAGGAAGATACTGTCTCTGCTTCTGTTGCCTACTCCTCCTTCCTGGGGTTTCTCCCTAAAAGGCCAGGGTTCTTGTAGTGACCCCAATCAGCAGCAAATACTGCTGGGGACCCTTCACTCTGTGGTCTCTTGGGTCTGCCTCCCAGTGCCATGCCCTGCTCACCTCCAGCCGCTCCTGGCTTCCCATCATCCCTGACAGTGGGGACTCCGGCTTTAACTGTGAGTGGACAGCTGGACAGCAACACACATGGCAGGAAACAGCAGAAGCGCTCACTGTAGGGAACGTTATGAAAGGGTCATTTTTGTTGTCAAGGAGAAAGCATCTGTCCCACCCCACGTTTAGGACATGCCTTTGAGTGATTTCTCAGCGGAGACTGAACTGGAGGCAGCCTGGTGTCAACCTCCTGGCTGTCACCTGTCAGGGGAAGGCTGTTGGTTGAGCACACCGGTTAAGAGCTTGGTCTCTTAAATCCTCCTGCCAGGTGGGAAGTCTCCTGTGGCCAGCCATGCTTCCTGTCCTCCCCAGAGTGGCCACTAGGTAGTGTTTGGTACATATTTTTCAAGATATTTAAAAAATATTTTTACATGCATCTTAAATAACCAGAGTTGTCCACACATATAGACTCAGCTCATTCCTTCTGACGGTTGTGTAGTGTCTAGCTTACAAATGTACCCCGTCTGCTTATCTGTCTCCCCTCTACATGTTTGGGTCTGGTATTCTTTTACTCTTGTAGAAAGTGCCTCTGGGAACATCCTCACACTTGTCTCTACATGTGTGCATGTGTCTCTCTAGACCTGAGCAAATCTTAGAAGTGATATTGCTGGGTGATAGGGTAGGTGACTTTTTATTTTAATGGTACTGTGAAATTGCCCTCCAGTTTCTACACCCACCACTGACAGGGTGGGCACTTTGCCAGTCTGCTGGGGGAAACATTCTGTCTCTTTGCTGTGATTTCACCTCCCTGGTTTCTCAGCTTCTGGGTGTCTGCCGCTGTTCCCTGCCTGCATGGCTTCTGCCCATCCGGCGCAGTCCCCTGACATCAGTGGCCTGCTGCTCTCTGAAGTCCTGCACTCTCCTGGGACCTCGGCAGGGTGGCCTTTTCCTGAGAACATCCTCCGCCTCTCCCTTTGCAGAGCCCCCGGAGTCCAGAGACCTTTACTGACTGGAGGGCTGGCCAGTGAGTTGGTTATGAGACTGAACGCACTGACTTCTCCAGCTAAGTTCAGAGTGGCTGACCTTGGCTTTTCATCCTTTCACAGTTACTAAGTCACAGACTCTGCCCTGAGAGTCCCTTGGGGAAGCCACAGCTTGGAGCCCAGATGCATTTAATTTGCTGATTGAACGGAGAGGCTGAATCTCATTGGGCTAATCCAGGAGTGCTGCCTTCCAGTTTCAAACCCAAGGTCAACTTCTAAGGCACAGGTGGCAAACACAAGGCCCATGGGCTGAATCTGGCCCTCCACCTTATTTTATCTGGCCTGGCATCTTATTTCTATCCAGTGGCAGTGCCAAGTTCTCACTTAACTGTTAAGGAGTAGTTCCGTTTACACAGTCCTAAAATTACATTCGGCCCTTTGAAGGCACCCTCGAGGCTGATGTGGCCCCCAGTGAAAATGAGTTTGACATGCCTCTTCTAAGGACCTGGTTCCCTGAGAGGCTTAGAACTGGGCACTTAGGTAGGTAGGGAGTGATCCTGGAGACAGTTTCTGTCACTTGAACCCAGCTCCTCAGAAAGGACCTTAAGATAGAAAGGACCATGTCTTCTAAGCTGCTGCCTTCAGTTCCTAACCCCTTCACTGCACTGTTGCAGCCACTCCAATGCCCACAGCGCACCTCATGGAGCACATAGATGCTTTGGCCCTCATTTCACAGCCAAGGAAGCAGACTCAGAAAGGAACGTACAGATAGTGAGAGGACAGATCTGCTTCTGAGCTGGTTCTGCTGACCCTGGCCCAGTGCTGTTTGCACACCAGTCCACTGGGGTGCAGACTGCATGCATGCCTGTGTGTACACACATGCTCACTGCACACACACTCACTGCACAGGTACACACATGCTCACTGCACAGGTATACACACACTGCACACATGCACACTGCACACATGTACACATGTACTCATATGTGCAGACTTGAGGGTGGGTTCAGCCAAGGGCGATGTGTTCTTTTCTTTTCAATTCTTTGTTTTGAAAATTACAAACCTATGCAAAAATGAGAAGAATAGTACAATGAGCATCTGTATTCGCAAGATTCTCCACTTAGGAAGATTTGCCACAGTCGTTCTTGCTCTTTCTCTGTATACTGATAGTAACATAGAGAAGGTACATTGCAGACATTGTGATGCTTCATACCTAAGTATCTCGGCAGGTGCCTACCAAAATATTTATTTACTTATTTTTAGCAAGAGGGGAAGGAGGGAGAAAGAGAGGGAGAGAAGCATCAATGTGTGGTTGTCTCTCACACACCCCCAACCTGGCCTGCAACCCAGGTATGTGCCCTGACTGGGAATTGAACTGGTGTCCCTTTGGTTCACAGGCTGGCACTCAATCCACTGAGCCACACCAGCCAGGGCTCTTAGTCTCTTTTTATATAAGATGTTATCTATTTATTTTTAGAGAGAGAGGAGGGGAGGGGAGGGAAAAAGAGAGGCAGAGAAACATCGATGTGTGCAAAACACTGGTTGGTTGCCTCTCGTATGTGCCCCAGCCGGAGACCAGGCCTGCAACCCAGGCATGTGCGCTGACCTGGAACCTAACCAGCGACCTTTCAGTTTGCCAGATGGTGACCAATCAGCTGAGTCAAGTCAGCCAGGGTCTTCAGTCTCTTAAAATACAGAACAGCAGACCTGGCAAAATTGTTCTGTAGAATGCCCCACATTTGGGATTGTCTGAATGTTCCTTTTCTTTTCAGTATTTTCTGTGAATAGCCCTCAATTTTACTGAAGAATGATGAAGTGAGTGACCCACGTGCTGCAGCAGAGAGGAAGGGAGAGATCCCTGCTCTGTCTTCAGGGTCAGTCTGTGCCACCCTGCCTGCCCCCGGGGCAGGTCGAGAGGACTGGCCCCGCTGAGCCTGTTGCTCACAGGGTGGGCCAATGCAGCTGAGTCTTTTCAGTGTTGGGGAGTGGCTCCAGGCATTCTTCTTGGGGAGCCACTCTTCAGGGATGCCCCCTCCATCGCCCCCCACCCCCGCAGTGAAGGGGTGAGCGGTGTGGCCTTTTGACTCGCCTCAAGTTGCTATTTTGTTTTCTCATGTGTTTTCTTGCCCACTGGGTAGAAATCTGGTGTGTTCATTAACTGGACTATTCGTGATAGAAATCTAACTCAAAAGGGCTTAAGAAAAATAAAAGACCCCACAAGAAAAAACAAATCCCAGAAAACATTGATACGTTTAAGAGAACGGCTTCAGGAATGGCTGGATCGAGGTGGGTCAGAAAATATCACCAGACAGTGTTTGTCCCGACCTTTTGGCTCCGCTTTCCTCTGCATTCACCTCATTCCCAGGCAGCTCTCTTCTCATGAGACAGCCACTGACTCCGGAAACCCCAGAAGGAGGAAGCTCCTTTCAGCGGTGCCAACAAAAATTCAGGTGTTCATTCTCTTTGGGCTGGCTAGGTTTATGTGCCCATCCCTGAAGCAATCACTGTACCCACCCTAGAGCTCAGATGGGTAGGCGGAGAGGGACAGTCCCACCTGAACCACAAAACCCAGCAGTGGTGTCAGGGTATTCCCCAAGGGAGAACCAAGCTCTGCCAACCAGAAGAAGGGGCCCGAGTACTGAGGGAAGTAGACTCCACCTCGTCTGGTGACAGGCACCATGAGCCTCTGATTGGGAGAGTCATCCCCGCATCCCCTAGGGTCTCAGCCCTCTTCATTTTGGATTTTGTGGGAGTTGGGGTCCACAGGGACCATTTGTGTCTGGGTCCCGGCTCAGCTTCTTGGCAGCTGTGTGATCCTCAGCAGAAGAGTTAACCTTTTGGGGTCTCAGCTTACTCATCCAGCAAATGGGAATGTTATTAACATTCCTTCCTTACAGAGCTGTGAGTTTCCAGTGGAGTAATAGGTGTGAAGGTGCTTGCAACTGTAAAAATGTCGTACCAGGGGTGGTTCTTATTACCCTGTGAGTGGTTCTTCTGCCCTCGGAGCTGCTCCTCCAACAGGTGGGATGGTGACCTACACCAGGCTGTGGACCCCTCGGAAAGGGGATGTTGAGAGCTGAGTGGGGGCAGAGCCCTCCCACAAGGGGACTGCCTGAGCCCTTGCTCCTTCTCTGGGATTCAGGTGAGGACGGGAAGGAGGCGGAAGAACACAAGCTGGCACAGCCATGCCCATGCTGGGACTGGGGAGGTGACAGTACGTGGTACGAGGACACCACATTGCCTGACAGTGATCACCAGAGGAAAACCCATTCCCTTCTCAGTTCTCTTGCAGTGCTCCTCACACCCTCAGGGAGCCCATCCCAGTTAGGTGTTCCTATGTCTTCATTACCTCGGCAGCAGTGGCTAATAGTCCTTCGTGATAGAGAGAGGGTCCCAGGCTCTGGGCCCCAGGCAGGCAAGGGTCTAGATAGCTGGAGTGTAATATCATTGTTTCATTTTCATTGTATTTACTTTTATTTATTTTTAGACAGAGAGGAAGGGAGGGAAAAAGAGAGAGAGAAACATCAATGTGTGGTAGCCTCTCACACGCCCCCTACTGGGGACCTGGCCTGCAACCCATGCATGTGCCCTGACTGGGCATTGAACCAGCACCTTTTGGTTCTCAGGCCAGCACTCAACCCACTGAGCCACACCAGCCAGGGCTCATTATATTTACTTTTTACAAAGTAGACAGTTATTTAGGGATAGTTTTAGACCTGTAGAAAATTGAGACGATAGTAACAGGAAGTTCTCATATACCCCATAACTCAGTTTCCCCTATTAGGAACATCTTGGATTAGTGTGGTGCACTGGCCATAACTGATGAACCAATGTTGGTATAGTTGACTATGATTTGTGTTTTTTTCAGGTTTTAGTTTCCCCCTAATGGCCTTTTTCTGTTCTAGGGTCCTTTCTGGACACCACACATTCAGTTTTCATATCTCCTTAGGTTCTTCCCGGCCCTGGTAGTTGCTCAGACTGGGCTTGATCTTGGTGACAGTGACAGTTTTGGGACGTGCTGGTCGGGGGCTGAGAGGATGCCTCTCAAGTGGGATCTGTCTGAGGTTCCTTCACGAGTAGACTGGGGCTACGGGGTTTGGGGGAGAAGGCCACAGAGGTGCAGTGCCACTGTCATCACGCAGCATCAACAGCACGCGCCGTCCATATGACCTACCACTGTCCGTGTCGGTCTTGACCGCCTGGGCCAGTACTGGGGCAGTACCGGCCTAATTCTCCACTGTAAAGCCACTCTTTATCCCCCAGGCTCATGCTGTGCCCATTGTAAGGAAGCCGTGGTACCCAGCCCGCACCCAGAGAGTAGGATCCATTATGTTTAGCTTTATAGTCACCTTATTTCTGGGAAGCAATGATATCCATTTATGCTATTAATACAAAGTATTTTAAAAAGTAGGTTGATTTATAGAAAAATATTAAGTAGCTAAAGGTCAATAGTATTCAGTAGATAAGTAAATTAGGCCCATACATAAAGCAGGCATCTCTTTTGCCCTGGCCGGTGTGGCGCGGTTGGCTGGAGTACCATCCCATAATCCAAAGGTTGCGCCATCCCTGGTCCTGGCGCGTATGATCCCCTGTCCGGGCAAGTGGGGCAGGCAGCCAGCTGATGCTTCTCTCTTGCATCCTGTTTCTCCCTCTCCCTTCCTCTCTCTCTGAAAGCAATGAAAACATGTCCTCAGGTGAAGATAAAAAAATAAAAAATAGACATTTCAAAAATAGGAAAGCCGTCTTTGAATGGTAGATGTTAAAGAAACTCTGGAAGGAAGTCAATATTGAGGATATAGGGTAGGAAAACTCAGAGTCCTCAGGCCCACTTCTGGCTTGTCCCCGAAGTCCCCTGAAGACCCAGACAGGTAGCAGGTGTGCATTCATAGGCAGTGACAGATGTGGCCCCTGGGAAGTTCCAAACAGCCTGGAAGAGTTGCAGCCACCCCAGAGTTGGGCCTGATGACTCCCTGGGCATGACCTTCCCCCTCCCCACCCCCTGGCCTTCCCAATCCTGGAGCATTTCTCATGGGCCAGCTCGGGGGCCTGGGGTGGGTGGGCACCTGTGGCAGCACCCTGTGCAGATGGCCTCTGAACAGGTCCAGGTCTCACACCGCCCTACAAGCTCAAGGTCAGAAAGGTCCTTCATGAGTGTTTATTCCACAACCCAGGGGGTCTTCGTATCCTTGTCCTGTTTACAGATGGGGGCAGGGACCTGTCTAGGTCAGCTGCTGGTCAGACCCAGCCTGACTCTGGCGTCCATGCTTGAATAACAGGTAGGGATTGCCCACCCACCCCTGGGAGGAAAATAAGTTACACTCCTTAATTTTTCTCAAAATACTTTAAAAACTTCCTCTAGGGTTGGCAGGAAATATAGTAATTTTGCAGTCTGCCCTCCCTAGGGTTGTCTCACAGCTGGGGGTACTTCTGGGGGCCCCGAGAGAGACCTTGGAGCTGGAGATATTGTTTGAAGTTTCCCCTGGACTGGCTAACAGGGCCGCACCCGCTTGGTGTAGGGCTTCCTCCAGCTACCCTGTCTGAGCGCTGGCCCCTGTGGGAGATTGGGTTTTGGTCCCCAGGGCAGCGACACCCTCTGGCCAACCCAATTCTGTCCAGGCAAGAGCTCCGCAAGGATTTTTTGGAGCCAAGTAAGCTCAGACTCCAGGACATACGATCGATCCTTTTCGGGGGCAGGGGGTATCCTTCCTCACGTCCTTCTTTCTCCCTCCCCACCTCGGTCCTCACTTCCAGCAATATTTATTGAGGGCTAGACAGTGTCAGATGCCATCTGGGCCCCAGTAGTGTGTGGGGGTAGGGGGTGGGGACTTCCAAGACATACTGAGGTGTCTGCCCCCAGGATGGTTACATTCCCCTGGGGCAGACAGGCCACAAAGCCCAAGGAAACACAAATCAATAAACAACCAACCAACCCTGCTTACCCTGCCCCCCAAAGGAGAATAATGGTCACAAAGGAGGCAAACCAAGAGCTAGGTATAGAATAGCCAAGGGGAGATGCCCTAGGTGAGTGGTCAAAGGAGGCCTCTCTGGGGGGGGGGGGGACGTTCTTCAGGGACAGGTCAACAGTTGAGAAAGCAGCTCAGCTGATTTCCCCGTGGGACATTGATTCCCTGTCTGTACTTCTGTCCAGCATCCCACTGCCCTTTGGGGCGGGTAGGCCCAGCACGGTAAGAAAGCGTTCTCATAACTGACACATGGCCGTTCGACGGTCACTGCCCGCTGGCCTTGCCTGGCTCGAGACAGTCTTACGACACCTTCTCCACGCGTCCTCTGCCGTGACAGGCTTGATGGATGCTCACACACAGCCGGCTGCTGAGACCAGCTCCCCATAATCTTGAAACTGCCCTCATGTATTAAGAAGAAGGAAGTAATTGGGGAACTCTGGTCCTCTGGTTATTGGCTGTGACCCACGCTGCCCGTGTCCTGCTTTGTGGCTGTGAGTGAGGGGAGCGGGGCAGGACAAAGAATGGGTGGAAGCAGAGCGTTTGGAGCCTTTAGGCAGTTTCTGAAGCTGCTTTGGGACTCGGGGTTCTGAGTTGCTCACCCGAAGAGAGCTTAGATTACAGCAAGAGTGATGCAGGCTGGACAGCTGGAAGAAGTTTTCCTGATTGCAGGGGTGGAAAGGCCCCAGAAAGCAGACCTGGTGAAAAGCTTGCAAATTGCAGGCACGCAGCTGCTCAGCAGGAGGCTCAGAGCTGGGAGCCTGGTGTCCACAGCGTAGATAAGCCTTGTGTTTGCCTTGGAGTCTGAAAGGACTTAATGTCAGGGTGGGAAAGAGCCATTAATACATCAATGAGTTGAGTCCATTGTGAAGGAAACTCCTTGTGGCTAAGCAGAAAGCCTTTGATTCTGCCCACCAATAGGATCAATTTCCTCTGGAAAGGCGTTTCTGACCCAGAGTTCTTCAGGGACCCAGAGAAGCAAGAGATTAATTCCCACAAGGTGGGGGCGGGGTGGGCTGGGGAGAGAATGGATCAGAAATCAGGTAGATGGGGCTCTAGCTCTTGAATGTTCTGGTTGACTAGGCTTGTGAGCGATGTGCTCTGCTTGCTCTCTCTCTCTCTCTCTCTCACACACACACACACACACACACACCCCGAGTGTGCTGGGAATGAGACCGCGCTGCACTGGCCACCAAAACCCGAGATCACACCATGGCTGTCAGGGTGTCAGGAAACAGTTCATGCACAGCAGCCCCTCAGTCTTTCTCAAAACTCTTTTTTTTTAAAGATTTCATTTATTTATTTTTAGAGAGGAAAGGGAGGGAGATAGAGAGAGAGAAAAATATCAATGTGCGGTTGCTGGGGGTCATGGCCTGCAACCCAGGCATGTACCCTGACTGGGAATCGAACCTGTGACACTTTGGTTCGCAGCCTGAGCTCAATCCACTGAGCTACGCCAGCCAGGGCTCCTCAAAACTCTTTAAAAAACTTTTTAAGGAGAATATGGAATGTATTAGATATAGGATACAAAATGAAACCCACCCTGAGCTCCGTTTATTCCTACAGGATTTCCCACCCCAAACCTCCTAGAATCATTTCACACCACAGAGTGGCTAGCAAAGAAGAAAAAATGCAAGCTCCCAAAGTGATGGATGCTCAGCTTGAGGGTGATGACAGGGTCAGCAGAGCCTATTTCTGGAGGAGCCCGCTGTTTGTTACCGCGGCAGGTCAATGCTACAGCCTTCTGAACAGGAGGCTGGCGGCAGGGGCCGCCTGAGCATGCAATTGGCCGGAGCAGCTGGGGAGGCAGACCGCTTACTGCTTCTCTCCATCCTGCATGCGCTTCTCCCCCAGATCCTGCTTCTGCTCCCCTAGCACCTGTGAGAACAGACGCAGGGTGACTCTTAGGCAGGGCGACTTTTAGGCGGAGGGGTTTATCCGAAAAGGTGAGGCGGCACCAGCCAGGCTCCCTACGCGTGGAGGACCTGCCAGCCCAGGAAGCGGGGATAAAGGAGCAGCTCCTCCTCAGATGTGCGTGGGTCCAGGTACTGTTTCACGCTGCTCCAGACATAGCGGCCAGAGCCACGATTGGGAAAAGGATCTTCAGTGCCTCCTACTTGTTAGTGATGGACCCGTGAGCTGCCTGCTCAGAGCTGTTGTGTGCAGCACGCAGATGCAGGACAGAAGGAACGATGGAGAGCCAAAGGGTGGCTCTGCAGTTGGGGTCAGAAAGCCCCTGAGCTGCTCCTGATTTTTGTCAAGCTCCGTTATTTGGGTCCCAGCGAACTGTCACTGTGAGCAAGGACTCCAAACAGCGCGGGGAGAAAGGCCCCTTAAAGGGGACCTGCCAGGTGTCTTCACAGGCGTTCTCATTTACTTAATGACAGTGTCCACCTTTTTACTTGTTTATAAAGTTGATAGGTAGTCCTTACAAATTTGTAAATAGAAGAAAAACACAAAGAACGATAGAAATTGTAATTCCAGAGAAAATCCCTGTGAACTTTTCTTTCCCACTGTGAATGTTTTCCTTCACTCTTCATTATGGGAAATGTCCAGCAGGCACAAAACAAATAGGCCAGCATCACGAACCCCCGCGGTGACGGACGTTCTGGGCCGCATTTCCTCTGTGCCCCTCCGCATCCCGTTCTGTTACTGTTACTATCAGTAATTCCAGATCTTTCTGAGGAAAAACTCACATACGCTGAAATGCACAAATCTTAATCATATAATTTGGACAAGTGGACGGCACTGCCCTGTCCTGATACGGAACATTTCCATCCGCTTCTCCAGAATGTCCCTCTCCCCCAGAGACTGCTGTTCTCACTTTTTGTGCCTTAGATGGTCTGTTTTAGAACTTGGTGTAAACAGAATCGTACAGTTAGTATATTTTACGTCTGGCTTCTTTCACTCGGCATACTGTTTTTGAACTTTAACCATGTTGTTGCGAGTGTCAGTATTTTGTCCCTTTTTCTGGTGGAGTGGCAGTCCCCAGTGTGGGTAGGCCCCCGTTTGCTGATGGGCTGTCTCTTGGATACATCTATGAACATTTTCCTACAAGTCTTTGCATGGCCCATGCATGCTCACGTAATCCTTGCAAGAACCCTGGAAGGTGGCACTGTTGTCACTCCTGTTTCATAGATGACAAAACTGAGGCTCAGAGAGGTTACATTTTTAGCCCAGGCCACACGGGCAGAAAAAGCCAGAGATGGAGTTCCCGCCCAGGTGTGTCTGACTGCAGAGCCTTTTAGCTTTTATTCTCTCACTGGCATCTTTGTGCCACAGATGATGGAGGCCATTCCATTGTGACAGGGACAAATGGGTCCTCACCTTAATGGCCTGTTAGTGCATAACTGGGTTTTAGCCCACTCTGTACAGTAGATGGTATTGGTAATAATGGCTTGGAATCATGAGGAACAGGTTACATTAAACCTGTCTTTATAAAGGACAAAAATATAGAAGGCATTTTAGAGAAATGTGTAGCCAAGGTCATCGCAATAAAAGCAAGCAAGCAAACAAGCAGAAGTTTTCTACTCAAAGCTCTGTCGTCTGGAACTGGTGCTCAGCTGTGGCACGTCATCCTTCCAGGAAGCCAGGCGCACGGGCGCAGAAGGCGTCACTGGGTATATGAAATAGTGTATTAGTAATACATGTATAAGAAACCACTCTGTGTTTTTGGTAGAGACAAACAGAGTGGATTTTTGGAGAGTCTGCTGGTTCTTGCTTTGAAAGATGTTGCTAAGCAATGTTGCTAATATTATGGAAAGACAGCTTCCCTCCCCACTTTTCCAGTCAGCCCCAGAAACCCTAGAGCTGGAAGTGACTTCGGTGGCAGCAGTAGCTGGGGAGGCTTGGGAATCAGTGAGGTGGGGGCTGGGGCACCCTGGGTATGAGAGGCCTGCTTTCGGTCACCCAGCCCTGCGCCTCATCGGCTCTTGATTCCCTGCAGTGACCCCTGGGCAGCCTCCATGCAAAACTCACTTCTTCATGTTCATCAAAATTTCACACTTAGAAAAATCCTTTTGAATATTCCTCCTATGGTAAAAATTATAGTCATGCTGCTTGGATTCATGGATTCAACATTCCATAAATTAACCAAAAAGAAATACTTTAAATACCTTCAGTAACCCAAGAAATAGACGACGAACTCCCTTCTTCCTCCCTAAGCCTCCTGCTTGTAACCCAGCTTCAGACTGACATGCATTGCAGGCTCAGGGTACCCAGGCAAACGCCATCCACAGGCTGGATGCCTGCCACTGAGTGGGATCTGTGGGTTTCCTCGGGGCATGGCTTCCTTTCCCCGGAGCTTGGAAATGCCACGCAAGTCACCGAGATCTGTTTCCAAAATCTGAGCCAGTTTCTTGCCAGAACTTCAGTACAGTGTGATGTGTATGGCTCCAGGAAAGCACAGCTGAGCTGTGGTTCCCGAGCTTGGCTCTCAGGCCTCCCAGCCCGGCCTGGCCATGGCTGTGGTCGTCATTGAAGGACCCTGTTGCGATGGGATGCACCCCTTGGCCAGTGGTCATGGTCTCGGAGAGGGGAGATTAGGAGCTGGGAGGAGAGTCAACGTGTTGGCAAAGACTCCTGTCTCTCTCCTTCCAAAATAGAAACTGCTTCCCTACCTCAAATGACCTTCTCAGTCTTTCCCTTACCCACCCCCTTCCTGTCTCTCTCTGTCCCTCCCTCCTCTTTCCCTCTCTGCCCTCCCTCTCCCCCTTTCCTTTCTCCTTTCCCTCTGGAGGTGGTTCCCTCTCATGGTTCCCACTCCAGAAGTGCAACTGTAATGTGGCCCGGCAGGGGGCGCTGATGCACCAGCCAAGCGTGAAGGGCAGTCTTAGCACAGGTGTGAGTGCTCTGCAGAAGTGAGAGGTGAAGGCGGCTTCTGAGTGATTTCTCCCAGTTAGTGTGTGTATGGGTGGGCCTCTAAAGGCATAAGAGAGCCGGGGTGCCAGCCTGCCCTGAGCAGGTCTAATGTGTGTTTATAACTCTTGAATTGCTCCAAAGTTTGTGTGATTCATGGATGGTTGCAGGCTCTCTCCCTCCAGAAGGGGAGGGGAAGGCATCTGAAGATACCTGCTCTCCTAAAAGGCCCGCCCCATGGCTCCAAAGCTCCTTTGGCCCCACCTCTACTCCCAATTCATTCTGTGGGGCGGTAGAGGCCCTGGAGTCAGAGGTGGTGTGGGGCAGGGAGGGAGCACTGGTCCCAGCTCTGTCTGAGACTTAAGCTCCAGCACTGGGCTGATTCCCGGTTTCACACAAATGTGTCTCCTGGAGCCGGCTCCCAGGCACAGAAGGCCCTTTTCTTCAGGCCCAAGCATGCGTGTCTGCCTGCCTCACCCCACCGGCTCCTTAGGACGGGGCTGTGCAGCTGGGTCCAGCGTTCATGATTAACTTCCCTGACCCCCTCCACCTCCCCTCCTAACCAGGCGCCCTAAGCCTTTGGGATTCCCCAGATCAGGGCAGAGCCCCGTCTGGCAGCTGCCTGGCACTTTGTTCTCAAGGTCTGTGGGCTTGGGGG
The DNA here is from genome assembly GCF_004126475.2 of Phyllostomus discolor. NCBI lineage: Eukaryota > Metazoa > Chordata > Mammalia > Chiroptera > Phyllostomidae > Phyllostomus > Phyllostomus discolor. The sequence continues at coordinate 75,620,649 of NC_040910.2, read as the reverse complement.
AGGAGGGCTCGCTTGGGCCAGGAGGTCCTGTGATTTGGGACACTGCTGCTGGGAACAAGCTGTGCCAGGTGGATTGGGATCTGGGAGAAGACCCCTTCTCGGACTGCTGCAGTCCTCACTGCCCCGCTCCCTGTGGACTGGATGTGCCCAGGCTTCTCCGTCCACCCCGCAGTGCCCCATGGACAGTGTTTTTGTTTTCATTTGGTGGCAAGTGTGTGGCTAACACTGAACACTCGGCTATTTTTCTATTTTAATGAAGGTACTTCAGGCTCAGAGCCTTCAGTATTGAGCTCAAGTTTAAGACATTTGTATTTGTTTTCATGGTGTGAATAACAAGTGATACTGGAGTCTTCATTTAGGGTAATGACAATGTTTTCTTATAAAACTAAGTAAAGAATGCATTGATTTAATTAAATAAAAAGGCGAGTGTGCCCTGGCTGGTGTGGCTGCATGGGTTGAGCACCGGGTTTGATTCCCAGTCGGGGCACAGGCCTGGGTTGCAGGCCAGGTCCCCATTAGGGGGTGTGAGAGAGGCAACCGATTGATGGTTCTCTTGCACATTGATGTTTCTCTCCCTCCCTTTCCCTTTCTTTAGAAATGAATAAATAAAATCCTAAAAAAAGGATTAAATAACCAGGTTATACGGTGGGAAGGTGATACATGAATGGCCCAGATCTGGAGAACAGTGGCCGGGTCACAACGCACAAGCAAGTGGGAATGGGACGGTTTGTTCTGGGCGAGGGTGGTCTTCCGTTTCTCTCCTGCCTTGGTCTCTTGCGCAGAGCGGGACGTGTCCTGACTGTTCAGTGAACGCTGGTGGAATGGGCACACCCAGCACAGGTGGCTACCATGTTCTCTGCTGTGCATGGGTTCCCTTATGCTGTGGGGTGTGGGCAGAAGGATGGGCTCCCCCACCCCCAGGAAACCTCTCAGGGATCAGATCAGGTTATGGTTTTGGGGGGACAACCTTGTGTTTTTAGCTTCACTAGGGCTCGAAACAATTGTGGTTGTAGAGGAGCTGTGAGGGTCTGGGATCCCAGAACCACAGTGAATCAAGTTACCTGGTAGGTGGAAAATTCTTTCACTTTCATCCCAGGGTCCTGTTGTCCACTGATACGCTTGACCTAAAATCTCTCCCAGACAGTGGGAGATGGGTGGGGGCTACCCACACGTCCCTGGGGGAGGGAGTCAGGCCCTGCCCTGAGACCTTGTGTGTGAATAAAATACACCACTTTTCTGGGGCTGGACCTGCGGCCGGTGCCCCAGCACCCTCTCTGCCGTCTGGCTGAGACAGCCGATCACTAACCTGTCAGTTCCGTGTACCGCTGGAGGCAGAACAAGCCCTGGGCTGCCTGTGCTGGGCTCTGCCCGCTTCCCCACTGAGGACGTTCATTTCCCCATTCTTGTTTCTAGACGGATTCTAAGGTCACTACTGGTGTAGTCTGGCAGCTAGTCTAGCTGCAGTCCCAGGGGTGGGGCCTGGGTCACTCACTCTCTGGCTATAAATAGATGCCCATGGAAATATCTGTGATCCCCACCACCCAGGCAGGCTCGGGGAGGGGGGGCACTGAGGCCATTGTTAATGGATGCTTCATAAATAAACCAGGCACATCTGGGCACCAGCCTGGTGCTCCTTCTCCTCCACTCCAACTCCCCTGCCAGCAAGAAGCTGTGCCCACAGGAGAGGTGGGGTTGAGGCCTCAGGCCCTTAGACTTTCTGTGGTCCTGGTCTGGATTTTCTGTGCTTGCTTGGACACCAGACTACTAAAAAAAAAAAAAAAAAAAAAAGCAAATTGCCTCAGGAACCTCTTTGGCCCCAACAGGGCTGTTGAGAAAGATTGACTAGTTGGCTTGTTTTAATTCCCTCCAGCCCGCTCGCTGATGGTCTTTCCTAGCGGCCCGGAGGAAGAAGCCCTCAGGGAGGTGGGTGATGAGAGGGGGTTAGACTTCCCCGCAGGAACTGGAAGTGGCGCTTAGGAGTACCCCGCGCCCACAGCAGGGACCCGGCCAGGGCCCCTTCCCCCACGAGCTGGCGTGCCTTTTGTGAGGATGCAGCTTGCACGCGGTGTTGCAGGGGCAGGGGAAAACCGCCCTGCGGTGTGTGCAGCGGCCGCGCTGGAGCCGAGATGCGGGTGGGGTGGGAGGTTTCCCTGTCCCACCCCCGCGTCTCCCTGGCAACTGGGACGCGAGGCCAAATTGTAGCCGCGGGGGAATAGGACCGTTGACCTTAGGTTGTGCCTAACTCCTGGGTTCAGGAAAATAAATGTTAACTGGGGCACTGACCTCAGCCCACTCAGGCGCCCACGCTGGAGTGAACCACCCTCACTCCACACCACACCACAATCCTTTCCTGGATTTGGGGAGAGGGGAGAAGTAGCCTCCGACTGAGTCCTAACGCCCGGGAGCCTCCGGCGGGGAAGGCAGGCACTTGGCGTCCTGTGCCCCTCTCACCACCCGGCAGCGTGGGTCTGGGGCCCCGAGGCCCGCGGCGGTGCCCGCGCTCAAAGGCAGTTTCACTTGGACTGAGGGCGCGCGTTTCCTCTCCGTGCACGCTTTTTCTCCCTGTTTTTAAAGACAGTGACAGCATCGGAGAAGTATCCTGGAGGGCCGGGCTGGGAAGGCGCGTCAGCCGCCTTTGCCTGGAGAGGGAGCCCGGCCCGGCCAGCGGGGGCGGAGGACGTGGGGCGCAGAGGCGGGGACGGAGAGGAGAAGCGAGAGAAGGGCAGGAGCCCGGGCGCGGGGCAGTGAGCGAACGCGGGCGCCGAGACCCCCGAGAGTACCGAGCGCGAGCGGACAGCCGGTCTCCCGGTGCAGGCGGCCGGGCAGCCGGATCCGCTCGCAGCCTGGGCGCCCCGGGCCAAGCACGGGGGGCGGGGCCGGGGCGGGCTCCCTGCGAGGGCGGGCGCGTCTGAGCCGGAGCCCCAGAGCCGCCCCACCGGGCCGCGCCCCGAGCGAGCCTTAGAAATGCCCGCGCTGGGGGAGCGGGTGCCTGCCGCTCCGTGGGCCCGGAGGAGACGCTGAAGGTCGCCGGGAAGTGAGCGCCCGGTCACCTGACCCCCGGGGCGCACCTAGGCGGGGCGGGATCCATGCGAGGCTGGCGGCCGGGGGCCAGGAGCAGGCGGCGCGGAGCGCGCGGAGCCGGGCCGGCGGGGGCGCGCGGCGGGCGGGCGAGGGCGCGGCCGGGCACCCGCGGCGGCCTCGCCATGTCCCAGCCGGCGGGGAGGATGCATTGCCGAAAGGCGGGGATCCGCGCCGCGGTGGTGCTCATCGGACTCCTGCACAAATCCCGAAAACAGAATAAAGAGAAAAGGTAAAGCCTGGCATCACTACCTCCCCCTTCCCTCCGCTCTCGTGCCAAAATCCTGTTTTCTTTGGGGTCGACTTTTCCAAAAGGGCATTAGGCTCGGAGTTGGATGGGAAATGCCTCTACTCCGGGCGCCGTCGGGGGAGCGAGTTCGGAGCTTGGCCCCGGAGACTGGCTGTTAGGAGGAAGCCCAGGCAGGGCATTGGCTGGGTCGGCGGGCACCTGGAAGGCCCCTTAGGGCTTCGTCCTAGTCCAAGTCCTTAGCCCCAAGTCCACCAAGTGCTAAGCCCCCAGTCGCGGCATCTGCCGATCGCGGCGCCCTTGCTGAATCCTGCAGCGCGGGTAGCATTGATCCAACCCGGGTAACATAGTCTCCAGCTCAGCCCGAGTGACTCAATGCGCCGGGGATGCCATTTGCTTCCCTGCAACTTGGCCGAACCGGCGAGGTGCCCGCCAGGCCATGATGTGCTTGCATTGAGTTTGGTTCCTGCAGCCAAGGGGCACGTTTAGAGGTTACTTCAACCCCTCCCTCCCCGCAACCCTCCCACCCCCACCCCATGCCTTCTGTCTTTGGGTTTTTCTGGTTTTAACTCTTCACTTTTCTTGGGGTTACTCTTCTAATTGTTTGCTCCTGGGTATTGAAAGTCATGTTCCCAGTTTATTTCAGAGATATAGCTGGACGACCTATGGGATGAGGTGTGGGTTTCCCGTGGGCATAGGAGCTTCTGGGGGCAGCTTCCTGGGTTCCAGCCCCCCAGCTGCAGGCTTGATGTTCACAAGACCCCATGGAGTTGCCCACACCTGCTGGCACAGCCTCCCTCCCCTGCTAGGGGTGCAGGAGCCCTCAGCTGGCCAGCAACTGAGGGCCATGGGAGCTGGCTGTTCACAGATATGTTTTGTGGAGTTGAGGTAACCTCCCGTGGCCTTGCTGGATCCTAATTTACAGAGTTTTGGAGTGCTCTGCTCTGCATTAGTCAAGGGCTAAGACAAGGACAGAGAAGTCAGAGACACTTAGGTGGTGACTGGTGGGCCTCGGACTTGCCCGGAAGCTGTGTGTGCCTGGGGAAGGTGGCAGGCAGTGGACTGGAGCACTGAGAGAAGCGGGCATGGGTGGCCCTGCGGTTGTCTCCTATCCCTCCCCTAATGCATCCCTCTTGTGTGTAGTCTCCTGCGATGTTTCCACAGCACAGGATGACTCTCCAGTAAAACGACTTCAGGTGATTAAGCATGAAATAACATTGAGTCACTCAGTGAGAAAGTTCTTCCCTTTTCAGTTCTCTGTGAATCCTTGTGATTTCTTCAAGGAGAAAGCTTCTGGTTGGTGCTAGTCTTGGCTTTAACACTTTTTAAACACTTGCTTATCTCCCTTTTATAACAAAGAGGAGACCTCTGGCTCAGGGCCTTTAAATGGGGAACAGTGCTTCCCTACAACATGGGCTGTTCTTGCACTATTTACTGTTAGGGTTTCCCCCTAGTTATGCCCAGGGGCACTGATTGTCCCCTTTGTGGTGGTGACAGAAAGTATCACCCCAAGCTGAATGTGTAAGTCACAAGAATTAGTCTTTCATAGAAATAGTAGTAATAGTACGAATGGAGCAGAAAATGGCAGAAATCCTGCAGGTGACCCAGGAATGGCTGATGTTGGGGACACACAGGTCAAGCAGAAAACGCTGCCAGCAAGACTCTGGAGTCCAGTGTTCCAGGTCTAGACGCCATTCTTCTCTAGACTTTGATTCTTTTCCATTCCCTGCCTTTCAGCTTTTTATCTGCAGAGGTGGGGTGAGCCAGCCAGCCCTCTGAAGTCAGGAGGGTATGGGATGGCTTGCTCTGAGGAATGAGGAGGAGGATGTACTTTACAGAAGGCAGATGCACCGGACCAGCACCTGTCTCTGTGTATAGGATGTGTGGTTGGGGGGCTGAGGGGTAGGGGGATGTCCCTGAACTGGGAGCTGGAAGTTCTAGTCCTGTGATGTGATGGATGGATTTCATCTTCCAGAGCTTGAGTTCCTGCATCCACACAAAGGGCTTTGCAGGCTCAGGTGAGATAACGGGAAACATGCAGCTGAAAGGTGGGAAGTGCTGCGTGAGGGTGGAGGGGTTCCATCAGAGCTGCTCCCATTCTCCTCTCCCTGGGCCTGCACCTTAGAAGCCAAGTTAGGATGTCTGATGGGGGCAGTCCTGCTAGTGGCCAGGACCAACCAGCCGTGGCCCAGGAATCAGCCAGGCAGGCACGACCCCGGTGGGGAGAGCAGTGAGGCACTGGGAAGGGCCTGGACAGGGGACAGGAAGGGACTGGGCTGAGCGAGGATGCCCCAAGCTCATGACATCTTGTCTTCCTGGATGCACTGGACTCTTTCCTGCAATGCAGCAGATGTTGGTGACCCTCCCAGCTTCTGCCTTCATCCTGTTCCGCTGCTGCTTCTGTCAGTCTGACAGGTTTGGCCATGGACTTAACCTACTCAAGGAGAGAATGATTGATTGCATGTTGGTGTTTGATGACCTTTGCTTCCCTTGCTGTAATCTGCAGTTTCTGTTTCTTTAAGCACCTGAAATCAGTTCAGTGCCCACTGGGGACCCTTCCTCTGCTGGCACTGGCCACGGGGGGCCTGGAGCAGGCTGCAGCTGCCAACCTCTCTTAAGCACTCCCCAAACTGCAGGCTGGGTGTGAAATTTGCGGAGTTCCTCCTTCTTCCCCTCCTGTCCTTGCAGGGTCAGGTCAGACTCGGGCCCCTTCTTCATTTTTCCCAGCAGGCTTGATCATCCATCCATCTTCCCAGCACCTCTGATTGACAGGCTTGTGCAGACAACACTGTGGGCTAGAAGGATGACTTGCAGTGATGGTCCCCAATCCTTGACATCGTCCTGCTCTCCCCAGGCCACCTAAAAATATATATTGGAGCAGGTAGCAGTGCCAGGGGGGGCGGTAATGACACAGGTATCCCAAATGGGCCCAGAACCAGGGCACTCACTCCCAGGCACCGTTGGTCCATAGGTCCAGAGAACTGGGCTCCAGCCTCAGTTGGCCTCCTGGAGAAATGGGTGTGGTGTGCATCAACCTTGGCAGGATGACTCTGTATGGGCCTGGAGGTTCTGCTTCTTTCTGTCCTCCAGGGATGCTGTCACCGGGGACCCTGCCAAAGCAGTGGTGTGTTTGCGAGGGGACTGGGTTTGAGCCTGGTTCCGAGGAGGCACCTGAGTAGAGAGCTCCTCTGAGCTTTGCTTTCCAGAGCGTGCTTTCTTGTGGACAGGGCGGGTCGGACCACAGCCCCACGCGAGGGGTGACCGAAGTGGGTGCTGGGGCGTGTGGCGCCCTCTGCGGGGGAGGTGGGCACTCGTGGCAGGAAGGACCGAGGTGGGAACGCAGGGAAATGTGTGTGTTCTGAAGGGTGTGGATCAAGTCAGTGTGGCCTCGGGCATGGCATTCTGGACTGGGGAGAGGGCAGTTAGCATAAATGGAAAAGAACTCTGGTTCTTACTGGGGGTAGTTATTTGAAACAACAGCCACCGTGGGGTTTATGAGGAGGGAGGGATGAATTCACTGATCAGTCAGCAAATCACTAATGGCTCCGGAGGGCAGAGCAGTGCGTCCGATGAATCTGATTCCTCTTTTGTGGGGTATCATGTCCAGTGGGTTTTTCCTGGGTAGGTCATCAGAAAAAGCCCATTCCTAGATTTAAAAAAAAACAAAACACCAAACTTTTATTGCAGAAATTTTCAAGTGCACAGAGGAGAGGGAACAGTGTAATACAATACCCAGTTTGAAGTGAATCCCAGACATTATATCATTTTATTCTGAAATATTTCAGTATGCATTTCCAAGATAAAGTCCTTCTAAAAAATATAACATGGTCCTTGCCATACACCCTGAGCTAACCCTGATTTCCTACTCTCGTGTTCAGTGTTCCGATTTCCCTAGCTGTGTCACAGAAGCGTGATTGGCTCTCTCTCTCTCTCTAAGTTTCCTCCCCCAACTCTTCTTCTTTTTTTCTTTACAGTTGTTGAAGTAACTGAGTTGTGTGTCGCAGGGAGTTTCCTACAGTCAGGATTTTGCGGATGGTGTCTCCTAGTATCGTTTCACATGTTCTGCTGTCCCTTAAGTTACCTTAAATTGGTGTTTAGTTTTAGAGGTTCTCTCAGATCCGTCCCTGCCCCCACTCCCGTGTTGCCGGAGGTGGTCTAATTGTCTCTTTTTGTGATGGCAGCGTTGCTTGTTTTGTCCTTAGGGTTTGAAGGCTGGCGTCTTGGAGGATTCTTGCGTTCTCCCATTGGGAGAGCCAGAGACAGCCCCACGAGCTGGCTGGAGAGGCGGTCTGTGCCGGCTGGGTGTCCAGGAGCCCTGGCCTTGTAGTCCCTGAGTCCCAGGGCTGGAAGGGACACAAGGCGGGAGCTGCTCCACTCTCTGGCCCCAGAACAGATGGCCGCTTGTTCTGTCCCTAGGAGGTGGCTGGGTCCTGCCCTGTGTGGAAGGGCCTGTCACTCACCCTCTTTTGTGTGCTGTTTGAATGCCACCTGGTTGGCTGTGGTTGCTTTAAAGAACAAACATCTCCCTTTGACCAACTTCTCATTTTTGACCTCATAGAGCGTCTGAGGAGGTGGACTCTTAGAGTTGAGGGACAGAGTTTATTTGACTCCCCTTGAGCCACTATTTTAGTCTGCTGTTTGGTGCCTTTGCTTTTTGTCTCCCATATCTATTTTCCTTATGGTCGCCAGAGTGGAGTTTTAAAAATTCAAGTCAGATCAAGTCTCTGCTGCAGAAAGCTCTGCACATAGGCTTCCCAGGGTCCTGAACCCCTTGCCCGGGTCCCTGACCTTGTCTCCCAGCCCGTGTCCTCTCACTCACCGTGATCGCTGTGCTCCTGAGGCTGCGAAGGCCTGCTTTCTGTTTCTGGAACACGGCAAGTTTGTTCCTGCCCCAGGCCCTTTACACATGCTGTTTACAGTGACTTAACTGACTGCTTCCCCCTCATAGGGCTTTCAAGTCAAATATCATCTCCTCCAAGAGGGCTGCTCTGACTGTCCAATCTGAGCAGCTCTCTCCGGCCCTTATTACCGCTCCCTGGTTTCCTTCCAACATGGCACTTATTAACTGCTATTATCTAGCTTACATAATAAACAATGTATTGACTGTTCTGTCCCCTAGAACGTGAGCTTTCTGAGAGCAGGGACTTCGCCTTTTCCCTTCTGGCTCCCCGTTGCCCAGAATGGGAAGTGCTCAGTAAATATTTGCTGGATGAATGGATGGGCGCTCACAAGACTCACTGGCTCCCCGGGCGAGGTGTGCCTGTTGCCTGTTACCCTGAGGTAATCCTCTTAACAGTGCAGTGTCCTCTGACACCGGTGTCAAGGTGCCCTTTTCTTGTCTGAGACTGGAGTGATTTTCCCTTCCCTCTCCTTCCTTTCTGGAAGAGATTTTGGAAAGAAGTGCAGCTGATCACTTGCACATATGTTGTTTCATTGTTATTCATCTAGCTCCTTCCCTGCCTCTGTGTGGTTTGGGGACCCATAGATACGAGGGTTTAGGCTCAGTCCTAACCATCCTGAAGCAGGGGCTGGGCACCTGGCTCTGGGCTCCTGGGTCTCGGCCCCTCGAGCTGCTGTCAAATAGGCAGAGGCAGAGTCCCATCTTTCCTGCCAAACAGGGACCAGTGGGTGTCTGAAGTAGTGAACAGTTGCCATGAGTGAATAAATATATATATCTCTCTTTTTTGTAATAATTTTTTTAGATTTATTTATTTTTAGAGAGAGGGGAAGGGAAAGAGAGAAACATCCATGTGTGAGAGAAACACGGATCAGTTGCCTCTCTCATGCCCCCAACTGGGGACCAGGGCTATATCATTTTCTGAATGCAGCTTTGTCTTTCCCTGGCTGGCGTGGCTCAGTGAATTGAGTGCTGGTCTGTGAACCAAAAGGTCTGCGGTTCAATTCCAGATCTGGGTTGAGGACCAGATCCCCGGTTAGGGGCGTGTGAGAGGCAACGGATCGATGTTTCTCTTCCTCTCTCCCTTCCCCTCTTTCTAAAAATAAATAAATAAAATCTAAAAAAAAATAAATGCAGCTTTATCTCTGTGGAGCCCGCGTGGTGCACAGATGGCTGGTTACCAGGATGTTGCCAAATAGAGGGCTCGCCAGGCCTGCCTGGTTCACCTCTGTGCAAACAGGCTTGCTGAAGGGGCTCAGGAAGTTCCTTGTCACTTCAGGCAGACGGTGCCCCCACCCCACGCGCAGAGGTTCATTGCCTCCCAAATCCGTAAAGGGTAAATGAGGCAGGCAAGACGCTTTCAGGTGGATAAGTGCTTTTTATTTTAATAGCTAGTTTAAAAAACGAATCCTGGCAAGTGATACTGATTTTCCATGTATGACAGTTACATAACATTTTTAAAAAGTAAATTTGTTTAAGGCAAAGATTGCGAGTCAATTTAAAGAAAAGCGTTAAGAAAAGTAATGGGTGGTGCATGGATTTGGGGAAAATTGGGAAGACGGTATGGAGATGCTTGTGGTTTAGGGAGCTTAGTTGGAACCAAGGGGGCACAATTCTCACTTGTGAAAATGGACCCGGTAACACCAGTGCCTAGGGTTGCTGATGAACGGTTGTAACAAGCTAACAGCTTCTGAGGCTTCCTCTTTGCTGGGCCCTGTGCTAAGGGCTTGCATGCACATGTGTCTTAATTCTGTCAGTTGTTATCTCTGTTTTCCAGCTGAGGGACAGAGGCTTGAAGGCAGAGGAGTGGACAGGGGGCAGCATCAGTAGTGGAGGACCAGGTATTTTAACCTGGTCTGTTGAGCTCCAGAGGTCATGCCCCGAACTATTATATTATTTGGATATGCAGTGCCTGGCTTCTGAGAAGTGCTTGACACATGTGGCTGCCTCTGTTTTTATGAATGTACTGAAGTGCAACTTACATAGAGTTAAGTGTGCAAGGAAGGGGACAGCTGGTGCATTTCTACACACATATCCACCTGGTAGACACCACCCAGCTCAAGACAGAACTCCGCAGCCCCCCGGCAGGCTCCCTTGTGCCTCCCCACAGACTGACTGTAATCACCGTGGAGTTCAGTCCCTCGCCCTGTATCTGGGTGGCACCTGGTAATCTTGACACCCGTGATAAAGGGAAGAGCATGCCTGGGATTTCTGAGTGGGACGTTCCGGTTCAGCCCTGAAGAGGCTGGTGTCAGAGTCCACGCCGATTTCTAGGGATGAGTGAGCTCAGTTTCACCTTCCCTTCTCCTTCCAGACAGGCTCAGTGGGAACTTGGAGCCGACGCTGTGTTTATTTGCTGCCCTTGGAGCAAGGGTGGGTTGAAAAATTGTCACTTGCTTTTAAGCTTATCAGTTATGAACACTCTGTTTTGATGCAGGCTGGAACTCCGGCCAAGTCCTTCCCAGAGCCTTCGGGGGGTGGGCTGACCCCGCCGGGTCTCCCTGTTAGTCTGCTTCTCCAAAGGGGGAGGGAGTAGGCCCATTGATTAGAGCTGCCCCATCTGCTGTCCTTCCCTTCTCCCCCTTTTTCTGTTTCTTTCCTGAGAAGATTTTTACCAACCACGTTGAATCACACTGGATGTGAGTGGCAGCATAAGGGCGTTGTGATTGTCCTAAGTGCTTACAACTCATAGACTCATAACAGGGTCCTCCCTTCCCCCTGCCCAGCAAAGCACAACTGACACCTGGTTTACAGGACAGACCCCTGGCAGGGGTGGAGGCAGGACCTCCCCTCCCCATTTTTCACTGTCATGTGCTACAATGCCATGCTGTCCTGTCTGCAGACAGTGGGGACAGCGGCACCCTGGCACCTGGGAGTTTGCAGTCGGAAATGGGCCCCCACAGATTCTTCAGATCTTTCTGAAACCTCTACTCTGCACCTGACATTGTTCTAGGCCCCGGGGGATACAGCAGGGAACAGCCCAGGAGCAAAGCCCTGTCCACCCTCCGGGACTCTGCTAGATCCACGTGCAGTGTTTTCCTGTTACACTGATACTTTAAAATTAAAAGGTTCCACGTTATGAATCTGTATTTCAGTCTATTCTTGAGAAACCGGAAGCTGTGGCAACACTGACTGGGCTTGTCTTGCGTCAGGAGGCTGGTGTCCGCCTGCCCACCTCAGCATCCATACCTGGCCACACCTGTGCCACCTGCCCGGCCCCTGAGGCATTGGCTCTACAGTGTGAGAGGCAGGAGTCTTGGGGCTGGGAAGCTCTAGGTGTGACTCACTGAACAGGGAGGCTGGAGGCCAGGCCCCACCCCCCGAGTGCCCTCTGGGTTTCCTTGGTTGGGGGCAGGTCCGTTGTGATGGGAAACAGGGAGTTTGGGCGGTCTGGCTGGGGTCCCTGCAGGATCTGGGCTGCAGAAGGTCCACTGTTAATTTGCCTTTATTTATTTTTTAAAAAGATTTTATTTATTTTTTGGAGAGGGAGAAGGGAGAAGGGAGTGGAAAAGAGAAGGAGAGAAACATAGATGTGCAAGAGATACATCCATCGGTTGCCTCTCGCATACTCCCAGCCAGGGACCTGGCCCGGCAACCCAGGCATGTGCCCTGACTGGGAATCGAACCGGTGACTTTTTGGTTCACAGACTGGCACTCAATCTGCTGAGCCACACCAGCCAGGGCTAATTTGCCTTTAGATGTTCCTCCTTCTGCATTCTCCCTAATTACCCTCAAATGACAGAAATTATGGAAGGCTGGATATTACGATACAAAAACTCAGGAATCCCACTTGAAGGGGCAGGGATGGAACTTGTGCTGAGCTCCACTCCTGTACCGCACTGGGCTGGCACTTAAACCTCACTTATCTCATTTCATTCTCTGCATGAGGCGTATTATTGTCTTCTTCATCTTTCATAGAGGAGAAAGCCGAGATTCAAAAGGGGTGACGCATCCAGTGTCACTCAGGTGGTACGGCAGAGCAGGGATTCAAACCCAAATCTCTCTCTTCTTGTCTGTCTTGATGCCCGATTTCATGCCTTTTCTCCCGTTGCCCATTACATGGGGACCTTGGCTGAGTTACTTGACCCCTCTGCCCTCGACGTTCAGTGTCTGTGAAGTGGGCTGTCATGCAGGTCTGGAGTGTGAAATCTGTACCAGGTGTGTGAATAGCTTCAAAACGTTAAGGACTGTGGCATCTTAGCATATTCCCATTATTTTTTAAAGAGGGGACTGGGTGGGTCTCTTGGTTTCTTTTGAATACGGGGCCTGAGCTGCAGGGTTGCGGGGGAGGTGGTGGAGCCTGGACTGGGGGGAAGGGTCTGCCCTACCAGGCCGCACATGAGCTGAAAGGCCTCCTGGCTGCAGTACTCACTAATTAGAACAGAGATTCCTGCTTCTCAGTGAGAATGGGGAGCTCCGGGCTGGAGCCGGGGTTACCCGTGCCATCTGTGTTTTAATAGAGCATTTATTTTAATAAGATATCTCATCTGAGATGCACAGGCAGAAACACTGTGTAAATCAAGAGGTCACGGAAACAGGCTGTGTGAAAACTAGATCCACAGATGTGCCAGGAAGGACTTTTGAGATGGCAGCGGAGGCTGGTTACTGATAGCCGAGAAGGTCCCCCCGGGGCACAGCCAGCCATGCAGGCGGAGTGATGGGAACAGGGACACCTGGCTTCTACATCTCAGTTTCCCTGGCCTCCCCACCCCCCAATTTCTGGAAGTGGCAGCCCCCGCTCCCAGCATGTGCCCTCTCTTTCTCCTCTATAAATGCAAATGCAGGCAGCAGTTGTGTTCCAAATGCTCATTCGTGCTGTTTCAATTCGCTCCCATCAATGTCTGTGGAGTGCCAGATGTGCACCTGGCCCCCCGTGGCAGGGTCCGGGAGGAGAACACACGTTCTCTGCCCCACGCGGCCTGTGCTCCAGAGGGGGTGACCAGACAGAAGACGGTGGGCACTGGAGAAGAGGGGCCAGGGGCCCTGGATACCAAATTGAGGAGGGAGCACTCAAAGCCCCCCTTTTCCTGAGTCCATCCTGAACGTTGAGGCAGTCAGACAGGTGACTGCGCTGGGCTTCATCTGAGGGACAGGCTGGCCTTGCTCTGGATTGGCCCTCAGCCCTGAGGCTAGAGGATGCTTCCCCAACCTCTTCTGTTGATGCGCAGTGGGTCCCAGTTGCTCGTAACCCTGAAAGTCTGGATTTCTTACTACAGATTACTGACCATCCAGCCACAAGGCCCTGGCTGAGAGTGGGGCTGGCTCTCAGTGGTCCATCCCCCTGCTGGAGCCCCCTGCCCCCCCCAGGGATCTCAGAGGTATGACAGGTAGGGACCCCTGGATAGCAAGAATGTAACAGCAGAAGGGCAGCTGAAGCCTCAGGCTAAAACCCAGGGAAGCAACACCATATGTGTGGCCTTGAATGTTCATGGTGTTCAAATTGTGGCCCGCAGTTTCCCTGTCTGTGAGATGGGACTAAGACTAATGGATGATTTTCACTTGTTCTTTAATTGAATCTTTGTGTAAACAGTAATCTTATTCAGCAGTTTCATTCCCAGGAATGTACCCCAAAGAACTGAATGCAGGGACTTGAACAGGTATCTGTATACCCATGTCCACCGCAGCACGATTCCCAACAGCCCTGAGTGGAAGCAACCCCAGCGCTCCTTGGCAGATGAATGGATGAACAAAATGTGGTGTGTGTACGATGGGATGTTACCCAGCCATAAAATGGAATAGAATTCTGATACAACATAGACGAACCTTGAAAACCTTGTGTTACGTGAACTGAGCCAGACACGAAGGACAGATACTGTATGATTCCAAGTAAATTAAGGTGCCTAGAATATGTAAAGCAGATAAGAGAGTTTTTCTCTGGTTGAGCATGGGATGGGCAGGTGGGGATGGCTCTGGCCTGATCCCCATGGAAAATGAGGTGTTTTTGAAGCCAGAGTGCGTTGGGATTCCAGGGAAGCCCATGTCCTCCCTAACAGCCCATGTGCTGAAGTTGAAGGTCCCCAAGGCCTCAGTCCTGCCCAAACTCACTTCCCTCACCGACTGTCCTATGCCGCTGGTGAGGTCGGTCTGGGGAGCAGGTGCTGGAGGACGGCGCCACCTCGGGTGAGCTCCCCTTTTATGCTGACATTTTCCTTTCCTGCAGTGTGCCAAGGCCTAATGGGGTTCTTCTAGGAGGCCCTGGGGACTGCTGGTGGGGGAGACTTTGGTGGGAGGGGATTCCGGAGGCTCTGCGTGGGCTCCGGTTCCGGGAGGAGTGTGCAGGGAAGCCTTGGCTCTGTGCCCATCTGGGGACAGAGACGGGAGCCCGTGGCCACGTGACGGAGGCTTGCCTTTCATGTGTACAGTGTGGATGTCCCAGCGACCTGCCCGCTGTCCTTGGGACGAGCAGGCAGCCACCCCAGGGTGCACAGACTGTGCAGAGCAGGTTTCAGGGGCAGACGTCTCTGTTGTCCTCGACCATGGCATGGGCTCTGAACCTTCCTCTGAGCACTCTCTGGGCTGCTTCTTGCCAGTCTGATTTTTAAAAGACATGTTTGTTATATTAAAAAAAAAAATCTATGTTCCTTGCCGAAAATTTGGAAAACACAGAAAAGTACAAAGGCTAAAATACAAATCATCTGCAATCCCAGATGGGGGATTGCAGAGATAATCACCATTAACATTTAATATATTTTCTTCTGTTTTTTTTTCCTGCCCAAATACACACTTTCCCACACAATATATTTTACATCTGTTTCTCTATAACAACATTGGGATTACTTTATATATATATACATACACACACACACATGATTAGTCAGGACTCTTGGGGACAAGTGACAGAAGCCCAGGCGAGTTGGCCAAATGAAACAGGGGACCTATTTGCTGACGGGCGTGGCGTGGCGCACCTGTGGAGGGGCCGGGCCTCAGGCACAGCCGGCTGCAGGCCGCCAGCAGTCTCTCTTCCTCCCTGTCTGCTCTCTCTGCCCCTGTTCCTATTGTCTTCTTTCTCTTGGGTCATCTATCCCCATGATGTTGCAATCCTGGTTGTAACATTTTAACCCCTTTTCATCCAGAGAGGGTGAGAAAAGCTCCTTTCCATCAGCTCTGGTTAGAGCCCAAGGGGGCGTTCTGATTGGCCTGGATCACACGCTCATAGCTGCTTGAAGCCCTGCAGGGGGTGGGGGCGGGGAACTGGATTGGCCTAGCCTAGTCAGGGGTCCATTCCAGTGCCACTGTAGCCATGGTGACTGCAAGATTACTTTCCAGTGGGATAGGACAGATCTCTAAAGTAAAGGTAGGGAGTATTATTACCAGAGGAAAGGATGAAAGTGAGTTGGGCCAGAAAAAACCACAGACAAAAACTGCTTTGGCATTGTGTCCAGCCATGGGGGGCTAGCACAGAGTGTCGGGTGGGCATGTGGGTCCTCATTCTTGTACCAGTTTATTGGGAGATCAGTTGGTATTGTCCCATAAACAGTACAATCTGGCAACACCTGTCACCATTATGCATGTCCCCTTTGACCCAGTGAATCACTTTAGGGATTATCCAGCATGTATATATATTCTACACACGTGGAATGGTGAAGGTCAAGGTCATTCACTGACCTTGACCTAATATTATTTGAAATAGCAAAACATTGGAGACGACCAAATGCCTATCAACAGAGAGCTGGTCACCTACATTACTCCACACGCGTGCCCTGGACTGTGGACTGTGTTACTAAAGGGAGGACGGTGAACGTTCTAAGTACTGAAAGAAAGTTCTCCCAGGACATTTTGGGCAAAGAAAGCTAGGTGCAGAATAGAATGTACAATATACTACCTTTTGTGATAAAAAAGGGAAAAAAGGACTCCATCTTTGTATTGCCTTATATTTGCATAAAGAAGTTGCAGAAGGATGTGTAAAAACCATTACGTGGCCAGCTGGGAACTGGACAGGTTGGGACAAGGACAGGATGAAGCCTGTCACTGTATACCTTCCAGTAATTTTTGGCTTTTGAAATACACTAAAGTATTACTCACCAAAAAACCAACTGATCCATTTCTTTTGGGGGTGATGAAAAAGTTCTGGAATTAGAATTTTGGTGGTAGTTGTACAACATTAAAAATTCGTTTTTCAGTTAGTTTACATTTGATATTATTTTGTACTAGTTTCAGGCATACATTGCAGTGGTTAGACAGTCATGCACTTTACAAAGTGTTTCCCCCGATGTTTCCAGTACCCACCTAGCGCCAC
The DNA here is from genome assembly GCF_004126475.2 of Phyllostomus discolor. Classification (NCBI taxonomy): domain Eukaryota; kingdom Metazoa; phylum Chordata; class Mammalia; order Chiroptera; family Phyllostomidae; genus Phyllostomus; species Phyllostomus discolor. Next base: position 75,604,191 of record NC_040910.2, on the reverse strand, counting down.
ACGGAGTTACTGCAATACCCCAGACTATATTCCCTGTGCTGTGCTTTACCTCCCCATGGTTTTCTTCTGTAACTGCCAATTTGTACTTCTTAATGCCTTCACCTTTTTTAAAAGTATATTTTATTGATTATGCTATTACAGTTGTCCTAATTTTTTCCCCTTTGTCCCCCTCTGCTCGGTGCCCCCTCCCACCAGTAATTGCCTCCCTTAGTTCATGTCCATGGGTTGTCTTCTTTTCCTACACTGTTCTTACCATCCCCCTGTCTATTTTGTACCTACCAATTAAGCTTCTTAATTCCTGTACCTTCCCCCCTCTCCTTCCCCCACCCCATGGATAACCCTCCAAATGATCTCCATACCTATGATTCTGTTCCTGTTCTGGTTGTTTGCCTGGTTTGTTTTTGTGTTTTAGGTTCAGTTGTTTAAAATTATGAGTTTGTTGTCATTTTAACGTTCAGAGTTTTGATCTTCTTTTTCTTAAATAAGTCCCTTTTACATTTCATATAATAAGGGCTTGGTGATGATGAACTCCTTTAGCCTTACCTTGGCTGGGAAAACACTTTATCTGCCCATCAATTCTAAATGACAGCTTTCTTGAATAGAGTAATCTGTGTTGTAGGTCCTTGCTTTTCAGGACTTTGAATACTTGTTGCTAGTCCCTTCTTGCCTGCAGTTTCTTTTGAGAAATCAGATGACAGTCTTATGGGAACTCTGTTGTAGGTAACTCTCTGCTTTTCTTTTACTGCTTTTATGATTCTCTCTTTATTTTTAACTTTTGGCATTTTAATTATGATGGGTCCTGGTGTGGTCCTCTTTGGGTCCAACTTGTTTGGGACTCTGTGCTTCTTGGATTTGTATGTCTATTCCCTTTGCCAAATTAGGAAAGTTTCTTTCATTATTTTTTCAAATAAGCTTTCAATTTCCAGCTCTTCCTCTTCTCCTTCTGGCATCCCTGTGATTTGGATGTTGGCACTTTTGGAGATGTCCCAGAGTCTTCTTATTCTCTTCTCATTTTTTTTGAATTCTTGTTTCTTCATTCTGTTCTGCTTGGTTGTTTATTCCTTCCTTTTGTTCCAGATTGTCGATTTGAACCCTGGTTTCCTTAGCTTCACTGTTGGTTCCCTGTGGATTTTTCTTTATTTCACTTAGTGTAGCCTTCATTTCTTCCCTTATGCTTTTGCTGTACTCAGTGAGTTCTCTGGGCATCCTGATCGCTAGTGTTTTGAACTCTGCATCTGATAAGTTGGCTATCTTTATTTCACTTAGCTCTTTTTGTGGGGTTTTGTCCTGTTCTTTCATTTTTGTCTCCTTGATTTGGCAGCCTCCCTGTGTTTATTTCTGTGTATTAGGTATAGCTGCTTTGACTTCCTGTCTTGGTGTACCTGTTAATTTGTATGGGGTGGAGCCTTCGATATTCACCAGGGTGGGGCTACCCACTTCACTGCTTTGTGGTCTGTATGTGGGGGAGGGGGTCGGAGAGGGGACAATACCACTGAGGCTTGCTCAGCACTTGCCCCGTTTCCAGTCATTTCAGTGCCTTCCCATGTGTGACTGGAGCCCCTCTCGCTGCTGCCCCAGTGGTGGTTCCCAGGGTGGGTGGGTTTGCATTCGTTCTAGGACCTTGTGGGCCCTTTAAACGGCCTCTCTCAAGAGACTGGCAGTTTATTCTGCCTCCCCAACCCCCACTAGTTTTTATAGTCAGAAGTTATGAGGCTTATTTTCTTGGCACTGGAGCCCTGGGTTGTGTGGTCTGGCCTGGGGCTGGGATCGCTCCTTCCCAAAGTATCCGTCCTGATTTTTATCTACCGCACATGAATGTGGGACTGCCCATTCAGCCATCTGGTTGCCACCGCTGCCTCGCCACCCCTATACTGTGCCCCTTCTGCCCCAGCTCCCCGTCTCTCTCCCTCCTACCCGTCTGGATGAATATCTCTTCTTAAAATCCTTGGTTGTTGGACTTCCATAAAGTTCGATTTTCTGGCAGTTCTGGGTAGTTTTTGTTTTGAGGTTAGTTGTGATCCTTTTTATGGTTGTGCAAGGAGGCAAAGCATGTTTACCTGTGCCTCTGCCTTGACCGGAAGTCCTCAGATAGGGTTTTAATCCTTTGCTCTCTCTCTCTCCTTCTTCTGGTAACCCTATGATGCAGATGTTGTTATGCTTGGTGTTGTCTCAGAGGTCCCTTAAACTATCCCCATTTTTTTCTTTTTGTTGCTCTGATTGGCTGATTTTTGCTACCTTGTATTCCAAATTATTGATTTGATTCTCTGCTTTATCTAGCCCACTGTTGATTCCTTCTAGTGTATTCTTCATTTCAGATACTGTATTCTTCATCTGACTGTTTTGTTTTTATGGTTTCTGTGTCCTTTTTATGCTCACTTTCTCTTTGTTTAAGTTCTCCTTGAGTTCATCCTTTCTTCCTCTAGCTTCCTTAAGCATCCTTATAACCATTGTTTACATTTTTTTAAATCCTTATTTAAGGATATGTTCCTTAATTGATTTTAGAGAAAGAGAAAGGGAGGGAGAGAGAGACATTGATGTCAGAGAGAAACTGATTGGTTGCCTCCTATATGTGCCTCGACTGGGGATTGAACCTGCAACCTAAGTATGTGTCCTGGCAGGGAATTGAACCTACAACCTTTCGGATTCAGTGCAATGCTCCAACTAACCGAGCCACCTGACCAGGGCTATAACCATTGTTTTGAACTCTGTATCTGGTAGGTTGCTTGCCTTCATTTCATTTAGAATTTTTTTTTCTGGGGATTTCTCCTGTTCTTTCACTTGGGGGCACATTCCTCTGTCTTCCTATTTGGCTGCCTCTCTGTATTTGCTTCTGTGTACTAGGAAGATCTGCTATGTCTCTTAGTGTTCGTAGAGTTGCTTTATGTACTAGGTGTCTTGTGAGGCTCAGTTGGCTCAGTCTCTGATCAGCGGAGCTAGGTGCTCCCTGAAGGCCCCTTGTGTGGGCTATGTGAGCCCTCCTGTTGCAGTTGAGTCTTGATTGCTGTTGGCCCATCCGTGGGTGGGCTTGACCCTGAGGCTGGCTGACTGTGAGGACTGACCTTGACCACAGCATACAAGCTCCTGTGCAGGGGTTGATCCCATGAAATGGTATTTGCCTCAGAAGGGTCTGGTGTCTGCCGAAATCTTCTTTTGGGTATGCTGCTTGTGGAGCTAATTATGGTGTGTTCTGTTGTGGTCTGAAGCCTGCCACCAGGTATGTTGGTTTTGGGGCTTTTGGGAGGGACTCAGGTGCAGATCAATGTCAGACACTGCCTGTGACCAGCCCTGAGGTACCTGTTTGGAGCTAGAAAGTGATCCACAGTTTGGCTGCCTCTGCTGGGGCTGGGTGTGTGTGGGAGGGGCCAAGCTGCACACTAAGGTTGTCTTTCCCCATCACTGAGCCTAAGGCAGGTCAGCAGAAGGCCCAAGGTACCCTTGCCTGTCTGCTGCCTTTCAGTCACTGAAAGAGCCTCTGGTAGTATGGGAGTTCCTTGAGGTACGTTCTCAGTGAGTCCCCAGGCTGGTATGAGTAGTGTTCACCAGGTTGATACAGATTCAAACTTGACTCCAGTGCTGGTCCTGAGGCCACTCAGCAAAAGCCTTAGGATACACCAAATCCAGCCTCCACCTGCCAGGTGCCTGCAGTCCTTTGTGGTGGGGCGGGGTCTCGGGGAATCATTAGGGTGAGGCCAGCAGATTTATCAGGCCTGAACAGACTGAGATTTGGCCGTGCGAAGGGAGGACTCTGCATAGGAAAGATGGTGCTGGTCGGGTGTGCAAGAGAAAAATGGCACCTGCCCAGAGCCATACCACTCAGTCTCTCTCCGGGTCTGCTCGGACCTCCTTGAGAGCCTTCCACAAAAGTCTGCACTGTGGGCCCAGGCTGATGGCGGCCAGCTGACTCCTCCGCAGGGTATGAGCTCGGCAGGACGGGGCAACAGGGAGTTGGGAGAGCGTGCTGGTGCATTCCCCCAGGCTGCACTATGCTCTATGGAGGGGACTTTCCAGTCCATGAAAGATGGCGTATGAGGGTAGTGTGGGAGAGGGACTCAGCACAGGGACCCTGGTGGCTGTCCCTTCATCTCTCTCCCTAGAGCCACACAACCCAGCCTTTCCTTGCATGACCCCAGTCTGCTCCGAGCTGCCCTCCCTCACGGGGAGCCCAGGGTGAGTGGTCATGATTGAGATTTTGTCTACTGGCCCTTTAAGAGGACGCCTTGGTTCCTAGCAAACTCCTTTCTCTTCCTGGTGGACCGTATCCCTGCTGATTTTCACAGTCAGATGTTATGTGGGCTCTTCTTTCTGGCTGGGGTGCTCTGGTCTGGGGAGCTCAGCGTGGGGTTGAGACCCCCACATCCCTCACGGGGGACCTTTACAGCAGAGATATCCCCTCAGATTCTCAACCACTGCACGTGGGTGCAGGGTCAGCCCCTTTTGCCTCTCTGTTCTTCCTACCAGTCTCATCAGTGTGGATTCTGTAAACCCTTGGCTATGACACTTCTGTGCAGTCAGTCTTCAGTTGGCTATTCAGGCTGATGTTTCTATGTTTTAGCTGTAACTCCAGTTTGGTTTTGGGAGGAGGTGAGTGTGGGCTCCACCTACTCCGCCACTGTCTTGGATCCTTGTACGACATTTTGAATGTACTTAAAGCCACTGAATTTTATACCTTAAAATGGTCAAGATGGTAAACTTTGTTATGCATGTTTACCACAATTTTTTTTTTTTTTTAAACAAATACTTTTTTTTAAGTAAATTCTTTTTTTTTTTTTTTAAGATTTTATTTATTTATTTTTAGAGAGGGAAGGGAGGGAGATAGAGAGAGAGAGATAGAGAAACATCAATGTGTGGTTGCTGGGGGTTATGGCCTGCAACCCAGGAATGTACCCTGGCTGGGAATCGAACCTGGGACACCCACTCCGAAAAAGTAAAAGAAACTGAAACAGACATGGTGTGTGAGCCCTGGAGTCCGATGGCCTGGTTTCAGATTCCGGCTTTGCTGCATTCTAGCGCTAGGACTGTGGATAAGTTACTTAATTTCTTGGACAATCAATTTAGTTAAAGTATGGATAGTAAAACAGCCATGTTTTGGAGACTGCATGGGAGGTAGAGGGTTCAGCTCAGAGCCTGGGGTGTGGTGCGCCTCCCTGCGGGTCAGCCGTGGAGGAACACGAGGATTACTAGATGAGGATTATCAATCTGTTGTCTGTCCCTATGGGTTTTTTTTTGTTCATTTTAAAAAAATTCAATATGTGAATGAAATCGTATGGTATTTCTCTCTTTCCATTTGACTTATTTCATTTAGCACAGCATGCTCAGGCTCCATCCATGTTGTTGCAAATGGCAGGATTTCACCTCTCTTAGCTCCAAGTAGTATTCCATTGTATGCTGTATATGCCACATCTTCTTTATCAAAACTTACCCCCATGGACTCTTACATTGTTTCCACATCTTGGCTATCATAAATAATGCTGCAGTGAACATAAGCGTGCATCTATTTTTATTATTTATTTATTTTTAGGGAGAGGGGAAGGAAGGGGGAGAGAGGGACAGAGACATCGATGTGAGAGAGAAACATCTATTGGTTGCCTCTCATACACACCCTTTCTGGAGATGGAACCCAAACCCAGGCATGTGCCCTGACTGAGAATCGAACCAGTGACCTTTCTCTTTGCGGGACAGCGCCCAACTAACTGAACCACACCGGTCAGGGCTGGTGTGCATGTGTGTTTTCCAGCTAGTGTTTTTGTGTTCTTTGGGTATCTATCAGTGGTTACCAAAGAGGAAGGGGGTGGAGGGAGGGCGAAATGGTTAAATTTATTGGGGTGACATTGATTAATAAGATTTCAATTGTGTTGATGGATAAAAACTAGACTTGGTGGTGAGCATGCTATAGTATATACAAATGTCAAATTACTTCATAATCTTATAAACCAATGTTTTCTCAATTTAAAAAAGGTGAGGATTACCAAGGCTGCCCAAGTCAGGCTCTCTCCCCTCTGGCTGGCTGGGACATTTGCATTTTAATGGAAAGTCTGGAAGACTCAAAGGAGGAATGGTTGGAATTTCAGAAAAATTTATAGCTCCACCTGGGGAAAATGAGGTCTGTGTTTTCTTGGGGAGAGTTAAACTTTTACCTGGTCTTCACCTGTGGCTGTAGATGGTTGTGTGGCAAGCATAAGAATGAAGGACCTGCTAGTGGGATGGGGTAGACTAGGAGGAGAGAGGGGTCCTCATCCAAAGGTTTGCATCTAGAGAAAAGGAGACATCCTTTGAAAACAAACAAGCTGTGGACCGACCAAGAAAAGACCCGACCTACCTACCCCTGCTTCCCTCAACCTCATATCCACCTCCAGCCACTGCTCTCTCTGCCTTCTGCCACAGCGGAACTTCTAGAAGACTGCTCCAGCTTTGCTCCCCTCCACGCCACAGTGGCTGCCTGGTTACCAAGTCTAGTGGTTACCTTTTCTGCCCTCAGCTTAGGGTCCTTTGACATGGCTTAATACTCCCTCTTTCCTAAAGCACTTTTTTGTTTTGCTCATGAAGACTCACCATCATGCCAGCTTTTCCTCCATCTCCTGGCTAGTCCGTCCTCCTTTTACCTCCTTCTCTGATTTTGATGAGTTGTGTCTGGTTGCCTCCTCTTCTCTGTCTCCCTCAGTGATCTCCGCTTGGCTGTCTGAAAGGCATTCTAAAGTGAACTGGTCCGAGGTGGAATTCTTGGGCTCTATTTCTCTCCTCCTCACACGCCTCAGACTCATCCCTCCTGTTGTTTTCCCCATCTCAGTTGCTTAGGTCTAAATTCTTAGGATCACCCTTGACTTCTCTATTTCTTACTGCCCGCATCCAATCCATCAGCAAAGTCTGTTGGCCCTACCTTCATACTGCATCTGGAGTTGGACCAATTCTCACCATCCCCACGACTGTCAGTCAAGTCCATTCCATCTTCAGCTCTTGTCTGGGTCATTGAGGTTGTAACCTTTTAAATAGCCTCCCTGCTGCCACTCTTTGCCTCCTTACAACCTGTCCTCAATATTGCAGCCAGAACCATCCTCCGAACCCATAATCACATCTGTGTTCTGCTTACAATCCTCCCTGCTGTGGCTTCCTGTTTCCTGCAGGAAAAGACAATGTTCTTACCTTGACCCTAGGCCCTACATGATCTGCCCCCTCCCTGTGATTTCTCTGCCTTCAGCTCCTGTTATTTACCTTTTGCCCACTCTGCACCAGCCACACCTTTGCTATTTGTTGCCCAGCTGAGTGGTGCTCCTACGTCAGGACCTTGGCACTTGCCGTTCCTTCTACCCGGAATGCTTTTCCCCCCAGAAACCCGCATCACTTACTTCTTTGCTGCCTTCAGTTCTTCCCGCAAATGTCACTTTCTCGTTGAGGTCTTCTCAGCGATGACCTTGATGACCTTCTTTAAATTTGCAACTTTTCTCCACTTTATTTTTCTTCAGAGCATTTGTTACTGCTCGATACACCTTTAAATATACCAAGTTTTAATGTTATTTTTAAAATTATTTAAAGCTTTTTACTTAGAATTTTTATATTATCAGGTGTTAACTATCTCTCTTCCCCACTGGAATACAAGCTTCTTGAGGATGGGGGTTTTTGTTTGTTTCACTCGCTGCTCTCCCCGTGGTCTAGAACAGTGCCTGGCACGGAGACGATGCTTAGTAAAAGTGTCCTGAATGAATGTGTGAAATTCGGTTTTTATAGTGAAGGTGATGGGAGGTCACTGCAAGGCCTTATGTAGGGGGCTCATGTGGTCAGATCTGCATTTTGAACGGTCACTTCAGCTCCTGGGGGAGAAGGTACTGGAGTAGGACAAGAGTGGGATTATGGCAGTTGCTTAGGAAGATACCAGGGGGCGGGGGAGAGGATGGAGGGGGACGGAGGGGGTGGGGATACCTGAGAGAGAGGTAGGAGGTGGGTCAGGGTGGGGGGAAGGATCACTGATTATTAGAGCTGTGCTTCTCATACTTGACTGTGCACACTGGTCACCTGGGCATCTTGTCCAAAGGCAGGGTGGCATGGGCGGGTCTGGGGCGGGCTGAGAATTGCATCTTAAGAGAGCTTCCAGGTGACACCTCTGCTGCTGGGCCATGGACACACGCTGGGGCTGGCCGTCAAACATAAGGCAGAAGGAAGGGCCAGGAGAGCTTGGTGCCTTTAACCGAGAGGCAGGATCTGGGAGGAGGAACAGGGTGGAGGAAACGATGAGGTTACTTTTGGACACGCTGAGTTTAAGGTGCGGCAGGAGCCCAAGTGGCGATGTCTAGTTGGCAGGGGAGTCTGAGGCTCAGAGGAGAGGCCTGAGCTGAAGAGTGAAACTAGGGAGCCATCATGGGATGGCAAGTGCAGCTCTGGCATGGGGGTGCTGAGAGGGGAGAGGAGGCATCACTCCCCAGGGAGGGAGGCCTGGGCTGTGAGGGCCGCCTGCCCCTCTGGAAGCTGTATGACTGCCATGACAGAGCCACTGCCAGGAAGGGCTGTTCGTTCAGGTCCTTGGCAGGACTTGGGGCAGGTCTTTTCCTTACCAGGCTCTTTCAGTGTGTGGCTATGGCCTTGCTGGTTTGACAGCCTGGAGGGTAGATGGAGGGGAGCCATGGGTGGATGTGGGTTGGGATGGTGGCACCGTTGGCCAGGTGAGGGGGTGGGGTGATGGTCGCAGTGGGGTGGAGAGAACAGAATTGATGGGGAGGTGGTGAGGACTCCGTGATGCACTGGAGGCCTGTGTGTGTGTGTGGGGGGGCTTGTGTACCACTTATTCCCACCAGATCCCTAGGGGCTGTCACTGTATGGGCACCTAGTGAGTGCTTCGTGAGTGCCCACTGGATGACGTCAGATCCCTGCTGAGGGGAAGAGGAGGCTGTGCAGCTCTTTAGTTCCAACTGAGGGCCCTCCCATGACTGCTCCCTAATAGTGCCCTTGGTCTTGGAGGGGCGGGGCAAGGAGAGGCCTTGGCAGCCCCGCTTCTGAGGGAGGCGGCAGGTTACTCAGTGGGAATATGGAAAGGTGGGGGCCTCCTGCTCTGGACCATCTCCTCCATCCTCTCCATTTCAAGGTCACCATGTGGATGGGACTGGAGAGCTGGGGAGAATGGCCTTTTGGGTGAGGGTCTGAACCCAAACTGGGAGGCGGAGGGGGAGGGTAGGGGGTAGTCAGTCCCTCAGGCCTGGGGTGAAAGCACTTCCTGCCCCAGGGTTGTGCTGGGAAGCCTCTAGGGGACACCCAGGGAGCACTCAGAGGCTTCCTCTGCTCTGGACCTTTCTGGCAGAATTCAGAAGGACCCAGAAAGGCCTGGCTCAGCCCTTTGTTTGATTCCACTGCTGTTCCTGCCCCGGGCCTTGGCGCTGGGGCTTCTTCAGCTCATTAACCTTTTAACTGATGGATTTTGGCTTTGATGGGGAGCAAATTGTCTTCGATCTAAAAGCTTCCAAAAGCTTCCATTTTCTCTCTTCTTCTTCTCTCCACCCTGTCTGTCTTTCCTGTCTTTTCTCTTTCCCTTTTTCTCCTTTGCCCCTCTGCCCCTGTTTTCTGCCCTGTCCCTTCCTTTCTGTGAATCTATAAAACAAACATATTTTAAAAAACCTCATTTATCTATTCCATCTGCCGCTGGAAGCAGGATAAAGTGGCTGCCTCCCTTGGGAGCTGGCTTTGAGCTTGGGCTTCAGTCCGCCCTGTGTCCCGTGGCGAGTGGCCGAGAGTTCCGAGGCACTGCCGTGCGCCCTGCGGCCTCGTCAGCCAGGCCTCAGAGGCTCTGACCCAGATAGGCAGGTGGTAGCTCTTGTTCTCTGCTTCCGGCTTACCTTTTCATCTGGGGAGGGACCCAGAAAGGACAGGCAGGAGACTGGGACTTCACCCAGTCTTTGAGCAATAGCAAAGCTAGATAGGCCATTGAAGTCATCTGTCTGTGTGGACCATGGGCTTCAGGGCAGACTCGACCTCTGCCTGTTCTCCTCTCCCCAGGGAGAGCGCAGGGACTGCGGGGAGGATTTGCTGGAGGCACATCTGCTCTCAGGCTTGGTTCCTGGGCTAAGCAAGGCGAGCCATGCAGCAGCATCAGGTGCTACGCCAACAAGATCACTGCCGTGTCTTTTGCTCAGCCAAACAGGAATTTACTGCTCAGCGTTGCTGGAGGTGTGGGGTTGGTGGGGGGATGTAAGGAGCACAGACTGTGGTCCCTGGAAGCTTGGAGTTTGCACTCCAAGTGAGAACCATCCTCATGTGGCAGGACCCTGACTGAGCAGGAAAACTAAGTGCAGTGAACTCCATGCTTTGCGTGGGGTGGAGGGAATGCATGTTGTGGGAAGGCAGGGTGGGCGAGATCCGGGGATGCAGCCATCCTTTCATTCATTCTTTCCTTCATTTGTCTACTCCTTCACTCCGTTCAAGGGCAGGAGAGCTTGGACCGCAGATCTTGCGTTCACAATTCTCAAGTTTAAGTTCTAGTTCCTCCAGCTGTGTTGCCTTTGGCAAATCATTCAGCCTTCCCCAAACCTCCACTTGCTTACCCACAAGTAAGATGAAAACGTCACTCCTGGACCTGATCATCTTCGCAAAGCTGTGGTTGGCAGTGACGATGACAACAAACGTTTTTAGTGCAAATTGTTACACAATATAAGGTCTTAGCTTGATGGACAGTTAGGAGGGCCTGTGGTGTTCGCATGCTGCCCTGGGCCCCCGAGCTGCAGGGAGATGGCTGAGGCAGCTCCTGCCTTCAGAGCGCTCGCAGCCTGGCCTGCAAATAGATGCCTTTCTTGGAGAATCTGTCTGGAAGGTTTTCATCATGCTGTCTCGTGGGGCACTGACTCAGTATAGCCACTAGCCTCTTCAATTCATTCAACAAATAGTAACCTAGTGCCCACAGGAGCCTGGCTATGTGTGGGGGCCACTTGGACGCCAGTGGAGGGCCTAGGTGCCCCACCAAGTCATTGGCGCTGTGCTTGGCTCCTCTCGCAGAAGGGCTTTGTGTCCGCTCGTCCCACCACATCCACTGAGTTCTGAGGCCAGGGCCTCCAGGAGCGCCTATTGACTGGCTGATTTTCTGGCTGGCCCAGGAGTAGCCTCTTTCTGTCCCTGTTTGGTCTGGCCAACTGGGTCAGGAAGTAGGTGTGGGAGGGGATGACAGAGGCCCCAGGCAGGGACCCTTAATTCTTTGTGGCCCTAGCTGCCTGCAGAGACTGACTTCATCGTGCCTCCCTCCTGGGGAGAATAATGCCGTGTCCATGGACAGACCCTTCTAGCATTATTGACATTGATGCATCATCTTGTCACTTAACTGACCAGGGCAGCTGGAAGTGATTCAGCGGGAAGGCTGAAACAGCAGCCTTTTCTAAGCCCTGGCTCCCTCTGGCAGGTGCTGCGCCTGCTCCCTTGGGCCTGGTGTGCTCTGGTTTGATGGGTTGCATCAGAAGAGCAGAAAGCAGATGTGGCAGGGCACCCTGCCCCCCTCCCTGCACCCGATGCACTCGACTAGATGCCTCTGGGTTCTCTGTATTTTTTAACCACTGCATTAATATTTGCAATAAAAATGTAAAAAACCAGAAATTGAATGATGGTATCTTACTCAGTGTACCTTTTGAAACAATCCAGAATGGGTTATTTGTACTTAAAAGGATATTTTGTAGGCATTTAGCAAATGGAAAAAACTTTGTCTAAAAAACCCCAAACAAACCAAAAACAACAACAATAACAAAAAAACTCACCTTAGGCTCTTTCCCAAGCAGCATTGCTTTTGGACTACAGGTTGGTGTAGGAGGTCACTCCTAGGCCTTTGAACTTCACTTTTTCCAAAATAAGATTTAATAAATGATGCCAATGACTCAGCTGCCAGCTCTCAGAGACCAGACCCACTGGGGGCTGGAGGCAGGGAGTGGGGCCGATGCTGAGGCCCCAAAGCAGGAGTGCGACAGAGAGGAGCCATCCAGAATCCCCCCTCCAGGGCTCCCTGGAGTCCCAGTTTTAAGACTTCCTTGCTGTGGGACCTTCCACAAGTCACACAAGCTCTCTGAGCCTCAGTTTCTTCATCTGTAAAATGGGAGAATAATTCTGTATTATAGGGTTGTTGAGAAGATTAAATGAAATAATTACATGTGAAGAGGTTCACATTGTGCTAAATAAGGATTAACTAGTATGATGATGATGATGATGATGATGATGAAGGATCATTCTTTTATCTCTACTATCCGTGTCCAGAGGAGTAGTGCAGGGTCAAGACCAGAATCGGTTACCAGGGAATGACATGGTTGAGTAACAGATCAGACTAGTGCAGAATGGGTTAACTTTGTCTCAGGCACTTGAGCAGGGAGTTGAGGTCATTCAGAGCCAACAACTGAGAATAGACCAAATTGCAGCCCCATACTGCTCTAACTTAGTCCCCGAGCTCTGGGGGTTTATGAGCTCCTCAGCTGCTTATTCATTCTTCAGTTCATTCAGTGCCAGCCTCTGTACTGGGAGCTGGGCCTGTGGGCAGGGTGCACATTAGGGACCAGCTCATCAAGGCACTCCGTTCTCACTGAGTCAGGACATGGGCCTGGCCAGGGGAGTTGGTTTCTGCTCATCGCTTGGAAGTCTTGGTTATCCAGGCGTGTTCCAGGCTGCCGAGCCCTTTTCCTGAACTTTCCAGCCATAGAATATAGAATATACTGCAGGGTCATGCTCAGATTCCAGTGTGCCCCTGGAAGCTCTCACAGTTGTCCTATTCCCCTTTTCCTGGTGTCCCCGAGAAAGAAGCCAGTGCTGGGAGGAGGCACGAGGCTTGATGTCACTGGGTTTGATTAATTTGCATTGGGTTCTGTAGGCTGGGTTAGAGCACGCTGTTGGTAAGATGAGATTGCAGCCCTGGTTCTAGGGGGCTGAGTCAGCAACCCTTGGACCACCATGCCCTGGACATTTCTCTCCCAGCGATGCAAGAATGAGGATGGGCCATGTGCCCTGCCTCAATACTGGAGAGCAGCTCCAAGTATTTGTCTCTCTAAGGAGTGAAACAGATAGGGAATAACATTATTAATTGAACAGCCCAGACATTATTAATTGAAAAGACAAGACATATTTGCCCTGAAATGCTATGGTTTGAGCCCACAGAGAATGTCATTTAGTTTGAACTAATGATGAAAATCTCTAATTTGGTATGTCACCAAATAATAACTTATTCAGAAGAGTTAAGAGGCAGAGTCTTGGAGTATGGGGCAGCGATGGCTTAGCTTCGAGGCTGGTTTGCTCTGTGAAAGGGTGACTCCCCATGCCAACAGGCTGTTGGGTGGTTTCTTAGCGTGGATGGCTTCATACATCGCTGTGCTGGACGCTGTGAGGTGGGGCTCCTCTCCCAGGGCTTACTAGGAATTCAGCCAAGACCTGGGACCACTTAGTAAGCTGTGTGTTCTCCATTTCTTGGTTCAATTCAATAGTCAATCTTTATTTATTATGACTGTGTAAATATTGTTCATTGTTGAGCCCAGGAGGGTGCTATAAATTAGGTTTTCTTTCTTGTCTTTTATTTTTCCTGGAGTTAATGATTAACACATGTTCTTCCCATTAGCATAGTTTTCTATATACCTATATATTTTCTGTTTTACTATTTTATTTATTCTGCCTTAATTCTTTTTTTGAAATTTATTTTATTTTTAGACAGAGTGGAAGGGAGGGAGAAAGAGAGGGAGAGGAACATCAATGTATGGTTGCCTCTTGTGCACAGCCTATCAGGGACCTGGCCCGCAACCATGGCATGTGCCCTGACTGGGAATTGAACCTGAGACCCTTTGGTTCACAGGCCAGTGCTCAATCCCCTGAACCCCACCAGCCAAGGCCTGCCTTAATTCTTTAAATTTTTTTTCTACCCAAACCTTGCACCCACTAGATAGATGGTCAATTCCATTCTTTCCATCAGGAGACCTCACTTTCAGAGCCCTTTCTCCTGTATGGGACTGTTGCTTTTGAACTCAAGAAGGGGTGCAGGGAGTACATTTATTCTGAGCTCTTGCATAATCCAGAAAGTCTTTATTTTTATTCTACTCTCACACTTGGTTGATAGTTTGCCTGGGTATAAAATGATAGGTTGAAAATAGTTTTCTTTCAGAATTTTGAAGGTATTACATCATTGCCTACTAGGTTCTAGAGCTGCTGTAGAAAGTCTAATAACATGATGATTTATTTTCCTAATAACATGATGATTTATTTTCCTTTGCATACGGTATGTATTTATAATTTCTCTCCAGAGTTGTTGAGCATTTTTCATTTACCCAGGTGTTCTGAAGTTTCCTGACAATATTTGGGATGAATTGTTTATCATTCATGTGCTGTGTACTTGGTGGACTCAGACTCAGGTCTTTCAGTTCTGGGAAATGTTTTTGTACCGATTCTCTGTTAATGTGCTCCTATTATGGTGAAACAACCACCATTTTATTGGTTGCCTTGGCAACGGATGGCTCCTCTCTGCTTTATAATGTCTGAGACGGCATCTCAGGGGCTTGTCTGGAGATGGCTGAGATGCTCAGCTGGGGCTATGTGTCTGGGGCATTGGCTCTGGCTTGGTTCTTTTCCTCATGACATCTGCTAAGATGTTCAAGATGATTTCCTCATCTGCATGGACTGGTGTGTCTGAAATATCTGGGACTTGGCTGGGTGTCCTTCCATGCGGCCTGTCCAATGGTGCAGCTGCAGCATGGCACTCTCAGTATAGTCAGTTCTTACATGCTGGCTTGCTTTTCCTAGAGCAAATGTTCCTAGAGATTGAGGTAGAAGATTTAAGGGTTTCCTATGACTCAGTCTTAGAAATTAAGTAATGTTACTGTGTCTCATTCTGTTAGTCAAAACTGAGTCACAGAGCCAGTCCAGACTCAAGGCAAGGCGGGTCCAAGGGAATTGATACTGAGAGATATGCTTATTGGGAAGCCGACTTGGAGACGAGCTACTGCAACTCCCCTCTCCTCTATTACTTCTCTCCACAACCTCTATTCATCAGATATTGGACCCTCTGAAGTTTTTATCTTCTCTTTTTCTTTTTCCCTATCTTTGTTTTTGTTGTTTTTAGGAGACTTCCTCAACTCAGTCTTCCAGTCATGTTTCTGCTTTCTAAGATCTGTCTCTTTCCTGATCATTACTCTTTTACAAAATATATTTTATTGATTATGCTATTACAGTTGTCCCATTTTTTCTCCCCTTTATTTCCCTTCGCTCTGCCCCCACCCCCAACCAGCATTCCCCCACCTTAGTTCATGTCCATGGGTTGTACATATAAGTTCTTTAGCTTCTCCATTTTCCATACTATTCTTAACCTCCTTCCGTCTATTTTTGTACCTACCATTTATGCTTCTCATTCCCTATACCTTTCCCCCCATTCTCTCCCTTCCTTCTCCCTGCTGATAATCCTCCATGTGATCTCCATTTCTGTGATTCTGTTTCTGTTTTAACTATTTGCTTAGTTTGCTTTGCTTTTGTTTTTGTTTTTAGGTTCAGTTGTTGATAGTTGTAAGTCTGTGGTCATTTCACTATTCATACTTTTGATCATCTTCTTTTTCTTAGGTAAGTCCTTTGAAGGTTTTATATAAGGGCTTGGTGATGATGAACTCCTTCAGCTTGACCTTACCTGGGAAAGCACTTTATCTGCCCTTCCATTCTAAATGAAAGCTTAGCTGGATAAAGTAATATTGGATGTAAGTCCTTGCCTTTCATGACTTGGAATACTTCTTTCCAGCCCCTTCTTGCCTGCAAGGTTTCTTTTGAGAAATCAGCTGATAGCCTTATGGGAATTCCTTTGTAGGAAACTGTCTCCTTTCTCTAGCTGCTTTTATGATTCTCTCCTTATCTTTAACCTTTGGTAATGTAATTATGATGTGCCCTGTTGGCTCTAAGTCCTTTAGGACTCTGAGTTTTCTGGACTTCCTGGAAGTCTATTTCCTTTGCCAGATTAGGGAAGTTCTCCTTTGTTAAGTTTTCAAATAAGTTTTCAGTTTCTTGCTCTTCTTCTGGCACCCCTAGGATTTGGATGTTGGAATGTTTAAAGTTGTCCCAGAGATTCCTAAGCCTCTCCTCATTTCTTTGAATTCTTGTTTCTTCATTCTGTTCTGGATGAATGTTCATTTCTTCCTTCTGGTCTAAATCATTGATGTGAGTCCTGGTTTCCTTCCCATCACTGTAGGTTCCCTGTACATTTTCCTTTATTTTACTTTTCATAGCCTTCATTTCTTCCTCTATTTTGTGACCATACTCAACCATTTCTGGGAGCATTCTGATTACCAGTGTTTTGAACTCTGCATCTAATAGGTTGGCTATCTCTTTATCTCTTAATTCTATTTTTGGAGCTTTGATCTGTTCTTTCATTTGGGCCATATTTTTTTTGTCTTGGTGAACCTGTTATGTAGTAAGGGGTGGAGCCTTAGGTATTTGCCAGGGGGAGGCAACCCAAGTCTCTGCATTATGGCACTGTATGTTGGGGAGGGGTCTGAGAGGGAACAATGCTGCTTGCTCGTCTCTTCACCGGCTTTCAGTCACTTTCTACACTATCCACAAGCAAATTGGGCCCTTCTGGTGCTGATTCCCAGGTGGGTGGGTTTGTGTATGTTATAGGACCCTGTGGGTCTCTCCAACAAACTCTCCTGTGAGGCTGGGAGTTTCTCCTGCTACCACAACCCCCACAGATTCTTACAGTCAGAGGTTTTGAGGCTTTCTTTTCCCACACTGGAACCCTGGGTTACATGTTCTGTCTCACTCCCCGGTTGTTCCTCCTGGTTTATCTGCATGCAAATGTGGCACCACCCAGTGCTTGCCGTGTGTCCTCTTTGCCCTGGCTCCCTGTGTCTGCCCCTCCTACCCATCTGAATGAATGTTTCTTCTTTGACTCCTTGGTTGTTGGACTTTCATACAGTTAGATTTTCTGGCAGTTCTGTTCTTTTTTTTCAAATTTGGTGTTCTCCTTCTTTTGGTTTTTCAAGGAGGCAAAGTGTATCTACCTATACCTCCATCTTGGCTGGAAATCTGATCATTCCATTTTTATAGCATTCTCTCTTTCTGTCATGGATATGAAAAAACTTATCTGTGTATATTATAGTGTTTTTTGAAGTTCCTATTGGTTTCTTGCATTGCCTGTTTACTTCAGGTACTCTTGATGTCTGGCCACACTTGACTGTCTCTCTGTGCTCAAGAGCAAGGCACTAGGGAGGAGTGTGGGGGCTCTGTATACTTGGGCTGGTGTGCCACCTGGGGGCTGCCATGAAGGGTGATTATTGGGTAGCAAGCTGCCGTTTCCATTGGAGGAACCAAGTTGTTGTCTTTCTGAGGGATTGTTCAGTTTCTCATGTTGGTGAGCATTGGAAAGGTCATCTGGCAGATTGGGAGTGATGGGGCGGAGGTGGGGGTTTAACGGCCCAGTGTCTCAAGTACCTAGCATTCCCACAGGTCATCATCCATCCTCATCCATCTTCCAGGCACCTGTGATCTCTTGTAGGCTGAATTTTTCTTTCTATTATCTTTGCTTTTGTCAGTTCACATTTTTCTCTTTATTTAAAAAAGTAACCTATTTTCTTAAGGGGCCTCAGCAAAACATAATAAGTGCATATGGTCAGTCTGATATGTTCATCATGGAAGTCTCAACAGGCTTGAGGCTATATCTATTTCTATCCCTATATTTCTACCCGTATCCAGATGCACATCCATATTTATATCTCTCTTTCCTAACAAAGTGAGGGGGAATGACTTAAAGTTATTTTTTATTGTGATATACATCGTACATCTAAATCATAAAATAAGCACCCATGTACTTGCCATGCTGGTCAAGAAATACTAACAGGGTGGAAAGATGCTGCTATTCTGTCCTTTTGTGTCAGCATGGTTTTATGACTTTGATTCTGAAGCTGTCTGAGGCCATGACCTTGTGAGCTGGCCGTCTTTGCTCTGAACATGATGTAGCTCCCTCAACTGAGGCCATGCAGTGCCAAGCAGAACCACTGGCCCTGTGAGGGAACCTACTCATGCGGCAGTTTCCAAGGGATGCAGTGTGTGAAGGGCTGGAGGAGACACCCACAGTAGGTTAGCGATTTCCTCAGTGCTGGGGAGACGGAGCCTCTCGTGCAAAGCGGTAACTTGCCTACCACGCCCTCCTTGGCACTCTCCTTTCCCTTGCTTCTGCTTTCCTGTCCCTGCTAAGCACTCCTTTTCGTTTCTGCCCTGCCTATTCTCCCAAGGGGCCTCTCCTCCCTTGGGGCCTCAACCTCCACCTTTGTTCTCCTTACACCTGTCTCTCTGTTCAGGCTGCAGTTCTTTTCGGGTCCCACCTGGGTGTCCCAGGGGCCTTGCAGTATGTCCAGAGCAAATGAGTTATCATCTGCCTCTTGCAAACCCAGTTCTTCTTTGTATCAGGGTTGAAGGCTCGGTCATTCAATTTTCTGAAGTCTTTCCACGAGTTTAGTGCTCTCTTTCTCCTTTACCCTCAGTCACCAAGTGCTCTTCAGTGTGTCTCTGAGATGCCTTGTGGATCTGACCCTCTTGTTTCATTTCTGTGGCCATAAGCACGGGGCAGCCGCTCCCATTCATTCCTCCCTCTGCGTCCTGCCCTCCCAGTCCCTCTGTTCTCCTCTCTGCTACAAAGCCCTGTAGGTCACCGTGCCCTACCTTTGAAACCTGCTGCTCCCCTTTGCCCACGAGATAGAGTTCAGCTTGCTTAGTGCCTGTTCCCCAGATTTCAGCTGTCCCCAAACCACCTTCACTGTGTCTGTCATGTCTGTGTGCTACCTCTGTTAATTACTTAATGGTTTTCTTCAACTGGCTCAGTTTTAAAATGAATAAGCTCATTTCAGAAGGCAGTGTCATCACCATAAAAGGAAAATCAGAGTGGCCTTGTCACAAATGGAAGGTCACTGTAAAAGATCAGTAAGCTACTGTTACAGTCAAGACCCCCCCAGATCACCCCAGCGGGGAGGCATGCGCCCCACTCTGGGCAAGTATGGTGTGGACACCCCTCTCAGGAGGACTCCTGCCCTTCCCCACAGGCCGTGCACACAGTGGTCAACATCGTGGTCTATGGAACCAGGCTGCCTGGGTCCAAGCTTTGCTCTGCTCCTTTCCAGCTGCAGGAATGGGGGCAAGTTCTGAACCTCAGTTTCCCTATCTGTAAAAGTGGTTAGTGATACTTGCTGCAAAATGTTGTCGTGAGTATTGAGTGAGCTAGGACATGGGATCACTTCAAACAGTATCTAGGACATGATAAGCCCTGAGGACTGTTTGCTGGTTTTCACTTCTCCTTTCTGAGGGCCTGCCTCTGTCTTGGCCACACCAGCATACCAGACGGCCCAGACGGCCTCCCACAGGACTCTTTGCCACTCCCCCTCCTGCCCCCAGGCCTCTGCTGCTGTGCTTTCCCTTTCCCTGCAGGTCTAGCTCAGCCGTCACCTCCTCTGTGCACCTTACGGATCTCCCAAAGAGGTTGTGCCTTCAGGGTCGTTTCTGCATTGTCACGTCTCCTGCCTGCATTGCCTTCTCAGATGCTTGTAACTAACACAGGGGTCACCGCCCCACGCTGGGACACAAAGCCCACCAGGAGCTCAAGCTTCAAGGACTCGAGAAGGTGGTGCTCAGTGTCCTCTCTTCATACCCTGCTGTGGCACTCTGGCCAGGCAGAGCTGGCTCGGGCATCTCAGGGCCTGAGGACCAACTCTGGAATTTCCTGCCTTTGTGACCCTCAGGCCCACACTGAACCCCTCAGAGTCTCTGCTTACTCACGTGTACAGTATCATTCAGTTCTAAACATTGCCAGAAAAGGCTTATTTTCTTAGGAGTGTGGAGATCTGTCTGTCTGTGGGTGTAGCTTGGTCCATCAGCTCTGAGACACGATGCAGGAGGAGGCTCCGTCGTCCCCAGTGCTGGGCCAGGGCTTGGACTCCAGGGCTCCGTCACCCTGCTGTATCCTGGCTCCCCTTGGTACCTGCCCTTCCTCCTACCCCTGGCCCAGTTCAGGGATTCGGGGTCTTCCAGGGAAGGGCAGTGTCGTCCTCACCCATGACAGCTAGAGGTGAAACCGGCATGTCCTCTGAAGCTGCTAGAATGAGCGTCCTCCAGGCCTCCCTTGGTCCCGCGTGCAGCCACATCTCCATGCCCAGGCTGTGGCCTGTGGTGGTCAGAGCTGGCACACCTCCTGTGCAGCCCTGGCCTCTGCCTTCAGTCCACTCCTTCCAGGGCACCTGTAGACCCCTTGGGCCCCCTGCCCCTTCTCTCCCCTCACACAGGGCCCTGGTAGTCATGCTTTGTTTATAAACCAGCTATGCTTTCCTATATGTGACCTGCTCGCTTCTGCACACTCGTGCCCAGGTGACTTGGGAACTGTGCCTCTCCTCTGGATTTGCCTGCTGTGTTTTCGAGTTCATCCGTGTTGCAACATGTATCACTTCCTCCTTCCTTTTTATGGCTGTGTAATATTCCACCATGCAGACAGACCACATTTTGTTTATCCATCCATTGGATAATGGCACTTGGGTTATTTCTATCCTTTGCTATTGTGAGTAACATTTTTCATTCCTTTTGGTTTGGTTTTCCTGAGCACCTCTTTGGAGTGGCCAGCTGTCCACATTTCTACAGCTTGGCTGTCTGGAGAGCAAGAGAAAGCAGAGCCGAGAGTGGTGGTCAGCTGGGGACTGGTGTGCTGGGAGGTGCAAGTGCACACCAGGGTGGTGTGAAGGTTGGGGAGAAGGATCTGCCAGAGGGAGGGGCTTACACTTGGCCCCAGAGCCGTCTGGTGATCGGCAGATATTTTCCCTGGTGATTATTAACTGATGGTTGTGATCCTGAGAGTAGATCCCTGGGGCTAGAACTGGTGCTTAGCTGAGACGCCGTAAGTATTTTCAGAGACATTTAAATAGCCCTTGACCCTTGATTCTCTCTTTCTACCTGGAGACCGCACAACCATTTTATGAGTTATGATAATAAAAAAGATCATAATAATAATGATAATGGCCTACATTTGTATAGGGCTTTATGTCTTATTTCACTCCCATCTCTGCAGATGAAGGACACAGAGAGGTGAGGTGACTTAAACCAAGTTCGCACAGTGGGGTAGCGAGTAGAGCTGAGCTGGACCCCAGGGATCTCTTGGTTCTTAGTGTAGGGCATTTTCACGGAAGTGTGCGATGATCTCAGAGGGTCCAAGGCAGAGCCAGCTCGGGCTGGGGGCAAGGACGCTGGATGCCTGCGTGCCAGAAGCTGGGTGCTCCGTGCTGGGGCTTGTTGTTGGGTTCCCTACCAACAGCCCCATTTGGGTGAATCACTCCCTTGTTTTTCCAGCTTCTACTCCAGGCTTTTGACCATTTTTTCTTGAGATTTTCATGAGGACAAAGCTGGCCAGAACCTCATTTGGCTAAAGCCAATTAGGACCTCTCCTGGCCTCCCTGAACCCCCCCCCGCCCCCCGCCGCCCCTAGCCATCCCAGGATCCCCAGGCTCTGGGGAAAGACTCCCAGAGTAGAGGGCCTCAGTGCCACATGGCTCTGGGGCAGAGGGATGCTGAGGAGACAGGGCCTCTGGGACCGCCAGAGGCAGGAGGAAGAGGGCTCCTGGCTTGTTCACTCATGCCAGCTCTTACCGCCTTTCTCTGAGCTGAGTGAATGACCTTCTGCCTCCCTCCTCTGCCTTCCTCTGTCCTCTCCCCTCCTCTGCTCCCATCGCTGCCCCCTCCTCTTGTGTGTCCCCATGTGAGTCTGGGCCCCTGGTCTGGAGAGCTGGGCAGGGGCATTTGACTGGTTTGGTCAGGGGGCAGTTTTCAGTCTCAGTGCCCTGACACACGTCAAGATCACGGTGGCTTCCTAGAGACATGCTACAAAGAGCATTGAGGGTCCTGCCTCTGCTAATAATTTACCTTTTGCTTACAACAAATTAGGGCAGATTCAAGGTCACCCCTTGACAGAGTTGTGTCACTGTCACCTACTCACATGTGGCATGTTGTCCTGAGAAAGGGCTGGCGTTGCACTGAGCACTGTAGTTCTTACTCTGTCTTATCTCAGCCAGTGGCCAGTCCTGGCTGTCCTTGGGAGGGTGGCTCATACTCAAATGTCATTGGTCGTGAGGGCCGGGACAGGACAGGGTGGGGCCAGCTGGCTGCAGCGGGGAGGTGAGGCAGCAGCAGGGATTCCGTCCTCCTTGTTTTGGTCCTCCAGGGGCAATGCCAAGGCTGGAGCCTGCGACTTGGTTGGTGTTTCTGTTTCCTAGGGCTGCTGTAACCAAGTGTCGCAAATATAACTTGAGTATCTCAAACAGGGTGGCTTGAAATAGCAGTATTTATTGTCCTAGTTCTGGAGGCTAGAAGTCGAAGATCAGGATGTCGGCAGGGCCGAGCTCCTTCTGAAGGCTCCAGGGAAGAGCCCTTCCTTGTCTTTTGTGGCTTCTGGCTCCATCATCCCGTGGCGTTCTCCCTGTGTGTCTGTCTTCACGTGGCCACCTTCTCCTCTTATAAGGAAACCAGTCATGTTGAATTAGGAGGCCAACCAACCCAATGACTTCATCTTAACTTGATTATATCTGCAAAGACCTTATTTCCAATGAGGTCACAATTCAGAGGTCCTGGAGGTTAGGACTTTAGTATATTTCTGGGTGGGGGCAAATTCAATTCATAACGGGAAGTTAGCTCTTAAATAAGTGTCTTTGGCTTCTGCGGGGGGTGGGGTCGAGAGGAAGGATGGCTCAGCGTGGCTCATTCCCCCCATAGGTGCCACTCCGAGCCATCTCTCCACCCAGTTAGAGTAGATTCTAATCTGCAGCCAGGGCTGCTGTGCGCTCTGAGTTCTCATCTTCTGGAGGGCCGCAGTCATGCCTTTGCCCACCCTGGCATCCCCTCCGGAATCTCAGACAGGACCCTGGAGCTGGTGTGAGGCTGGGTGCTCTTTCCTGCTCTCGCACCTTCCAGGCCCCACGCATCATTTGGGAAATCCTGGCAGGAGACGCCCTGTGCTCCCACCTGGCAGTCCTCACTGCTCCCTGGAGACTGGTCTTTGGAGTTATTCCAGCGTCCAGGGAGAGCAGGCTGGCTCAGAGGAGAGGGGCTCAGCCCAGGGCAGGGTGGGTACCGGGGGCCCTTTGTCTGGGCCTCAGGGACCTTGGATAAGAATCACATCTGCTCTGGTCTCATGGGAGTGAGCAGCTTGTGCCTCATGGGGAGAACCAGACTGTGTATGAGTGTCCCGTGACCACTGATACTAGAACCTGCTGGTACTGCCCTCCCCTAGGGTCTGTGTTATTGGAGACCAAGGGCAGCTATGGGTCAAGTCTGCCCACAAGCCGTCTCCAGGGAGTAGGCCAGAAGTCCTCAGCTCACCCCCAGCAGTCCTAGAGTCTCTGGCTGGGGAGCTTGCCTACCCCTCCCTGCATGCTTTTTTTACCAGACTCCCAGCACCCCAGGGAGCTGTATTTGCCTGTCCTCACCTCAGGGGACCATCCTTGATCATTCTTCCTCCCTTCCCTTTCCCCCACCATGGCTTTCAGGGGCACAGGCCCATAGAGGAGGAGCAGTGGCTGCTTGCGGGAGGGCAGAGGGGCAGGACCCAGCCCCATCAGGTCCACAGGTGGGGAGGGCCTGACTCCGCCATGGAGGGAGGCCGGTGGCTCTGGCTGAGAGCTCGAAGGAGCACATTCGTGTGTGTGTGTGTGTGTGTGTGTGTGTGTGCGCACGCGCCAGGTCATGGCCCTGCTGGTTCCTGAGCTAGTTACAGTCTGGATCGGGGGGAGGAGACCCCTCTTTAGCCGTTGGAGTGAGACCAAGCCCAAGAAGAAAGGAGGAGGAAGGGGCAGCAGAGAGGGGGAATGGGCAGGGTTGAGGTTAATGGGGTGACGTGGGTCCTCCCCAAGCCAGATGTTCAGGTAGCCTCCTTAGGGTGCTTCCCAGGGGACGGGTGGCAGGGCTCGTAGGGTAGTGTCAGGGTGGACAGGGCCCTGTGGCACCGGGCCTTAGACTAGGCCTGTTGGGCTGAGGGGCGCCTGGACAGGGTGGTGGCTGGGTCCAAGGTCAAGGGCTTGCCCCAGAAAGGCGGGGTGCTGGGCAGGGAGTGGGCTTCTCTCATGAACGAGGTTGGGTGGGGGCTGTTACTTCCCTTGGCGGTACGTGGGCTGGAAAGGAGTACAGAAACATTCTCTCGAGTTGGCAGAAGTGGTGCTTTGGTCACTTAAGCGGGACCAGGTGCTGGCCTGACAGCTGCTTCAGGCTGGGGCTCTGCGGAAGGAAACAGTTACAGAGTTGGGGCTTCCTCCTGGTCCTCTTAGGCTCTTACTGCTCTTATTCTTGCCTTCCTTCCTGTCCCAGGAGATAACTAGGGCATGTCCAGGACACCAGAGTCCCTCGTCCGTCTGGGGACTCCCCCAGGTTCTTCCCAGCTGGCCCTGTTGTGTGACCGTTGTTCCGAAGCCTTATCCTACCGCAAACATTCTGCCTGGTGCTCAGACTGCAAACTAGCACTGCCTGGCCACCAGCAAGGGCCAGATGGGAAGTGGGGAGCGTGCGAGAGCAGCGAACTTGTTGCAGTCGTGTTGTCATGGTGACACAACTCTGTTTAGCTGTCTCTCCATGGTCCTAGCCCACATGGACTAAAATAAGTCTTACCTGCAGCTTGTACCCCAGGCAGCCCATCCTCCCAATGTCTGCCATCTGGTCAGTGTGTGTGTGTGTGTGTGTGTGGGGAGGGACAAAGGGGCCCCAGGAGGGTGAAGTGAAAATGTGTACCCCTTTCCCCTTCTTTTCCCACTCCAGCCCCAGCCCTGGATCTGTTTAGCTCTGTGGTTCTCAGGCTTCAGTGTGCATCAGAACCACCTGGAGAGATTGTTAAAATACAGATTCCTGGGCCCCGTCACTGGAGAGTCTGGTGCACACCTGAGAATTTGCATTACTTAAAAAAATTTTAAAAGATTTTATTTATTTATTTTTAGAGAGAGGGGAAGGGAGGGAGAAAGAGAGGGAGAGAAACATCAATGTGTGGTTGCCTCTTTTGTGCTGCCAACTGGGGACCTGGCCTACAATCCAGGCTTGTGCCCTGACTGGGAATCGAACCGGCAACTGTTTGGTTTTCAGGCTGGCACTCAATCCATTGAGCCACACCAGCCAGGGCGGAATTTGCGTTTCTCACAGTGCCCAGGTGATGCTGGTGCTGCTGGATCAGGGGCCACACTTGAAACAGCCTGGCTTTAGATTTTTCTGCATTCCAGCAAAGAAATGCACCCCACTCTAGTGTCGAGCAGTGTGTGCTAGACTCTGTCGCCAAGCCCTGCTGCTTTAGAGGAGAGAGGGGATGGTACAGGTGGGCCCTTACTCACCTCTTCTGTGTTCTTGGCTCCTTACAGGAAGCAGGAGCTGGCCAACAGCTCAGATGTGACTCTCCCAGACCGGTCGCTGTCCCCTCCTCTCACTGCACCTCCCACCATGAAGGTAAGAGGCTTAGAGTTGGTAAGTGGGGGAGGTGGTGGGTGGGGGGTAAACCTCAAGGCTGCACTTTGCTGTGGCAGCAGGCCCTGCTGTGTCTGTCCCCGTGGGGTTGTGGAGGCCCAGGCACCTCTGGAAGGAGCGTTCACTGGGGCTCAGCAGTGTAGGAGGAGGGTGCGAGTGTGAGACACAGGGTGTTAGGGCACGGTGAGGAAATAGACCCGGGCTGGGTGGGCTTGGCTGGGTGCTTTGTAATTAGTGAGAGGCCTTGTGGAGCTGTGGGGTTCTGGAACTAGGGGCCCAGGCAGGGGTAAGTGGGAGAGGCTTCAAAGGCAGCTGCAGGCTAGTGCCTTAAGGGGCTACTGCCCAGAAGGGCTGCCAGGCCCTGGGGGCTAGCATCTTCCTGGCTCTTGAGTGGAACTTGCATGCTGGTCGTCCTGCATCTGACTAGCCTTCTTCAGCGGGCCCTGTCCCCCCAGCCCTTGTGGGACAGTTGCTTTAGAGGTTCCAGGAAGCCAGTAATTCTTTTCTAATTAACACTTTATTCACAAGTCTCTCTTCTAGGAGAGCACATCTTAGGGCCCAGGCCCAGGCCCCTCTCATTCTTGCCCAGGAGCTGAGGGGGCAGCGCCCTCCCCCCACTGTGCTCTTCCCCTTTTACCCTCGAGTCCCCCATGTCCCGATGGCCACACACTCCTGACATGCCCTCAGGGAGGACTCGGCTCAGGCAGTGTGCCTGCCTGGGTGCTTGGGGGCAGTGCACCCCCCTCCCTTACATTCTGCCAGGTGAGGACTAGCTTTGAAGAAGTCACTGCCTCCTGAGCCATCTGAGGGGACATTGAGGCCAGCCTCCATCTCTGTCCTGAAGCTCTGCTGTGAGGTGACTCACAGGCAAATAATTAGGGCTCTTCTCTTGCTCTCTGTTGTACCCCCTCTTCCCTAACCTAATCCATTACAGAGTGATACCCCCAAGGGAAGTGGATCAAAACCATCTTTCCGTGATCATCCCATATTGAGTGCCTCCCACGCACAGAACCGTGTGGTATGCACAGAACCGTGTGGTGTGCACCCTCGAGGTGATACCAGTGAGTGGCAGCCAGAGCCCGCCCATGTTGGATTAGGATTCAGGAGTGGGTGGGGAATAGGCTGGCTGAAGACTGCTCTGCTCTCCCCCTGCTGGAGTGCCTGGGGGCACTGAAAGCCCGGCTGCCTTCGTCAGCCTAGTCATGGTGCTGGCACCTGAGCCAGGTGCTGCGGTGGCTTGTTTGCGCCAGGTAGCGCTGAAAAGCATGTCGCCATCATGCATTTCCACACGCTGGTCTGCAAAATGGGGTGTGGGATGCTTGTGTCTGTGCTCATGGGTGGCAGGAGTGTGCAGGGAGGACTCTGAAAGTTTTCTGGGAGGAGTCACTGAGTTCTCTCGGCAGTCTCTAATTACTCACATACTCATTTAATTCATTCAACACCCAATATTCATTTGAATGTTCTATTAGTCAAGACTCTTATTTCAACTGACAGAAACATAACTCACTTTGGCTTAAGCATCAAAGGGACTTTATTGCCTTTGTAATGGCAAGTATAGACTCCAGGCATGGCTGCATCCAGGAAATCTGTCTCTTTCCACCTCTCTTCTGTACTGGTTTCATTCTTTGTCAGACTCTGTCTCTGTGATGACCGGAATGTGACAGCTGCTCCTGCTTGCTAAATAATTCCAGTGAAGAGTCTCTTTTCCCTAGTAATTCTATCAGAAGTCTCAGGGAGAAGCTCATTGGCCTGTCTTAGGTCACATGTCTATCTCTGAACCAATAATTGCAACCGGAGAGAGAGAAGGCTCTGACTGGCCAGGCTTGGGTCTCATGTCCTCTACCTAAACCCTAACAGACATGAGTGGGAGAAGGGTGGCTCTTCAAAGGAAAATTGAGGCTTTACTGTGAGAAGAAGGGAAAGTGGATGCAGGCAGCCAAGACCAACAGCTTTTTACTACAAATGCTGATGATATGCTGAGGACTGGGGACCTAAAGGTGAATAAAACATCGTGGTGGTCCTGGTTCTGGAGTTTGTAGTCTAGCTCAGGAGATGAGAGTTGAAAAAATAATTTTAAGAATGAGGGATGAACAGTTCGGTGCGGTGACTGTTACAAAGGAGAAGCACAGCATACCCAGGGGCCAAGATAAGGTCTGTGGATGGAGAGGGTCAGGTAGGGCTTCTTTGGGGGAATGATGTTTAAGCTGAACCCGGAGAGCTGAGCAGGCCTTAGTTAGGCAAAGGTGCTGTCAGGCCAAGAGACCACTAACACCTGCATGATTTGGGAACTCCTGGGACATGCAGAGAGGCCCCACTCCAGACTGCAGAATCGGAACCTGCATTTTACCAGCGTTCTGGTTCACACACACTCTATAGCTCAGAAGCACTGCTGCAGGCTGACATGCGCTCAGGCGGGACAGGGAGTTTCTCCAACCAGGAGGCCAGGATGGCCAGAGCACCCACAGTTAGGGGGACAAAGAGTCAGACCCTCGGAAGGTTTACTAAAGATTTTGGGCTTTCTTCTAACTGAAGGCAATGGAATCATTGAAGATTTTAGTCAGAGGAGTAAGATGATGGGACTTTTGAACAAGCCGCCTTGGCTGTTGTATGGAGAGTGTGTGGGAAGGAGCAGAACGGGGCGTGGGGGACGAGCTGATGGCCCTCCGCAGGAGTCCGGTGAGGACAGGGTGGGGGCCAGACCCTGAAGGCCCTGTGAGTACTTGGAAGTGGTCTGGCTCCCGATTTCCCGGGAGGTGGATGGATGAGATGTGAGGATTTGGGAGAGGTGGGCGGCAAGAGTGGCCCCAGGTTTGGAGCAACTGGGTGAATGTCACAGCCCCTCTCTGAGAGGGAGTGACCCAGAAGGGACCATGAGGACCTGGCTTTTGCACCCTTTGACAGTGCAGGTAGGGGCAGGGGGAGCAGGCATATCCCTTTGCTATTGATCCCTTTGGGAATCACAGAATGTCAGAGGTGGACGATCCATTTCCTTTGCAGACGAATTGGATGGGAAGCGACTTGCCTGAGGTCCCACTGGAGACACTTGTGTTCCTACTGTAGTCAGCAGATTTAGTTAAATTTGAAGACCCAAGCTATTTTTGGTGAAGCACACTTCTTGTCCCAACCCAGCAGGCAGGGATAGCCCTTCTGGTCCCTTCTCCCATTGGGGAGGGCCTGCTGGGGGAGTGGCTGGCCTGAGAATCTTGCTTCACTCCCAGTGCCACTGCCCCCCACTGCCATGCCTGCTGCAACTGGTCCTCCTCCCCCTCCCCACCTCTTGCTGTTTGTGTTTTTCAAGATTTTTTTTTTCCTAATATGAAACTGAGAAAAAGCAACCAAAGAGATGTTGAGCAGATGGGCTGAATGAGAGCCCAGTTCCCAGCCAGAACTCAAGTTGTGTGGATGGTGCTGGCTGGGCTGGGAAAGGGGTTTGGGGCTCTCTCCCTGGGAATGCTGTGGATTGTTTCCAGGCCCACGTCTTTTATGATCTGGTTTTCCTGCCCAAATGGATCAACGGGCATTTAGGGAGGGCTGGCTTTGTGTGCCCAGCATTGTGCTGGGCCCCGTGGGGTCAAACCCAGGCCAAAGTCTTCACCCTTCAAAGAACCTGCTGTCTACAGGGAGCCCTAATGGAGCAGAAGAAACCATATGGCTCAGCATGTGACAAGCTCAAGTGTGTCATGTGGCTACTCGGTGGGGTGGAGAGGGGTGAGGACAGCTTGGTGGGGAGGCTGGTGGGGAGCAGGAAGGGGCCCTAATGCAAGCAGTGGGGTAGGGATGACCCCCGTGGGACTGACCGGGCGCAACAACTCTTCCAGGCTTCGTGAAGTGAAGGGGCTGGGGCTGGCCCTCTGATTGTCCTCCAGCTCACAGCGAGTGTGCAGAGTGTTTCATTGAAGGTGACAATGCTGGGACTTGATGTGACCTGGATCTGAATCACCACACTGGCCCCTGGAACTCCACTAGGCCTGGGCCGGCCAGGTCAGCCTAGAGGTGCCCCTTGCTCTGTCTTTTCCATACCACCGTGTGAGTTTCTGAGGGCGGCTCCTGCCGCAGACCTGCTTTCCAGGAGAGGAGAAGGAGGCCTGGCGTTCCTTCTGCGGGGACAGACAGAAGGTCTTGTTCCCACTCTGCTTCCTTGGTCCTTTGTTTTTCACGACTCATGAATGCCTCCAAAACCTTCAGAGGAGGGTCAGGCAAGGGTGCAGGCGTCCAGATGCTAGGGAGGACGACAGAGGTCAGGGGAGCCTTCTCTCATTCCCTCCAGTCAGAGCTGGGCTACTCTCCTCCTCCCGCCCTCCCCGGCTCACCAGTTGTCCACTGGCCAGGCTCTCTCCCTGGGCATGGGCTGGGTTTCCTTTCTAGCGTGTAGCACAGCCCCAGGCCCAATGCTGTCTTTTCTGTCCACTCTGGGAAGGGTTGAGTGAGGAGTATCAGCCCCTCTCAGATCTACCAGTTTTGTAGGGACAAGGTGAGGAGGTATTTGTGGGAAGGATGTTGGGGAGCCTTCTTGGGCGGGGGCAGGAAGGGCTCAAGGACCATGGAAAGGAGGTTTGGATCCTGATCCCCTGGAAGGGGACCTCAGAGGACAAACATTTGCTCCCCCCATTACCACCAATGTAGGAGGTTTAGCTGGTTCTCTTGTTGATGCTCTGTAGGCCCTGGGAGAGCCATCTCTGGTCTCCATACAGACCCTGTTTATGTTGCCCGTCCTGATGTCACCTCCTCAGGAGCCACTTCCCAGGAGCCCTTTGAAGTCGTAAAGGCCAGTGGACAGGGCGGCCCAAGGCAGTGCAGATGTTAGGAAGCTTACCTGGTCTGCACCTGTGGGGCTGTGCCTTGCAGGTGCCAGGTGCACGGAGATCCCTGTGTGCATACCACCTGCATAGACCCACCCCTCATGCATGTACATCTGTGTATGTATATAGTGTCCCTGATTTTGTTCATGTTTTAAGACCAACTAGCCTACACTTCAGGCAAATTATTTTAGGTGTAACCAGATTTTTCAAAAAATGACATGCATTGAAATGCATAAATCTTCACTGTGTGCTTTTGTTAAAAGATACCCCCATGTGACTCATACTCTGATTTAGCTCAGATATAGGACACTGCTGCCACCCACATGTCATATATATATATATATGTACATATATATACACACACGTGCACGTGTCTATGAAGTTCCTTATGTCCCTTCATAGACAATCCCTCCCAAGCAACCAGAGTTCTGATTTTTTTCACTGCAAATAAGTTTTGCCTGTTCTGAAACTTAATTTAAAAGGAATCATGTGAAAGAAAAAAAGAAATAAGGCACTTCCAGCCAAGATGGAGTCATAAGTAGATACGCTTTCCCTCCTTGCATAACCAAAATAAGGACAACAAAAAATTTAAAAACAAAAACAACCAGAACTGCCAGAAAATCAAACTATATGGAAGTCTGACAATCAAGAAGTTAAAGAAGAAACATTCATCCAGACAGGTAGGAGGGGTGGAGAGATCTCCTGGCAAGGCAGGGGCTGGAGGACCAGGTGAGGTGGTGGCTGGTGGGCTGGACAGTCCCACATTTGTGTGCGGATAAATTGGGAGGAACGACTGAGGAGTGACATAGACCATGCAACCCAGAGTTCCAACATGGGGAAATAAAGTCTCAAAACCTCTGGTGGTAAAAACCTGTAGGGGTTGTGGTGGCAGGAGAAACTCCCAGCCTTGCAGGAGAGTTTGTTGGAGATACCCACAGAGTCCTGGAATGGACACAAGCCCACTCACCTGGGAATCAGCACTAGAAGGGCCCAATTTGCTTGTGGGTAGTGTAGGAAGTGACTGAAAGCTGGTGGAGAGCCGAGCAAGTGGCATTGTTCCCTCTCAGGCCCCGCCCCCACATACAGCATCACAACACAGCAAGGTGGGTTGCCCCGCCTTTACAACACAACAGGTGCACTGAGACAAAAAAAAATGTGGCCCAAATGAAAGAACAGATCAAAGCTCCAAAAATAGAACTAAGAGATAAAGAGGTAGCCAACCTATTAGATTCAGAGTTCAAAACACTGGTAATCAGAATGCTCCCAGAAATGGTTGAGTATGGTCACAAAATAGAGAAGAAGTGAAGGCTATGAAAAGTAAAATAAAGGAAAATGTACAGGGAACCTACAGTGATGGGAAGGAAACCAGGACTCACATCAATGATTTAGACCAGAAGGAAGAAATGAACATTCATCCAGAACAGAATGAAGAAACAAGAATTCAAAGAAATGAGGAGAGGCTTAGGAATCTCTGGGACAACTTTAAACATTCCAACATCCAAATCCTAGGGGTGCCAGAAGAAGAGCAAGAAACTGAAAACTTATTTGAAAACTTAACAAAGGAGAACTTCCCTAATCTGGCAAAGGAAATAGACTTCCAGGAAGTCCAGAAAACTCAGAGTCCTAAAGGACTTAGAGCCAACAGGGCACATCATAATTACATTACCAAAGGCTAAAGATAAGGAGAGAATCATAAAAGCAGCAAGAGAAAGGAGACAGTTTCCTACAAAGGAATTCCCATAAGGCTATCAGCTGATTTCTCAAAAGAAACCTTGCAGGCAAGAAGGGGCTGGAAAGAAGTATTCCAAGTCATGAAAGGCAAGGACTTACATCCAATATTACTTTATCCAGCAAAGCTATCATTCAGAATGGAAGGGCAGATAAAGTACTTTCCCAGGTAAGGTCAAGCTGAAGGAGTTCATCATCACCAAGCCCTTATATAAAACCTTCAAAGGACTTACCTAAGAAAAAGAAGATGATCAAAAGTATGAATAGTGAAATGACCACAGACTTACAACTATCAACAACTGAACCTAAAAACAAAAACAAAAGCAAACTAAGCAAATAGTTAAAACAGACACAGAATCACAGAAATGGAGATCACATGGAGGATTATCAGCAGGGAGAAGGAAGGGAGAGAATGGTGGAAAAGGTATAGGGAATGAGAAGCATAAATGGTAGGTACAAAATAGACAGAGGCAGGTTAAGGACAGCATAGGAAATGGAGAAGCCAAAGAACTTATATGTACGACCCATGGACATGAACTAAGGGGGGGAATGCTGGTGGGAGCGGGGGGGTGCAGGATGGAGGGGAATAAAGGGGAGAAAAAAACGGGACCGCTGTGACAGCATAATCAGTAAAATATATTTAAAAAAGAAGTAGAAACCATACTTTTAAATAAATTAATATAGAAAAAAAGAAACTTTAAAAAGTGAAAAAAAGGAATCATTGTAGCCTGTATGCCATTGTGTTTGGCTCGGCAAAAGTGCTGCGAGAGTCGCACGTGCTGCTGAGTGTGTCCTTTGTGCGAACACGCCACGGTTTGCTTATGCTCCTGTTGAGGGATATTTGGGTTGTTTCCAGTGAGGGACTTTAAGACATAACCAGATACTATGAGCATTCTGGTTGGGTGTAATTGTTTGTTTTGGACATGCATTTGTATTTCTCAGGTAAATACCAAAAGTGAAATGGCTGGGTGACAGGCTAGGGGAGTGTTTAACTATCAATGTATGAAGAAACCACCAAGCTTTTTGCCAGATGGTGGTACTCTTTTCCATTCCCACTGGGCAGGGCTGTGGGAGTTCTGACTGCTCCCCATCCTCACCGACATTTGTTATTGTCAGTTTATTTAATTTTAGCCACTTGAGTGGGTGTGGAGGGGTATTTCACTGTGGTTTTAATTTGGGTTTTCTGGTGACTGAAATGTTGAACATGTCTTCACGTGCTTGTTGGTCATTCTTACGGCTTCTGTTGCCCCTCATCCACCTTGAAAATTGTTTGCCTCCTTGTAGGCGTTCTTTACATATTCTGGACACTAGTGTACTTCTTTTCTTAACAGTGTCTTGGACGAGCAGAAGTTTTGGATGATGTCTAGTTTATGGATTTTTTTTTCATGTTATGTCTGTAGACTTCTGTTTCCTAAGAAATCTTTTTTATTCCATATCACAAATATTTTCTTCCATGTTTTCTTCTAGAAGCTTTATAATTTTCGCTATAGGTCTAAGATCCAAGTCCATTTAATTTAATTGTGTATAGCACGCTATAGGGGTCTAGGTCCATTTGTTCCCATGTGGATATCCAGTTGTTGAAAAGACACTGAGCTGCTTTCGTACCTTAGTCAAGAGTCCGCTGGCCGGGTAAGTGCAGCCATGTATTTGTATAGCTGTCTCTGCAAGCCAGGGTGTTTCTCTGGATCAGGGATGGCAAGTAGGTGGCACTGGTGCCGTCTCTCCAGCCTTCTGCCCCTATGACAGCTGTTAGTAATTGATCACGACACTCTTTCCCATGAGTTCAGACGTGGGTCAGAATCCTCTCCACCAAAGCACTGCAGGCAGCCAGGGCCAGCCACTTGGGGTTGACATTTGAGATGCATCACTTCTGGCATCTCTGATTGAAGTTGTCAGAAGAGGTTGTTTGCTCCAGACCCCACAGCTGGTGAGTGCAGAGCCAGGATTTGGAGTCAGGGCTGTCTGTGCACCTCCGAAGCCTGTGCTGTCTTGTTCACTCCTCCAGACCCGCACTGCAGCTGCCACTTAGTCTTCCTGACCTTTAAGTTCCTCACTTGTGGGACAGGGACAGTGGCCACCTAGAGGAGTAACGGGGTAATCCATGAAGTAGTTGGTGGGGTGACTACACATAATAGGTGCTCAGTTAAGTGGTTATGAAAATAATGACAATTGTGATGATGATAATGATGATGATGAAGAATGTGGTTCTTGTCCTTGAGAAACAACACTTTTCCTTAGGGAACTGGGAGGGACCAGCACTTGTGAGTCCCTTGCCTGGTCCCATGTAACCTTAAGCCCAGGCCTTTGGAGCCAGGGGCCTCATAGGAGAGCCTAGAAATTGCTAAGGAAGCCCAAGCCTAGACCTAGGCCTCTGGGACATCTGGGCCTTATTCCTTCTCTCCTCTGTGTTGGGGAACAAGTCAGCTGGGCTTCCAGATGCTCTTTCTGGGAACCCTCTTCTCCTCTCCTTTGATTCTCCAGCCCATGTCCCTTTCCTCCTGACAGGCCACATGGCCTCCCCTCACCGTGGAGACTAATCCAATTCCTTTGACCAGGATCCGGATCCCTTTGAGGTTCTCTCTCAAAAAAGTGAAGCAGTGTCAGCTAGTAGTTAAGAACACAGTTCCTGGAGCCAGTCTGCCTGGGCTTTGTGGCTGTGTAATTTCTCTTTGCCTTAGTTTCCTCATTTGCAGAACAGAAATATCAGAGAACCTGCCTCATGTGCCTGCAATGAGACTGATTGAAGCGATGTGACTTTGTCACTTAGAGCAGAGGCATGTAGCGTGTGCAGAAGTGTTCGCTGTTATTCCTCCAGAGAACAGCAACGCTGAGAGGGAAAGTTTGGAAGGAAGCAGTCCACCAATTTTTCTGCCATTATTACAGTTTCTTCCCAGGACTCCTTGATTTGCAGCCCTACCAGGTCCCCATGGCTGGGTTGCCTCTGCATGGCCAATGCATAAAAACTGAAATTGCCTTTTGTGTGATTGGCCACCTGAGCCCTGTGGATTAGACCCAAAACTGCCTGCGAAGCTTGGATGACAGTGTTGGGTGTTGGAGAAAGGCTGAGACAAAGGTCTTGCAATCAACTCAGATGGACCCCGGAGGGGCCTTCGGGGAGGGCGCATCTTTCTGTACCGTGCCCCCATGCCCTGGAGCGAGGCTGCCCTGAGCCAATCCGGGCTCGCAGTCCATGTGGTCCCTGGGTGACTGGAAGACCCTGCAAGGCCAGTGCCCTCGCAAAGGATTTGGGGGTTGGACTGAGTGGAGACCTGGGCAGTTCGAGGCTATGGAGAGTCCCAGGATTGGCCTGAGAATGTACTGTATGATCTGTTTGTCCCCACCGGAAGTTTCCTTCCTAATCCCTTTTGCCTGCGGCTCACGTTAAAACAAATCTATATTTCTAGACGGACACTGACCTTGTGCCCTGATGGAGCCCTTGGCGTTCAGTTGTCTTCTTGGGGCTGTTTCCCACGCTGCTCTGGCCCTAGTCATGCCACCTGCCTCTGAAGGCCTGACCAGCCACCGTCCCCTAATGCAGTCCCTGGCTCCACGATGTCCTGCTGGGCGTGGGTCCTGCTTTTCCTGATGGACTGTGGCGGGTCTGGGGCGCAGAGGCCTGGGCCTGGCCCTGGGGTTCAGTAACCATCGATGTGACGTGGTGCAGTTCAGTCATCTGTGAACCTCAGTTTCTTGACTGGTAGGACTGAGTCCCCTGTAGGGTTGCTTTGGGGATTACAGGAGGAGGCAGGTGGGCAAGGGCTTCAGACGTACCAGGCACATACAGGTGTTATACAGGGTCCGGCACACGTAACTCCCCTTTTTTATTACAAAATCATAAGCGTGTAATTCTGTAACATAACAGTATCACACTCAAGCACACTGTATGACAGTTTAGGTGGAATGTTCAAATTAAAACTGTAAGTTATTATACCCATAATATTACCCTACCAGCCACACTCGAGCAGGCGTTGTTCTGCTGGACCCTGTGTGCTGGTGTGCAGCGGCTGCTGGTGGCTGTGATCCTGGGCCGTGAGCTGCGTGCTCGTGGGGGGTTTCACTGATCATCTTGCCCTTCTGTTCCAGTGCCACAGACACTTCCTCACTGAGACCAGCTCAGGGCGGGGGGCCCACCAGACTCTGTCCCCACCCTCATGTATGTGTGGGATTTACCTGACACTCAAGCCCAGGGTATTTGGTACTTTAGGGGACCGTGGGTGGGGGGCATCTGAGTTCACTCCTGAAGGGATGCTGAGCCCCAGTAGGTGCTGCCTGTGCATCCCCCTCCTGTTGGCTTTTTCTCTTGGGCCCTTGGCCAACTCCCTCCCGAGTGTGGAGATAGAGTTTCAGGCCTTGGGGTGTCTCTTTATTTCCTGGTGCTGCTGTAACAAATGACTACAAACTTGGTCTCCTGAGACAACAGAGGTTTATTCTCTTGCAGTGCTGGAGGCTGTAAGTCCAAACCCGTGGCCAGGGCCCAGCTCCCTCCTTAGGCGCTGGAGGGGGGGACCTTTGCTTGCACTTCCCAGCATTTGGTGGCTCCGGCACTTCTTCAGCTTGGAGGCTGTGTGCTCTGCCTCTGCCTTCACATGGCTGACCCTTCTCCCTGGCTGTCTCTGCTCTCTGGGTCTCATATAACTGTTTAAGGCCCACCTGGGTCCACCTGGATTTCATCTCAAGATTCTTAATTATATCTGCAAAGACCCTTTTTCCAAATCAGGTTACATTTGAAGGTTCCTGGACATGGACATATTTTGGGAGGGGGCGGGGGGACACCATTTAACCCAGGATAGCAGTGGGCTTCCCCCTCTCAGGAGCTTCTGGTGGGAGCTTGGTGAGGCCCAGAAGCTGTGCCGGCACCTTCTTCTCACCCTCGTGTCGCTGGATGTCACTCAAGGGAGACTGAGGGTGTGTGTGTGTGTGATGGGCTAGGGTGCCACAGGGGCAGGGCCGGGAGGGTTTGGCCCTGCGTGTCCCCAGCTCATGTCCTAAGGGGACAGGGCGTGTTCTTCCCACCCTTGCTGGCACAGGGTCTGGTACAGAAGGGGCCCACAGTTGATGCTGCGTAAACACTTAGTGGTTAGTGTTTAATAAATACTTCCAACAGGTGACTGGTGAATCCTCATTGATGGACACAACCTTGAGAATGTAGCATTGAAGAAAAAGCTCAGCATTTTATGAGAGAAATTAAAAAAAAACGATTTTATTTTATTTACTTTTAGAGAGATGGGAAAGGAGGGAGGAAGAGAGGGAGGGAAACATTGATGTGTGAGAGAAATGGCAACGATTGTTGCACGCCCCACACTGGGGACCTGGCCTGTGACCCAGGCATGTGTCCTGACTGGGAATCAAACTGCTGACCCTTTGGTTCGCAGGCTAGTGCTCAGTCCACTGAGCCACAACAGCCAGGGCTCCTTAGATAATTTTTGTAGACTGTTTTTGCTGATAAACAGCAACCCCTCACCTGATTTTTAAAGTAATATATTGCTTATTATAAAAATTTAGGCAATTATAAAGTACAGAGAAAGTAAACAAAAAACCCCAATAATAATTCTACCCCCAGACCCATTCATCCTTACGGTTTGCTAAGCATCCAGATGGGTTGGCATCATACACAGACAGAGGCGTCGATCTGCAGGGTCGCACTGTTGGTGCGCCTTGGTAATAAAAGTAAATTCCATTTCACTTGCATTTAACCAGTGAAAAAAACTGTTGGTGGCTCAGAAGGAATTGCTGAAGTTTAGATAAATGTTTTCTTTCTGTAAGAGACAGTAATTCCTATGATGGTCCTCTGAAGATGGGGTGAAAGATTAAACAACAACTTGGAAGGTGGAGACATAATTTTTTTGTTGTTTTTACTAAAAGTTGTTTCAACTTTATCCATAGTGGCTGGCTCTCTGATTTGAAATATGAGGCCCAGGTGGTTTTGGAGGGGGTAGTGCGTGGGTAAACAGTGTTCGGCTGCTGCTTTAGGGGCACACTGCCACACCCTCACCAGGAGGCTGGGCATCGAATGTTCCAGAATGTTCCAGGGCCCGGGCTCAGTTGAGAGGAAATCAAGCTGGGCTGTGTTGGGGGAGGGAATTGGTTTTGTTAGCAAATAACATGGGCTGAGCTGCTTTGATTTGGCAGCAGGACCGAGAAGTATTTGAAATGTCAGATGTGAGCGTGATGGCTGGTTGGCTGTCAGTGGGAAGCCAGAAGCGAGGGGTGGGTAAGGCCAGGAGAGAGGAGAAGGGAAAGAACAGGAGGGAGCGGGGAAGAAGGAAGGAGAAGGATGAGAGAGGCGAGGTGGAGGAGCTGGGTGTGCTTCATCGAGGATCACTAGCTGGTGGCCTAGGCTCAGTTTGTCCCCAGGTACACCTTGTTTGGCCAACATGATATTCAAAAATTCATTTCAGTACTATGGGGGTGTTCTCTCCAACTCCTGCTTTGCCTCAGATCCTTCCTGACTCCTGGAGGTGTCTGGGTTCAGGACCTTTGCCTGGTGCTTTGCTGCTGTTTCCAGAGCTCTCCTGTCCCAGGGGCTGGCTGTGGTGGGTGGCCCGAGCTCACAGGAGACCTTAATTGCATCTTGCCCCAGAGAAGCGGTGGGGGTCAGGATGATGCTGAGCCTCCGACTAGATCCTCTCATGGCTCCCTGGCCTCACCCTTCCGTGGATGTCCAGATGGGGTTCAGAACAACATTTGAGTGTCCCTTTGGGGTGCTTATTCTGTGGGTGCTTATTCCTGGGCTGTGGGAGACAGGAGGCAGGGTCTGTGGTTATTTATTTTCCTCTCCTCACGCTCGGTGACCCTTCATTGAACCAGGGAGCTGTGAGCTCTACTCTTGGAGAGTAGGATGGCTCCCCTGAGAGTGAGTGACGCACGGAAGTGCATGGTCTCCACGGAGGCTCCAGCGGTCCCTGCGTGGGCGTGGAGCAGGGCTTCTCTGGGTAAGTGCAGAAAGGCGGGAAATCCATGCAGGGTGCTCTTCCTGTCACTTCCCCATCAGGGGATGGATCTTGGGGTCTGAGTGCCCCCTAAAGTTAGTCCCTCTCACACCAGAATAGTGAAGCAGGAAGCAGGTCCGGAACCATGGTCAGATTCCAGGAGCAGGAAGATGGGTCTTCAACATCTGGGAGGGTCCAGTAAGTGTCAGGGCTGGGCCTTGTGCCCTGGAGAGCAGGGCTGAGCTGGGGATCCAGAGCCTGGGGGCCTGGAAGCTGAGGTTGGAACGAGGAAGCCAGGCCTCGCAGGGCATCAGTCCAGCCTGAGTTGTCATGGACAGGCAGTGTCCTGAGTCCTGTTTGCACGGTGTGGTCCTTTTCTACCCGGGTGGGCTGCCTTTTTCCTTGCCATATGAATCCTGGGCCCAGTGCAGGCCAGGGATTCTTGAAGATTAGTACAGAGCTTTGAGACAGTTATCCAAAGGTCAAAGTGCAGTGCACCCCAGGCTACGAGTATGCGCCGGGGCGTTTCAGCTCTGGGAATGGGAAAGGTTGCCCAGTCAGAGGCATGAAGCTAGAGTGTCGAGTTCCCTCCTCTCCTCCCACAAAGTCTTGTTGGCCTCATACCTGTCAGGAGGTCTGTCTCATTTCTTCTGTCTGATGAAACAGATGACTGCAGACTCAGTGGTGTAAGACAATAGACTTATCTTACAGTTCCGGAGGTCAGAAATCTGAAGTGGGTCTCACAGGGAGAATCCATTTCCAGGCGTTTTCCAGCTTCTGGGGGCTGCCTGCATGCCTTGGCTTGTAGCCTCATTTCTTTGATTCAAAGGCAGTAACCGCTGAGCCAGCCTCTCACACTGCCATCTCTCTGGTTCTCACTCTTCTGCTTCCCATTATAGGACTCTTGTGATTACAGGGGCCCACCTGGGTAATCCAGGCTCCTCCTCTCATCTCAGGATCAACTGATTAGCAGCCTTAAAGCTCCTTTGCTGCTGTAAAACCTTACACATTTACAGGCTGTGAGGAGTAGGACGAGAGTATCGGGGAGGGGGGCATTCATTCTTCAGCCTATGAGGAGGTCAGGCCACCTTCATGGTTCAGTGGGAGGGGCTGGGCTTTGTTAGACCTGGTTCCTCATCTGTGAAATGTGGGTTTTTTAAACCCACTTCCTGTGGAAACCCACAGTAGGCCTTTCTTCTGTGGGGTCCCGTGGTTCTGTCGCTGATTCTCTGTCAGCCTTATTTTATTCCCTTGTGAGCCCGTGACCGATTATTGGATTCCAAAGGTCCTCCCCGGACCATGGGGTTTAAAGGGTAGGCATGCTGCATGTTACTGAGCTTTTCCACGGAGAAGAGAAGGCCACACAAGACCCACACTGTCCGTCTAGAGCTGAGATTTGGCCTTGGTTTTGTCACCATTGTTCAGCAGCTTGCTGGTCCCCCATCCAGCTGGAAAGATAACCCCTCATTGGGGGAAAAATAGTGACATACACGAGCTCTGCCCAGCCCTGATTTGAAGTTTTCTGATCTCTTCTTGAAAGGATTTGCCTACTGACTGCCTCCAGTCATACATTGTCATCTTCCGTCTAATCTGAATCTCTCTTGGGGCAATTTGAGCCTCCCGGCTCTCAGTTTGGCTGGCAGGGAAACAGCAGAGCTGCCCACCAGTTCGATAGTGACACTGAGTCCCACTGATCTGCTCCCGTCCCATTCTAACTGTGCCACCACTCCTGTCCTCAGGACTACCTTCTGCTTCTTCCCGGCAGAGTGCACTGTCTGTCGTGTGGGTCCAGGGTCACTGTGGGGTGAGGATGGGAAGGCCCGTGGGAGGCGAGGGAGGCCCCTCATTATGCTGAGATAACCCTCCCCAGGTGACCTGCCTGGCACAGAAAGTCCCCCTCCTGTCCCCTTAGGTCAGATAGCGTTGCCTGGCTGCGAGGCAGCCGGTGAGGCTCTGGCAGGGAAAGTAAACAGGCACACATGTTTACAATTCAATATTACTGGGTAGGCAAACACCAGCAGGGCCTGCCAGTCCACCGGTAATCTGCAATTCTCCTCACTCCATGAGAGTGGGGGGCCCTGCACTGAGACCCAGATGGCCTCTTCTAGGAATTAGCTATCAGCTGTTGTGAGGGACAGGGGGAGGGGGTGAGTTACTGCTTCAGCCTTCATGGGGACTGTCATCATGGTCCCCTGGGCAAGACTCCTGAGACACCCTGAGACTGGCCTGCACCCCTCAGCTGGTGGAGCTTTGAGGGTACTGGGCTGGTACAGTTCACCCCGGTTTTGCCCTGGCTGCAAAGAGACCTGTGCTGGGGAAGGTGTGTGCTGAATGGGGCACCAGCACGGGGGATGGGGGGGCTGGAATTGGCAATCTGCTGGCCAGCCAGGTGTCCTGTGAGGGGCTGCATCTGACCAGAGGAAAGGATGCCTTTCCCAGTTGGTCTGCTGGAGAGGTGCCCATTTCAGATTCATAGAAAGGCACTTTGTAGGCTAGCCTTGGTCCTGCTAAAGGGACACTCATGAAGTTGGGTGAGTCCCAGAGTCCCCGTGTGGATGCTGAGTATCATCCCTAGGCAGCCTCATTGGGTGCTGAGGTGGAGCCGGGGTCCTGGCAGCTGTGTGGGGTGGGAGAACGGGACAGTGCCCTCTTAGCTGGAGGCGCACAAATGGCTGCCTGGGGCGTCTCCCGGCACTTGGTAGGGGAGGCGATGGCGTGGTGTCCCAGTAAGACCACTCCTGGCAGGGATCATTTGACAAGTAACGGCTGGTCCACAGCTACTGAGGGTGACTCTTTCCTGCATGTGCTTCGTGCTCAGGCTTATTCTTCTCCCCTGATCCTGCAGCCTCCCTCCTTCTTTCCAAAGCTCCTCCCTCAAAGGCCCAGCTGGGGTGCCACCTCCCCCATGAAGCCTTCCCTAAACTCCTCCAGCAGGAGTTTGCGTTGCTTATTCTCCTGTGCCAGTGCACCTTCCACATCGAAGTGCCAGTGAATTCCTTTTATTCACTTTGCAAATGTGCACTGAAAGCCTGCCACGGGTTACAGACCGCTTTAGGGCCCGGGGATACAGAAGACTCGATTCCTGTCCTATGGAGCTTACCCGCCCTGTGGAGGGAGGTGGGCTGTAGATATAAGAAAGTCATGAACAGCAGCAGCTTCTGAACTGTGCACAGCCATGCCGTTTGGGTGCTCATCTTTTCAAGGGTGCTATCTGAGAACATCAGGGTCTGTGGGAGGGAGAAAAGGCTTTCCCGGGGGGCTCCAGGAAGGCCTGTAGAGGTGATTTTTAGGCTGAACCCTGAAGGATGGGAGGATTGGCTGTGTGGAGAACTGGGGGTGTGTCTGGATGCCAGAAATGACAAGTGCACTGGTGCCGAGGAAGAGGCTGCAGTTTTGAGGAACAGAGAGGAGGCCTGTGTGGCTGGTGTCACATGAACAAGGGGAGGTAGCAGAGGGGCTGAGCACGCCAGGCCTGTGGGCCTTGGGCGGGGTTTAGATCTTCATCAGCGCAGTGATGTGGTTTCAGTCTGGCTGTCCTGTGGAGAATGGATCAGCAAAAATGGAAGGAGGGAGGCCAGATTGGAGGCCATTGCTCTAGTGTGGACAAAGAGTAGAGGGGACTTGGACCTGAGGGGCCGGCAGTGGAGATGGACAGAAGTGGATGGATCCAAGTTACATTGAAGAAGCCGAGACAGCAGATGCGCTGATGGGTTGGGCATAAGAAGTGAGGGAAAGGGAGCAATCTGGGTGTCTAGTCATCGTAGATGAAGTTGAGCAGTGGATGGGTTTCAGTTCCATTTTTTCTGAGATGGAGAAGCCCACAAATGTTTGGGGAGGAAGATCAGAGCTCTTATTTTAGACACACTGAGTTTGAGTAACTCATGAGACAGTGGAGTAGAAAAATCAGATACGCATCTGGAGATGCTGATGTGCAGGTCCAAGGAGAGACCAAGGGTGGGGATATTCTTGTGGGGGAATCAGCATAGCAATGGTATGAAGTCTGGGGGAAGGATGGATCGCATGGGGGGACAGCCGAGACAGGGCTGAGAGGAGGCCCTCCAGAGGAGGCGGAGCCTAGGAGGAGGGCTGAAGGAGACCCAGGAGACCCAGGAGCCCAGAGGAGGGAACGCTGCAAGGAGGAGGGAGTGGTGCTGAGAGAGGAGGTGAAGGGCAGAAGTCCTTCTTGGATTTGGTGACTTTGACTAGAGCATTTCAGGGGAGCTGTGGGGCCAGATCGGCTGGTGGAGGCAGGAGGACTGGCGCTCAGGAATTCCACAGCACTGACCCGAGTGGCCAAGTGTAGGAAGACTGACACCCAGCTGCTGCAGCTGGGGGTGGGGTCTCCTGTGTGTAAGGCGAAGCTGCCCTCCTGGTGGCCGGGACCCCATGACTGCCCTGCCTTGCAAGGGCAGTGGGCTCCTTTGGAAATCTGGGTGCCCTGTTTCCCAGGGCAGGACAGCTGGTTCCAGGCGAAGGGTGGTTACCAGGGTGAGAGCCCAGCTGTGCCTCGCAGGTTCAGCCCAAATCAGGATGCACCTTCCTTCCCCAGGAGACATGTCCCGCCTTTTAGGCCTGGAAGAGCAGGGCTTGGGTTTCACTCCCTGGTGGCCTTTTCAGACTGCTCATGCCCAGGGCTCCCATTTACCCTTCCCTTTGGATAGCCGTGTGGCCAAAGGAACTCCCAGTTTAGTGAGAATGGGGCTGTGCCCTGGGTCAGGGCATCTTACCTCACCTGCTCGGCGGGGCCTGGAATTGTGTCTGGGACAGTAAGAAGTCAGAGCTCTCTTCAGATAGAACTGCTTTGCAGTCACCTGTCTTGGCTCCATTTATCCACATTGCAGGCCGTGGCTTGGAGCCCCAGCTGTGGGTCTGCACCTTTCTTGTGGCTCACCAGGCCCCCTTGTGGCTGATACAGTCAACACCAGACGGTCCGCTGGCAGGGGCAGGAACTAGGGAACTGGAGAGCAGCCGACAGCTGCTGGCTAAGTCAGGTTGCCAGGAACTGGGGCCCCACTCCTGTGTCCACTGCTAACCTCACCACTCAGGTGCCCCTGGAGACCTCCTCAGTTCTCCTGCAGCTGGGTCACACATTCCCAGCATGATAGGTTCCTCTGTGGTTCTGGTCCCGCCCAGGGTCAGTGTGAGGCCTGGGAGGCGGCACCAGCCCTCTGAGCCAGGTGCCAGCACTGCTTCCAACATATCTACTGGATGCATGGATCTATGGTGGAAAAGGAAGAGAATTGTGAGAAGGAGGCTGAGGTCTCTAACTTCGTCTCCCTTCCCTCTATGTGCCTCCTTTGCCTCTTTTGAAGAGGGGACCACTGGGCAGGCAAATTGTAAGCAGCCACAGGCCACTACTATTTAGAGCAGGAGGGTGTGCACAGCTGGGCCTTGGGGGCCCATCAGTCTCCTGGAAGCCTGGGCGTGTGTGTTTGCGTGAGTGAGTGTTTGTTGTGTGTTGGGGTGAATGTGAATGTTTGGGGAGCTCCCCTGTACCACCCGTGTGTTTGGTTGTTAGTGTAGGGGTGGGTGCTGTGGGCCTCTGCATTTGTGTGAATGCATTTGCAGCCGGAGGTTCCCCTCAGCCTGAGCAGCTGGGCCAGGGATAGGCAGCCCGAGGGCCCTACCCCAAACCTTGTCGGGGCCTGCATTTGCCCCAGCACCCCATTCATCAGCCCCAGCTGGCAAAAGGGGGTGGGGCAATCATGTTATTTGACATATGGTTTGTGGGGAAGAGAGCTGTTCGTCATTAGCGT
This sequence comes from Phyllostomus discolor, assembly GCF_004126475.2. NCBI lineage: Eukaryota > Metazoa > Chordata > Mammalia > Chiroptera > Phyllostomidae > Phyllostomus > Phyllostomus discolor. Next base: position 75,559,572 of record NC_040910.2, on the reverse strand, counting down.
CCCCACGTGGTGGCACATGTATAATTAGGCTGTTGGAGCATGGGGACTGACTGATAGAGTCACAGGGGACCAAAGCATTTATTTAGGTAACCATTAGCTGGAAGATGGGGACGGCAGAGAACATGCGATGTGTAGACAGCTCCTTCCTGCAGGTCAGCCCGAAACGGAAGGCCCTGCGGCCTTCCTCCTGCCGTCTCCCTGGGGAGGAGAAGGTTGGGGTCATTCAGGGGCCTCCAGAGCCGGGGTGGGCTGGCGTCTATCAGGGCTGCAGGGAGCACAGGCCCCCAAAGTGACCAGTTCCCTGGGACTTTCTTGCCCCTTTCTTCAGCCAAGCCCAGCCCCGTGGCACAAAACCTGCATTGATCGATTGATTGATTCTGTTCTCAGTCTAGTACACCTGATGAGGATCTGCTATGTGGCCAGCAAGGGACCGGCTGCAGCAAAGTCCCAGTCATCTGTTGTCCTGGGTACAGGAGGCGTTACCAGGAAGAGCCCAGATAACCAAAATTCTGGCTTAGATCATCTCCACGCCTTGCTTTTGTCACCCACTCACTGTGCTGGTGTGGACATGGAGGGGGGAAGCTTTGTTTCCCTCTTCACCTCAGAGCAGAGGCTGTGCTGCTGGAGGCAGGAGCGGGCGGGGACCGGAGCAGCCAAGTGCTGGGCAGTCAGCAGCCGCGGCTGGTCACAGGGCACCCAGTGGTCTTTCTGGGGTGACAGCTCAGCCCCAGTGGAGGGGAAGGCAGAGCAGCCACCTGCATACCCTATGTTGAGTGTGAAAACAGAGGCACGGAGGTAGGAGAGGCTCATCGAGAAGGTGTTTTGGTGGAATGTGGTGTACACCTTGGTGTATGGTGCCTCCTACTTTAGAAGTAGTGTGAGGTTGCATCCTTCCACTCACTGAGTTGTCCCTGAACAGCCGTGGAGGACACTGGGGATTGAGAACAGCTTGGACCTTTATTTTGGACATCGGTGAACTGAGCTGTGGTCACAGCCAAGTGACTGGCAGCATGAGGACATCCTCTCGAGTGGGAGCTGGGCCTGTCCTTGCTTCCCTGAGATGATGCTGGATGCTGCCTGGGGCTGGGACACCCCCTGGGGCAGGGGAAGATGGCGGCAGCAAGGGCGGGTGGCGCGGGCACAGGTTCCACCACTGCCCTGTGATGGGTTCTCTCGAGGGAGCATCTTCAGCCTCTCTTCTCTTACCCGGGCTCGAGTCAAAGCCAGGGTAGGGGGAGGAGGCCGATTGGTACCAGGCTCCACAGTGCCTGCTCCTGCTTCTAACACTGACCTGGTGGAGGGCGCGGTGGAGAGGCGGTGGCAGGGCTCAGAAGGCGTCTGCTGCCCCAGCTGCAAGCCCAGAGTCTGGGCTGCTGGGCCTGGCTGCAGTCTCCCCTCTCAGGGAGCCAGCAGGAAGGTGGGCAGGGTGGGGGGGGAGGAGAGAAGTGGGAGGGGAGGGCTTGTCCCGGGGAGGTTAACTTGGATTGCGCCCTGGTTTGTGCGGGAACCTTGTCTGGGGAACGAAGACCACCCAGGTGACTGAAGGAAGGCACCACGCCTCTGATGCTCAGCCAGACCCCATGGGCCAGCACCACTGAGGAGAGGGACAGCTATGGAGCACGTAACTGCATTTCAGGGATGCGGAGGCTCAGAGGGAAGCAGAATTTCCTGGAGGTTAACACTACCATTCGCTTCTGTGACTCAGGACAGACACACGCGGGGGGTCTGGGCCTCTTGCCTGGGCCACGAGCACGAGCACTGGTGAGACTAAAGCCAAACCGGCCCCCTGTGCACGCTCCTGCCTCCGGGCCTCTGTCTAGGCTGTTGCTCTCCCCAGTGCCTGAGCCTCCAGTTCCCCCTGTTGCAGGCCTATAGGCTTGTTTCAATAACCCGATGAGATTCACAGAGCTGTTTTATGGTTCCCCCACATTGTGAGCTTCAGACCTGAAGCTGAGCCCAACTGTGGTGGGGAGACTGGAAGTTTCAGGCCTCAAAGGGGATCAGAACCAGAAGCTCTGCCAACTGGCACCCCAGAGCCTGGCTCGGAGAGCCTCCACGGTGTAGACACCACGATTCCTTAACCAGTGCTGGGCTGGGGACAAGCGTCACACCCTTGTTCTAAAGAAGGGACAACAGGGAAGCAGGAACCCCAGTTGTTCCCTAGAAAGTGGGGCTGGATTGCCACCCCCACAGGGTCTCCTGGCCTCACCCAGGACCACTCATGGTGTCCATTGTTCAATGTCACCTTCATCCTGTTTGCTTCAGGTTGGTCCAGCGATCTACACTTTATAAAAAATATTTTCTTGAGTTCTTGTGGTTCTCACAGCCAACCTGAAGAGTAGAATTATTTTCCCACTTTATAGATGAGAAAATTGAGTCTTAGATAAATGCAGTCTTCCCCTGAGCCAGTGGGTAAGACACAAACTAGAGGCTTGTGATGTCAAGTTCAACATTCTTTCTACTACCCCAGGAAATAATGACTGAGTGCAAATAATTACAGAGTGCCTACTCCTGGTTTTCCTGGCTTGTAATACACTTTCTTCCTTCTCTTTTCACATCTCTGAAGCCAGGTTGCATTTCCCTAGTAATTGCTTGCCGTAGTTTGTAATTGGTGGTGTTTTTGCCCTGTTAGTGGTATCTCACATAGTGTCGATCTCACAATGGACGTCCTTTAAGATTGGATGAAGTTCGGTGCGTGAATAACTAACTTGGGCATGTGCGGATGTAGCTTCTGCCTGCCGGGAGTTTTCAGTCTAGAGGACAGATCAGACAGTCCTGGCCGCTGACCCAACACAGGCTGTGTTGTGTACACAAACTGAGTCAAGTGCTGTGGGGACTCCGGCGGAGGGCTTTCAGAAGGACACTGGGGGGATGGGTGGGATTTGGGCCTTGAGCATCCTGCTTCGTGTGTGCCAGCCGCCGATCGGAAGGGCAGACCCAGCTCCCATCAGTGTGCCGGTTTAAAACGTGGACGCTGGAAGTGGACTGTTGGCATCTCTGATGCTGTCTGTTGACCTCGTTCTTTCGCTCCCAGCCTCGGCTTCCAGAGCTGCAGAGTGGGGAGGGCAGCGGAGACTGCCTTGCAGGTGGTCGTGAGGAGTAGATGAGGGAGCGTGTGCAGCCAAGCACTGAGCCAAGGGCCCGGCCCCTGTAGGGAGAGCCCAGTCAGCGCCAGTCGCCCCCACCACGATGCTCCACACGTCCGACAGAGTGGGCGGGCCTTTGTCCTCAACCACACCTGTCATCTCATTTCATGGTCAGTAGCACCTGGGAAGGTGGGGAATTGTTATTGTAACTTTACAGGCGCCTTCACAGGGGCCGGTGGCGGGGCTGGGGTTGCAGCCTGTCTGTCTGACGCCCCCGTCCGTTGGGTGGTCTTTTCACTGGGGTGCAGCGGCTGTGGAAAAATTATAGGGGAGGAAGGAAACCTTGCTGATGCTGGGCACTCACTTCAGGCAGCGAATTTTATAACCCAATTATTGCCATTGGGTGGTCTTCATATTGGGTTTCTGGTGGAGGAGGAGGAGAGGTCTCATTCTGAGGCAGAAAGGCTGATTGGTCGGAGGGAAATCTGCTCAGACCTTAGCCTCGCCACGCCATCCCTGCTGCCGGTAGGAAGTGGGCAGGTGGTTTGTCTCCCTGGGCCTTGCTCCTCCTTCTGTGCTTGGCTGTCCGAGGGCTCACGCTCCCCGGCCTGTGGGCCTCCCCGCCCACCCCGAGGGTGCGGGTCTGTGGCCCTGCTAGCACTGCTACCGGTGCCCCTGCCAGGCCCGTGGGCCTCCTGCCTGAGAGTCCTCCCTGCCCGAGTGTCCTCCCTGCCCTCTGAGTCTCACACAGGCGAATGCTGTCTTCTCCCCACCCCCTCCCCGTACCCTCCATTCTCTCTAACTTGTCCTCTTTTTCACCTAGAACACTTGGTTCCACTGTTAACGGGCTGGGTGACCTTAAGCAGGCCACTCCTGTGAGCATCCTTCCCCTCCTCCTCCCCGGCTGGATCCTCATCAGGATCCAGCGGGAAAAGCTGGGAAGGCCTCCTGGGCCCAGACATTGGCTCCAAAGTGCTCCATTGGACCACTTTGTCCTTCCAGCAGGGCTGGATTGTCTTGTGCCCTCTGTGGCCTGATCTGCAAAATGGGGAGAATAACCCTCTTCCAGAAAGTCTTCCTTTGCGGCGTAGTGGTTGCCTGACTCCTCCATGTGTCCCCGTGGGTGCTGGCCTACTCCCATGATGGCTCCTCCTTATCGGGTTGTAATTATTTAGTTCCCTGATTGTCTTAGTCACTAGATGCCAGTCAGTTCTTTTGCTCAGTTATTCATTCAGAGAGTACTTACGGAGATCCTGTGCGCCAGGAGCTGAGGTGGCAGATAAGTGGGTGAAAAGACAAATGAGAAAGGACGATGTAAAGAGACACATGATTTGATAGGGCATGTACTGGAGGCTATGGGAGTGCCACCTGGGAGGAGGGGTGGAGGGCAGGAAGGCTTCCCAGAGGAGGTGATCTCCAAGCTAAGGCCTACAAGAGTCAACCAAATAAAGGGGAGTGGGTAGCAGGAGAGGGCCTGAGACTGGTCTTCATTGGGTCCCCAATCCCAAGCCAGTGCCTGGCCCAGAGCGGGTCAGAAAGTTAGTTTCCTGTCTCTTTCCCTCCTCACTGCCTCTGAGTGCATCCTGCACAGAGGCAGGCGCTTGGACCACAAGGCTTCCTGAGCCCTGGGGCGCTGTGGCCAAGCGGGTTGCAGAAGTCCTCTGGATGTGGCATGTCCCGGGGAGCAGTCTGCGGGAGTAGGCATGGCAGGGAGTGGAGGGGGCTCTGCCAAGTGACTCACTGGCTCGGAGCAGGCATGCAGGTGAGCCAGAGCAGATGTGGGAGGGGTCAGGGAGGGTGCTGAGGACACAGGAGCCTTATCCTGAGAGAAGGGCTCATTCAGGACATGCCATCCCCTTGACCAACCACCTACCCTTGACCGTGTCCCTTCTCCCAATGTGGGCTTTCCTCTCGGAATGTGAAGGGTTGGCAGGGATACTGCCAGGCTTCTCAGCAGCCATCCTAGCTCACGGCCCCTCCAAGTGCGTGAGATGGCCCAGCTCACATCCTAGAGCTCTGCCTCTTCCTTCCTCAACTCCTCTGACCTCCAGGGACACTTTGAGCCCCCAAGGGTGGGCCCATGCCAAGGCCTTCTCTGACTCAGTTGAGGTGTGCCCCCTGCCGTGGATGGGGACATTTCCCGGACTCTGTTTCCCCGAGGATGCCGTTGGGGTTTCAGGAACTTGAGCAGGAGCAGGACGGGGCTGTGTGGAGAGGGAAGTGGGCTGTGTGGGTGGCAGGCTGGGCCAGAGGAGGAACAGCAGAGGCAAGGTGGGCTTCCTGGGTGGCCCGGCACTTTTGGGGGCTAGGGTGGGAAGGGCCAGCGCGGAGCCAGGGCTGGGAGGGGGCAGTAACAGTCACCATGGTTGCCATTGACTGAGGGTATTTGTGTCTCGCCCTCCACTGGACACACCGTATAACCACACCCTGCTCTTCCGCTACCTTGCAACATTGGTCAGGTCTCCCATTTTTCAGGGGTGAAAACTAAGGCTCAGAGGCTGTGTCGCCAGCCTGCACAGCTGGTTACTGCGGGTTACAGCTGGGAAGCAGCAGAGCCATCAGTTAAAACCGTGTTTGCTGCGTGTGAAGCTGGGGCTGTTTCTGCCACACCACGCTGCCTTTTTTTTTTGAGAGAGAGATTTAAAAATTCATTTGTTTTTCCTTCCGAGTCCGGCATATTGCTCTTGTACCAAGGCTGGAACAGGACTGAGAGCGTGTGATGTGTTCATTAGTGGTGGAAAGAGCTCCTGAGACCCAGGTCCGAGCCCGGGGCCGGGCCCCTCACTCTCCACACTCCACTCCATGGGTCTCCAGCGCCTGCGGCCCCCAGCCAGAGGTGCCCGCCCTGTGAGCTTCCCCAGGCCGTTCACTTTGTTGGTTTTTAATGTTTCTTGTGGGATGGCCACAGGGCAAGAGGACTGCTCTCTTTTGTAAAGCACGTTAAACAAAATTAAACCAAAGTAATACACGCAGTGATTAAAAAATAAACCCAGGCTGTCTGTGAAAGCAACAGCTCACTGTAGCTCTGCCCCCGGCCCCCCTCCCCACGCTTCACCTGCGAAGGAGCCACTTCGTACTCGTGGCTGTTTCTCTGAACCTTTGAGTGGGATGTTAGGGTCTGTAAGGTTCACGTGAATGCCTTTAAAGATGCAGGCCCTGGCTTTCTTTCTTTCAGTGATTTGTTTTCACTTTCCTTACACATAGGGTGTCCCCGTTCACAGATGGGAAACGGAGGCCCTCGAGCAGGCGGGGCCTGCCGTGAGCCCCACAGTGCACAGGACACTGGGTCTTCTCCAGGTCTTGCCCTGTCACTGCTGTCCTGCGGCCCAGGCCTGCCTCCATCCACATCACAGGCCAGTGGTGTTGGGAACTCATTCAAGAGAAGGACGAAGGGCAGGAATGATTTCTGCACCCTGGCTTTCCTCTGCTCCCAAAGGTGTCTCCTCTCACCACCTGCTGGCACGGTGCCTCTTCCCATGGAGGAACCTTTTGCCTCATAACATACAATGTGTGGTGACTCCACCAGCCCTGGGCTCCCCAGAAAAACAGCACTGGCCGAGGAGGGGTCAAAGGTCAGGGCTTGTCAATGTGGCATAACAGCTCCGGGCGGACACCCAAATCCTACAGTTCCTTGTTTGATCTGAAGGAAGTTGTTCAACGTCAGCAGCGGCAGCAGCTGGGGTGGCAGCAGCCACACCTACAGCGGTGCTCAGGCAGGCGGCAGGGCCCCCCGGCTCCCCGGGGACAGGCGCTGGTGGAAGATGATGGATTTCTTAAAGAACTTTTTGGTGAGTGTCTTGGGCTGTGGAGGAGTACCTGTCTGAGGGTGAGGGGTGCATGGGGGTGAAGCCAGAGCCCCTCCTGTGCCCCTGGCAGGGAGGCCCTGGTGGCTTTTGGCCTGCCATGGGGCATGGAAGCTGCCCGTCACTCGGGGAAGGAGGAGCAGACAGCAGGTACAGGGAGCCTGCGTGTGGAGGGGCCGAGGGAGGCCATGGCACAGAGTCTGGGACCAGGGCCTTTCCTCCCTGGCCTGGAGGCCTGAGTTGGGGGTCCTGGCATGGGACTGGGCCAGGTTCACCTCTGTGCTCCTCTGACAAGGCTTCCTGGTACTGTGCCAGGGCCTGAGAGGACCCGACGCCAGGTGCAGGCTGTGCCACAGGTGGGGGTGCCAGGGCGAGACCGGAAGGGACTCTGTGGCTGGGCTTCCTGCCGCCTGGCTGCAGGCACTTGGAGCTGGTCAGGCCGCCCTGTGGCACTGGCCCCTCTCCCCTTTGTGCCAGGGATGCGTCGTGCCTGGGATGGCCCTGGCAGGGGACCCTGTGTCCTGTCTCGGAGCCTCTGAGCTGTGTGGTTAGTGTGACACTTGGAGGTGGCATGTGTGGCATTCCTGGCTGGCCTGGAGCATCAATGTACCTTTTTGCTGAGCAAGGTTGTGCCAGGAGGCTCTATGGTCCCTTGTTTCAGCTCCTCCAGCCCCTTCGTGTCCCTCCCAGGGACCATGGGGCCCAGGCTGCCTGGGCTCGTCCCCATTCATGGACCCACCTGCTGCAGCCGGCGGTAGGCTGTGTCCTTCCCTTTCTTCCCCGCTGTGGCCATGTTGTCCCCTGTTCTCTAGGGGAGATGGGAATGGCTGGCGAGGGGTGAGTGTGGCATGATGTGGCACTTGTTTGCAGGGTGGGCCAAGGAGTCCCCCAGTCTCAGGCTGTGTCACCACTGGCTCAAGGCCAGGGGAGAGCCTGGTGTCCCTGTTACCAAACAGAAGTGGCCTGAGCCCTCTGGACCTTGGCAGGGGTGTGGAGTGGCATGCTGGGGGATTTTAAACTGGGGACCAATGTCACTTGATTTATCTTTCGTAAAGACCACATGGCTGTTGTGTGGGTAGATTAGGGAGGTGCTAGTGTGGAGGCCAGGACCCAGAGCTGGGGCTGCCCCATGGTCCCCATGAGGGACAGTGGGAGATGGTGGGGGCAGGGGAGCTGCTGAGAAGGGCTCAGCCTTAGGACGGATGTAGACTTGCAGGTGGGTTGGACGTGGGGAATCAGGGATGAAGATATCAGTGACGACCCCTGGGGTTTTGTCCTGAGTGTCAGGGTAGGGGGAGGATGGGGAGACGGGCTGGGGTGGAGGAAGGTGTTTGAGAGAAAAAGTTAGGGACCATTCTCTTGGGTGTCATTAAATCTGAGATGCCTATCAGAGATGCATGTGAGGTGTGGAGCTGGCACGCTCAGACTTGGACTTGAATCTGGCTTCTGCCTTTACTGTGTTCACTTTGGGCAAGTTGCTCTCTACTGCCCCTCCCTGGGCTCTTGGGGGGCTTGGGTATGGGGAGGCATTTGTGAAGTGCCCGATTCAGTGCCCAGAGCCTGGCACACCATGGCATCCAACAGAGGATACCTTGGGGCTTCTTCCTGAAGCTTTGCCTCTGTCATTCCATTTTCTAGCTCAGGAACATTCAATGGCTCCCTGTTGAAAAGAGTTGAGCTTGGAACTTGTGTCTTTTGGGCTGATTTGGCTCAGATGTATTTCATTGGGTCCACATAGAGATCTCTATAAAAACTTGTATTAGTTATTGATGTGTGAGAACTGGGAGAGTTCACACTCAAATTTGGATTTCTGGCTTATCCGGAGAAGCTGGAAACTGTGTTTCTGCTTGCAGCCTGGCCTCAGAGAAGCAGCGGCTGCCCTTTGGAAGGGGCGTGTGCTCTTCCGTTTACTGTTGTTTCGCCTCCCACTCTTTTCTGTTGTGGTGGTGAAATTTACAGAACATAAAATTAGTCACTTTAAAGTGAGCAATTCAGGGCCATCTAGTGCATCTACAATTTGCACAGCCATCACCTCTATCTAGTTCAAAAATATTTTTATTCCCTTTCAGTAAAGCCCCATTAAGCAGTTGCTCTTCATTCTCCTCCTTCCAGCTGCTGGCAACCAGTAATCTGCCTTCCCTGTCTGTGGATTTACCCATTCAGGATATTTTATAGAAATGGAATCATGCTATACAGGGTTGGGGAGAGTGCTGTATTTTGCTGGGCATAATGCAAACTTTTTTTTTGCCCAAATTTTTGAAGGAAAAATAAGAATGCTCATTATACATTGGTGGTACTAATTCTGTATCTGTATAAATGTTTTTAATTCTTTTTTATGCTTATGCATTAAAAGTGTAACTCTAGAAAGCAATAAGAAGAGCAGTATACAAAATAACACCCTGGAATATGATACTTGGTCTAGTTTATAAGTATAAATAAATAAAAAATTGAATTAAAAACTTAAATGAAAGATTTTTTTTCTTGAAAGTTCGGACCAAAAACATGGGTACTCATTATACATGGCAAAATATGGGAGGTTTATAGTTGTGAGTATGCAAAGCACAGAGTTCATTCCTGTATTATTATGTATTAATTATTGTATTATTTTCTGTATGAATAACTGTAAATCTACTTTTGCCCCACCCTGTTTATAACCTTTTGGTATCTTTCACTTCAGCATGATTTTTAAAAAGATTTTATTTATTTTTAGACAGAGGAAGGGAGGGAGAAAGAGAGGAAGAGAAACATCAATGTGTGGTTGCCTCTCAGCATCCCCTACTGGGGACCTGACCCATAACCCAGGCATGTGCCCTGACTGGGAATCAAATCCGTGACCCTTTGATTTGCAGGCTGGTGCTCATCCACCGAGCCACACCAGCAGGGCCAGCATGATGTCTTTGAGGCCCATTCACATTTAGCACGCATCAGGACTCCATCCTTTTTTAATGACTGAACGACATTCCATTTTGTGGCTGTGCCACAGTTTATCCATTCACCTGTTGATAGACTTCCGCTGTGTTTCCATCTTCTGGCCACTGTGCACAGTGCTGCTTCTCAGTGTACACGTGGACAGCATTTTTGTGCAGGTGTTTGTCAGAGCACCAGTGTTTGGTTCTTTTGGGGTATTTACCTGGGAGTGGAATGTGGCAACTCTGTGTTAAACGCACTGAGGAACCGAGTCGTTTCCCCGGCAGCTGCAGCGTTTTATGCTCCCACCAGCAGCGCACGGGGTTCCAGTTTTTCCGCATTCACAGCAACACCTGTTGTAGCACAAACGTTTTAATTTTTGATGAAGCCCAGTTTAGTTATTATTTTTGTTTCCTATGCTGTCATATTTAGGAATCCATTGCCAAATCTAAAGTCGTGAAGTTTTACCCCTATGTTGTCTTCTAAGAGTTTTATACTTTTAGCTCTTAGTGTTAGGTTATTGATTCATTTTAAGGGACTTTCTGCATATGGTGAGAAGTGTAGGGACCAGCTTCATTCTTCTGCATGCAGATACCCAGTTTTTCCAGCACCTTTTGTAGTTAGGAGGTTTTTGATAATTGTAGTAATATTTTTACTTGTTATTCCTTCATTCTTTTATGTTACATGCCTGGTACCTGTAGTAATTTGCATTTTAAAATCCTGTCTTAGAGACTGAAACGTAAGTCTGCCTAATTTTTAAGATGTCTCCTAGAAACCCAGTCATCCTTCCGTTCTTCTTCATGCTGCTCCATCTCTGCTCTGGCCTGATCGGTCCCTTCCACACACACCACCTGCACACTAAACACAATTAATTCCGTAGGTCAGTGGTCCTCAAAGTGTGGCCCCTGGACCAGGAGTATCAGCGCCACCAGAACCTGTGTTTTAACAAGCCCTGCAGGTGGTCCTGTTGCATTACCATTGCCACAGGTAACAGAGAGCCTTGCAGGCTCCTGGCCCAACTTGATGTCACTGGAGCAGAGCCTCTGGCTGCAGAGGAGCTGTGCTCAGTGTGAGCTGGTGGGAGGGGAGACCGAGGGAGGGGAAGAGGAGCATGAAGGTAGGATGGGAGACAAGGGGAGAGAGTCTTGGTTGGAACAGGCCTGTGTCTGAACACAGCTCATTGTTGGCGCACCCGCTGGGGATAGGGTTGGCTGCCCAGGCTGAGGGGGACAGTCTATTCCCAGGGGACAGACACTGCGTACCAGCAGGGACACAGGCACTCAGCCCTGGCTCCCAGGCCTGGGGCTCAGCCTCCACTGCCTGCTTCATCCCTGTCTTGCTGGGCAGAGTATTTTTAGTCATTCATTAAGCAAATGTTTCTTGAGCATCTACTATATACCACATGGTTCTAGGCCCAGGGATGCAGCAGTGAGCAAAATAAAGAGCTCTGCCCTTGAGGACCTTGTGTTCTGGTGAATAGCTCCAATCTCTTCCAAGAGCCTGGGCATCCGGACCGGTGGCCAGCTGCCCCTTCCTGGAGCTGTCCCGAGGATGCAGCTCCGCATCAGCCCTGGAGCCGGGGAGTGTGCTGTGTGCCGGGTTAGGCAGCCACGGGACAGAGCGGATGTGGCTCCCAATGGGGAATGTGTTGTGTGTCTCACTTCCCCAACTTTCCAAAACTCTCTTGACAAAACTCTCCAGCAGTCCTTTTTTTCACAATGCCATCCTTCTCTGAGGGGATGAGAAACTTGCTCTGACCCCCGTTTGTCCCCCGCGCTCCCAACTGTGCTGTGCTGCCCACACCCCCATCCTGTTCTCCTGGGGCTGTGTGGGGTGGGAAGCACCTTGTCCTCCCCCCTGGTCAGTTTTAGTGTTTCTCGTTGCCGCTGACATGCCTCTGCCCCTCCCTCGCGTGTGTCCTGGATTCAGGGGGGCAGGGACAGAAGGCCCTCGCTGCTGTGTGTGGGTGTGTCCTGTGTTGGGTGCTGTGCCAGGCTCTGCAGACCAGCTCACGGTATCGCGTCGGCACCGTTAGCCCTGCTCCAGGCGCGGTCGCTCAGACAGCATCGTCCTGTGCTGTGAGCGGTGGGTGTGTGGCACCCCTGGGCAGGGGGCGTCACACATAAACATACCCCCCCCTCCAGGAGGGGAGGGGAGGAGCCCAGAGCTAGGGCAGGTTCCCCGGCAGGAACCCCGTGGACAGTGGGTGGGTAGCAGTTGGGTGTCACTTCAATTAGGGTCAGAGAGGAGGAGAGGGGAGTGAGGAGTGAGCTGGTGGGAGCCTCCTGGGCTGGGTGCAGCAGGAGGAAGGAACAGGTGGCCGGTCTGCAGGGCATGTCCATGGGGAGAGCTGCTGTGGACCAGAGGAAGGCAGGCCCGCAGCTCCTGCCACGGGAAGGGCACAGGGAGGTGAGAGGGGTGGCGGTGGCCTGCTCTACTGTAATGTGGCATTGCTGCCACTTCTTCACTGTCTGGGCAGGGGGCCAGCGCCAACGAGAGCAAGGAGGGGCATTGGGAGGAGTTCTTAAGATGAGCCTTGCAGTTTCTGCTCACTTCTGCTCCCTTGGACCTCCTTCAGCATTCTCCCCCCGCCAAGGACTCGCTTTGCCCTTCCCGGGGAAGACTGGGCGGTTTCTGTGTTGGGAGGTGGGGAGGGTAGGGGTTGAATCCAAACCGAACCCTGGGCCCCAGCCTGCAGTTTCCCTGGCTGAGTGCTCTAGCGCTCTGTGTGACTGTTTCACAGCCTGCTTGACTGGCTGTTGGAGCAACGCCCGTGGAGCAATGCTGGTCGTGGTGCTGGTTTGTGTGGCAACAGCTGCTGCTAATAATAAATTAGACAGCTGAGTGGAGGCCGCTATTGATGAGGAGGCCGGATTACCTTTCTCTGTGGCAATCCAGTACCTGGCTTCTTCATGGAGGGGGATCCCCTTCCTAAGGGTGCCCCAGGCAGGGCTTCATGGCGTCCTAAAGGGCCTGTGGGACAAACACCAGTGAGTCAGTGAGCATTTACCGAGCGCCTGCTGTGTGCCCTTGGCCGTGGGCAGCAATTTCAGAGGGTGTGGACCAGGGTGGGTCCGAGCGGCTGGAGCTGCTCTTCCAGGCTGCCCTGAGTCACCCTGCTGCTAGGTGGAGAAGGAGACTTGCTCTTTGCCAAGACTAGAACTGTCCCCTTGGAAAGTTCAGCCAGTCACCGGGGAGCGGAGCCAGCCCCGCTGAGGCCCGGCTGCCACTGGCTGGGGCTGCTCCTGGCCGCTGTCTCCGCAGGACTCGGCCATGCAGCGTGTCCGTCACTTAGGGCCAGGCTGCATCGAGGCTCTTTCCCTTTGATCTCGCCCCTGTGCCAGCCCCGAGGCCCTGGAGCGGCTTCCTTCGGGACATGTGATTGGCTGCCTCCCCTGTGCGCCCTGACAGGGGGTCGAACCTGAAACCTTTCTGGTACGTGGGACGACGCTCTAACCAACCGAGCCACCTGGCCAGGGCTGAGTTGTAAGAATTTTTTATATATTCTAGATACAAGTCCCTTATGAGATATATGGTTTGCAAATATTTTCTCCTGTTCTGTGGGTTGTCTTTTCTCTTTCTTAATAGTGGTTATTGAAATACAAATGTTAATAATTTTGGCCAAGCCTAATTTATTTACTTTGTCTATCGCTTGTTTTGGGTATCATATCTAAGAGTCCATGGCCAAATGCAAGGTCACAAAGATTTACTCCTATGTTTTCTTCTAAGAGGTTTTATAATTTTACCTCTTAACGTATTCACTTTTTGTATGTGATGTATGTGACTGTCCAATTTTCACAGCACAATTTATTGAAAAGACCCCTTTGAACAGTCTTGTCACCCTTGTTGAAAATTGATTGTCATACATATATGGATTTATTTCTGGACTCTCACTACTATTCCATTGATCTGTATGTCTGTTCTTATGTTAGTATCACACTACCTTGATTAATTTTGCCTTGTAGTAAGCTTCGAAATTGGGAAGTGTGAGCACTCCACGTTTGTTCTTCCTGTTCAAGAATGGTTGGGTATTCTGGGCCCCGGGAGTTTCCGTATCAATGTTAGGACGAGCCTTTCACTTTCCGGGAAGGGCCTGACTGGGGCCGTGCCCGGGGCTGTGCTGACTCTGTAGGTCTGTTGGGGAACGCACCACCTTAACCTGCTGACTCTCTAATTGTGGTCGTGGCGTTCATTCCATTTATGTAGAACCTGGTTAATTAATTTCTGTCATCCACGTTCTGTGCTTTGCAGAGTACGAGTTTTACACTTCTTTTGTTAAATTTACACCCATGTGTTTATTCTCTTTGATGCTATTGTAATTGTAATTGGATTGTTCACTAACGGTGTGTAAGAATGCAGTTGATTATTGCATCACACAACCTTGCCCAACTCATTGATACTGATCCTAAATGTTTGTTTTAGTGAATTCCTTAGGATTTTTCTATATACGAGACCATGTCATTTGTAAATAGAAATAGTTTTGTAACCAAAAGCAGGTCCCGACTGCCTGTTGCTATGAAAGCTGATACTTGGGAGGCAGGTGTTGATGCAAAGTGGTTTATTTTCAGGTGCTGACCACCTGGAAGATGCAGGAGTCATGCCTCAAAGCCCATCTTCTGGGAGGGTGGGGGACTCACGTCTCAAAACCCATCTCCTCCTCTCAGTGGAGGCAGAGGCTTTTATAAGGAGGAAGAGGGGAACAGCACAAAGATGAAGGGAGGGGGTTGAAAAGTTCTCTATGTGTGCACTAGCCCAGTCCATTCCGATAAGGCAGGCGATGATGGCCTGCTGTGCGTCATCCTGGCTTAGTCATCCCGGCTTCACGTCACCCTGGCTTCACGTCATTGTGGCTCTACGTCACCCTGACTGCACGGTTGAAGGTCAGCAAAGCTCCCAGGGCTGGTATGCCTGAAGGTCGGAGTCTGTATCTTTTGAAGTTAGTTCCTAGGATTCCTACACAAACATGCTGATTATCTATAAGGTACATATTAGTCAGAGTCTGCATGGACAGAAACAATGTCAAAAGAGAGGTGGGTGGGTTATAGTTCCCTGTTACGATTTTCCACTGTTATAGTTTCACCTTTTCCTTTCCAATTTGGGATGCTTTTCATATAGTTTTCTTGCCTGACTGCTCTGCTCAGAACATCAAGTGCAATGTTAAATAAAAGTGGGGTGAGTGGATATCCTTGTCTGGTTCCTTACTTTATGGACATAGTATTCAGTCTTTCATTATTAAGTAAGGTGTTAGCTGTGCAGTTTTTTGTAGGTGTACTTTATCACATTGTGGAACTTCCCTTCTATTCCTAGTTTGTTGAGTGTTCTTTTTTTTAATCAAAGAAGGGTTTTGGATTTTGTCAAATGCTTTCTCTGTGTCTGTTGAAATGATAATGTGATTTTTATTTTTATTCTATTCTGTGGTATATTACATTCATTGACTTTTGTTTGTTAAACCAACCTTGCATTACTGGGATAAATCCCAGCTGGTCATGATGTATAATTGTTTTTTATATGTTGCTGGATTCCATTTGCTAGTATTTTGTTGAGAAGTTTTGCATCTATATTCACAAGCTATCTAGATCTGTAGGTTTCTTTTCTTGTGATGGATTTGGTGTCCAAGTAAACTGGCGTCATAGAATAAGTTGGGAGGCATTTTCTCTTCTACTTTGGGGAAAGTTTGTGAGGAATTAGTATTAACTCTTTAAATGGTAGAATTCACAACTGAAACCATCGATCGGGACTGGGCTTCTCTTTGTGGGTCACTTTTTAAAAAAATAATTCTAAGATTCCTTTTTTATATTTACTTTTTAAATTTATTTTTAAAGATTTATTTATTTATTTTTAGAGAGGGAAGGAAGGGAGAAAGAGATAGAGAGAGAAACATCAATGTGTGGTTGCTGGGAGCTGTGGCCTGCAACCCAGACATGTCCCTGACTGGGAATTGAACCTGCGACACTTTGGTTTGCAACCCGAGCTCAATCCACTGAGCTACGCCAGCCAGGTGTGGGTCACTTTGTTGATTACTAACTCAATCTCTCTCTTTTTTTATTGTACATCTTTTTAGATTTTCTATTTCTCCCTGAGTCTGGTAGTTTTGTGTATTGCTGAGAACTGTCTAATTCATTTAAGTTACCTAATTTATTGATACATAGTTGGTCATGGTATTTGTATTTTATTCTAACCAGTTTCCTGCATATTGACATTTAAATTGTTTCTATTTTTTGCTGTTACAGACAATGCTGCAGAGAACATGTCATTGTATCTATCTTTGCGTACATGTGTAACTGTGTTTATAGCATAGATTCCCAGAAGTGGAATTGCTGGGGCAGAGGTCTGTGTATTTAAAATGTTGATGTTTCTGCCCCTTATCCTCTTTCCACTCATCCTTCTGTCCTTACTGATTTATGTAGGCTCTTTATGCCTAGTAAGCTTGGTCACTTGGAGACTGGAGTTGGTAGGAATGGTCAGAGCTTGTGGGAAGGACATGTTTGGGAGCTGGGTGTTCTGTGGCTGCTTCTGGTCAAGGACGCTTCATGTGGCTGCCCCTCGCTTGTCAGTCCTGTACACGTGGGGGTTCCGACCCTGGGACCTGACCTGATGGTGGGTCAGCATCAGCCTGGGAGAGGTCACGTGGAGCGGCAGCAGGGCTGGGTCTCGCCTTAAGGGTCCCTACCACGGAGGTTCTCTTCTGAGAATTCTGAGGGCAGTGGGGGCTCTAGGGAGCTCTGCCATTGGTGTCCACAGAGGAAGGCATTTGGATGCTCTCCCTCTGCGTGAGGAAGTGACAAGGACATACTTGGTCCTCCTTATCACTGCTTTCTCTTCTTTCCTGTTTTTCTGGGGACTGTGTGTTCTGGGCACACACTCACTCACAGCTCACCAGGGCCCAGCTGTGATGGGCAGTGAAGGCGTGGCTGCCACCCAGAGCGGGAAGCAGGGAAACTCCGGAGGGAGCCATGGAGCTTTTAGCCCCTCACCCCTTCATTCCACTGCCTTTCCCCCTTTTTGTCTTCCCTGGAGTTTATAAAGGTGGCACCAAAGTAGGTTAAAGATTTGGATTTATGTAGTTTTAGATTTTTTAAAGTAACCTGTCCAGGCCCTGGGAGGCTGCTGGTCAATGGCTTCAGACTTGGCCTCAGGGACGCAGCACCCGACAGGGGCAGGCAGACGGCGTGTGCGGGGCTCCAGCCCCCGCCGCCGCCCTGGCCAGAGTGGCGCTGCTTTCATTTTGTCCATCTCTCTGTCCATCCTCCCCAGGGACATGCTTCCGTTGACTTTAGAGGAAGGGGGAGGGGGAGAGAGAAACAACAGTGCTGTGAGGGAGAAGTAGGGACTGGCTGCCTCCTGCGTGCGTCCGGCGTCCGGACCATCCCGACCAGGGGCCGGACCTGCAGCCCTTCCTCGAGCAGAATGAGGCGCCAGCCAACCGAGCCCCGCCCGCCGCCAGGGCTCACTGTTCCTGCAGGTTAGAGATCCGAGTGAGATTTCGTAGGAGGAGATGGAGGGCTCTGTTGGCCAAGCACCTGGGGTGGGCTTCTTGGCCCCCCTGTTGGGTTGAAAACATCCCAAACACCAGCCTGCTGGAGGCCGACTGCCAGGACTGACAGGCGTTTTGGGGAGCTTGAATTTTCAGAGGCCCCACAGGGTCCTCCCTCCTGCCCCCGAGGAGCGCTGCTCGGCGTGGGGTCCTTCGCCAGCCCCGTGTGTCTTAGTTTTCCTTTTGCCGTGTGGGGTGTTCTGGCCCTCCAGCTCTGTGAGGGTGAAATCAGTGACCTCTCTCTTGGTCCCAGTACGTTTTGTCTCTGGGGAAACCCGGGTTAAGTAAGCTTGCAGACCGTTGGGGAGGTGGCCTTCCCAGCAGACCTCCGGGTTGACGCCCCATTTCTCTCGTCCTTTTGTGTCTTTCAGTCGGCGGAGTTCTTCGAGATGCTGGAGAAAATGCAGGTGAGCATCCCCAAAGTGGGGGAGCCGAACCCTGGGGTGGGGAGGGCACCCCCCAGCTGAACCCACGGGCAGAACACGGGGACGTTGGAGGGAGGGGCAGAGGAGAGAGGACTCGCAGTGCCCATTCCGTGCTGAGTGGCACCGAGGGGCCTGGGGTGGCTCCTGCCCGAAGAACGGGGAGAAGAGAAACAGCAGAACCACCAGCAGAGCAGACAGATGCTGTGAGCCCCACGGATGTGGGGAGGGTTTGAGGGACATTCCTGGAATGGGTCGGGAAGAAAGCCTGGAAAAAAGCCCCTCCTTGGGAGACTCATTTTGTGTCTGGGAGGCAGACCTGAGTTCAGATCCTGCATCTAACACCAGCTTGCCAAATTCCTTGCCTTCTCCCAGCCTCTCACCCCTGCATTTTGTCTGCTCACAACACTAGCCTCCCCTCACTCTGACACCAAACGAGTGGCTGTTTCCCCCCACCCCACAGAACAGTTCCGCAGTACCAGCTGGGTGTCCTACCATTCCCCTCAGGTCTGGGGACACCTTCTACCTGGAGTTAGTGTCCGGTCCCACAGGGTGAAGGCTCTGCCCACAGGCTGCCCCCCCCCCCACTTCAGGTGCCAGTCGCACGTCCAGGTTGTCACCTGTGCTTCTAACCCTCTGGCTATAGATTGGAGGTTCCCACGACCCCCCTTCTCTGGTTCAGTTAATTTGCTAGAGTGGCTCAGAAAACTCAGGGAAGCAGTTTTCTTACTAGATTACTGGTTTGTTATAAAAGGATATAACTCGGGAACAGACAGCTGGGAGAGATGCGGAGGGCAGGGGTGTGGGGAGGGCTCAGAGCTTCGCCGTCCTCTGAGTGCACCACTCTCCCCAAGTCTCCACGTGCCCACCAACCAGAAGCTCTCGGAGCCCCATCCTTTTAGGCTTTATGGAGGCTTCCTCACTTAGGCACGACTGACTGACTGACTTCTCTCCCCTCCTGGAGGTTGGGGGTGGGTGGGACTGGGAGTTCCAGCCCTTCAGTTGTGGTTGGTTCCCCTGAACCTGCTCCCATCCTTAGGAAGGTCCCCAAAGTCACCTCATTAACACAAACTCGTGAATAACACTCCTTTCACCTTTAGGGCGCAGGGGCTGTTGCGGGAAGGAAGGACAAAAGGCCAAACATTGTAACAGAAGTGCTGCCGAATGCGCTCCTACCGCTCAGGGAATTCCCAGGGCTTCAGGGGGTCTGTGCCAGGAGTGGGATGAAGACCAGGATATGTATTTCTTTGAAAAATCCCAGGATCTAGCTTCTATAAACAAACAAGAATAACAGTACCCACTTGTTGCTGGGACGAAGTGAGATGATAATATGTGTAAATACTTGGCAGGCATTGCTTAGAAATCAGTGTTCAGTGTGGATTTGGAGGCCTTTGTAATTCCTCATCACCAAGGGGTCAGGGTTCACAGGTAAGACCTGGCGATGCCCTAGGGGGTAGGGGGAGAGGACCAGAAGGTTTCACTGATACAGGTAGAAGAGTGGGAAGAACATACCTGTAATAGCACATGTACTTTAAACACTTGTCTGGGGTCAGAGATTGACAGGTGTTATCTCGTTTCTTCTTGACAAGGCTCCCAGGAAGTAGGTACATTGTTGTTGTTGTTGTTCTCATCATCGTCCCCATTTCACAGGTGAGGAAACTGAGGCACAGAGCTATTAAATACTCAAGGGCTCATGACAGTGAGTAGCCTCAGAGCCAGAAAGGCTTAGTCATTATATCATGCCTTTTGCCTGAAGTTGGCGTTCCAGGCTCAAGGAAGGAAGATGCTTTCTACAGGAGTGGCCTGGAAGCTCTAGGAAGTGAGGCAGGTAGGGAGGCCACTGCCGTCCTGAGATGCAGGTGGAGCTCCTGGGGGCTGCCACTGTGAGCGAGGTCCTCGCTGGAGAGGCAGTTCTCTCTAAAGTTGCAGAAGGGGAGGGACTGTTTGAGGGGAAAATATTAGTGGTTGTGTCACTATCGTGAGCAAGTCACTAAGATCCTCCCCTGTGCCCAGCAGAGTATGGACTACAGACTAACTTCACATGTATCTATAGGTGCTCAGGGACCTTACAGCCAGGTTGCGGAGACGGGCATGGCATGCGCCTTGACAGTGAGCGGCCAGAAACTGGGGTTAAGGAAGTGCTCGTCCCCGGACCAGAGCTGGTACTGTGCGGAGCTGAAGCTGAGGCGCAGGCCTCCTGACCCCAGCCCTAGACTCTAGGAATTTGAAGAAGGGCGCAGTCTTTGTGAAGCAACAGAGGCCAAGGTTACCTTCCCTTCTGGGTTCTGACCCTGACACTCTCTAGCTGAGTGTCCTTGGTGAAGTCGTTCTGCCTCTCTGAGCCTCAGTTTCTTCATGGGTGGGGGGAGGAGAGATGATGACAATGCCTGTTGCAAAGGGTGCCAGACAATTAGGGGAGAGGGCCCAGTGTCTGGCGGTGTCCCTGGCATGGGGGAGGGGTGGGGACCGGAGGCCGTTTGTTTTCCTGCCCAGAGGCTGTTCCCAGGCTGGAATGACTAATGCAGGACAAACAAAACAAACTTCTGACATCACCCCCTTCCCCATCCGCCCAGTTTGCCTGCCTGGACAGAGTCTGCTGGCCCACCCAGGTGGCTTTCTCCCTGTGGGGTCGGGAGCACCTGTCCAGTGGGATCCAGTGGGAGGGGCCCTCCCATGCCCACCTGACCAGCGCTGCGGGGTGACTCAGTCCAGAGAAGTCCGGAGAAGCCGAGGTCTAGGTCCGCCCAGGGAGCAGGAGCCCTGCTCCTCGTGCTGCAGGATTTGGTCATGCACTTGGGGGACAGGTGGCCTGGCTTCAGAGCCAGGCTCTGCCATTCACTAGCTGTGTGACATTAGGCGAGCAAATTCCTCCCTGGGCCTCCGTTTTCTCATTCGTGGAGAGGTGCTGAGGGCTTCAAAGGAGACGACAGAGGGGTGTGCCGTGGCAGGTTCAAGGCCCCTGTGTTATATGATTAGGCAGCGGCTGCTCCTGGACCCCCTCTTCCCCAGAGGGGACCTGTTTCTCCCAGTTGTCCCACCATCTCATACCCTTGTGGGATTTATAAATTAACACACAATTGTGGAACACCGTGTCCTCTCCACCCACAAAACCCAGTTAAGTCAGAGCCTGACCTTGGGACTGCAGGCGGAGGCCCTGCTCCCCAGCACCGAGTCCTCCCGATGCCTGCGGGAGCCCGTTTGGTCCAGGCTCCGTGTGGAGTACGGCCCTCGCAGCCACACCTCCGGCAGGTGGGAGGAGGGGTGTTGGAGCCCTCGTTTCACAATGAAGCTGTGAAGGCCACGAAAGGCTCGACGATGCTCTCTAGAGTCACTAATAGCAGGACAGTGGCGGAATGAGGCCCAGGCCCAGGCCACCAGCCTGCCGCCCGTGGCACCTCCCACTGGGGGTGGGGCTGGAGCTGGTGTGGCCTGAGGTCTGGAGTGCTGGCTCTGACCCCCACAGATGTGGTTCCCATTCTGCCCCTTGCCTCACCCTCTGAGAGTCTGGGGGAGCTATTTCGGCACCACGATGAGAACACTGCCGACCTGGTGACAGTAGTAAGTCACAGTTTTTGCTATATACCAGTCACTCTTCCAGGGGCTTACGTAACATGTCATCCACATCGAACCTTCACCACTATAGCAGGTGCTGTTATTGTTCCCATTTTACAGATGGGAACACTGAGCCACAGAGGGGTTTTGTGACTTGCCCAGGGTCATATGGTCCCAAGTGACAGTGTTGGGATTTGAACCCTGGTGGTTTGGCTGAGTCCATGCTCTCACCCCGCTGCCCTGCTGCCTCACCTGGGCCGCTGTGAGGCCTGAGAGTGACAAGGTGTGTGATGTGTAAGGGCCCAGCGCCTGTAGCCCTTGCTGTTATTGTTACTAACCCCCAGCTAAGGCACGTGCTTCTAAGGAACTCTGTCTGTTTGGCCTCTGTTCTGTGGCCCTTGCTTTTCTATGGATCCTCTTTTCCTTGTTTCTGCAGGGGATCAAGCTCGAAGAGCAGAAGCCAGGACCCCCGAAGAACAAGGTGGGCTGGGTGGGTGAGGTGGCAGCCAGGTGGGCCCGGTGAGGGGGCCTTTTGAGAGGAAGGTGGGGGAATGGCCAGCATGCTGGGGTCCCTGTCTTACACCATCTAACTCCCATTTTCACCAAGAGCCCCTTAAGTGGCTGCAGCTTTGTTGACTAGGGCGCTGTGCACAGCTTCAGAGGAGGCCAGGGTGGAGGCCTGGGGGAGGCCGAAGGGCTGGCTCCTCCACTCCGCTCCTGTGAGCGAACCACACATGGCATTTAGGGCGCAGGCTCCTCCTCCAGGCCCCAGCAACATCAGCTCTCAGCTTCAGGTTCCATGTCTGAGGCCCAGGGGCACAGTGAGTCACTTGGAGGTCAGCCCCCTCACCTGGAGCGGGTGCTGGGTGGGGCCAGGGCCAGCTCCGTGTGGGAGCCTCCTAGGGGGAGAAGCTAGGAAGGTCAGCAAGGGGTGAAGTCAGCACCTCTGTGTACTGCATCTTCCTTCCTCTGTGTACCGCATCTTCCGTCGGCTGCTTCGCACTCAGGTCTGCCAGTTTGGGGACGAACTCACCAGAAACCCAGGCCCGGAGCTGCCTCTGGGCCATTCATCCGTCTGGTGTTCTTCCTGCTGCTGCTCCCAAAGCCCTAGCGCAGCCTGCCAGACCCCAGCACACCTGCTCCCCGGACCTGGGGCGCGGATGGGAACAGTGGTCACACTTGCTGGGCACTGCGGGACTAACGGCGGCATGTCTGTTTGTCTTGTAGGATGACTATATCCCGTACCCCAGCATCGATGAGGTAGGAGCCCCCTGATCCTGTCTCTGGGGCAGGGTTGGGGGAGCTGATGGTGGTGATGGGGTCCCTGCCTCGCCCCATGGGGGAGAGAGCCTGGGGACTGGGAGCTGAGGCCTGAGGCCTTGCCGCTGGGCGACATCAGCTTTTCCCCGGGTGCACATTGGGAGTGCTGAGGTTGGAGCTGTTGTGGGGCTCATAGGAGGGTTTCACAGGATTGCCTTGGGCCTCATTTGTGGGGGTTCCCTCCATGGAGAGGTTCAGAGGTGGGGGCACCCCGCCCTGGGGCCCCTCCTCTGCTGCTGCAGACTGAGAGCAGGCTGCAGTGGCAGACTCTCCCTTTGCCTCCAGATTGTGGGGAAGGGAGGCCCATACCCCCTGGTTGTCCTGCCCCAGTTCGGGGGCTACTGGATCGAGGACCCGGAGAACGTGGGCACGCCGACCTCCCTGGGCAGCAGCGTGTGCGAGGAGGAGGACGAGGATGGCCTCAGCCCCAGCACCTTCGGCTACAAGCTGGAGTGCAAGAGCGAAGCCAGGGCCTACCGCAGGCACTTCCTGGGGCAGGTGAGGCCGCGGGGCCCCCGGTGAGAAGGACCGCCAGAGGGGGTCTGTGTGGGGAGCCCAGTGTCCCTCTCCAGTGTCACCTGCCCCTCTCTGTTCCCTTTCCGTGCTGCCGGTCTCTGTCCACCCTGGGGAGGCCTGACTGGCCCTGCTCCCAGGTGTGCAGAAGTCTGGAAGGCACAGTGTGATGGGCCCTTGAGGGGACCGCCCCCAGCAAATGTCCTCCGAGGAGATGGAATGGGTGGTGTTTGGGGGGTGAAGGAGGGTGGAAGGAAAAAATATGTTCTCACACCTCAAAGTGTCCGTTTCCATGTAAACAGTACAAATCTCTCGTGCCCGCATTCAGGCGGGTCCCCTGGTGCTTGTACTGGATGATGTGCTGTGAGCCTCCAATTGCTTAGCAGCGACAGTTACATTTCTTCATATACATTCTGCCCTTCAGACCTTCCAGGTTCCAGAAGTCCCGAGGGCAGGTTCTGGAAGTCTCCATCCTAAGTCAGCTTTGCTGGGTCTCACAGGAAGGAGATGGAGTGGGGCCTGCCCTGTCCCCCCCAAGTCCCCCCACTGCCCCCTGCCTTGTTAAAATGCAGACTCCAGGGCCCCAGCCTGATACAGCAGGTCTGGGTGGGCCCCCTGAGTCAGGGGGAGAC
This sequence comes from Phyllostomus discolor, assembly GCF_004126475.2. NCBI lineage: Eukaryota > Metazoa > Chordata > Mammalia > Chiroptera > Phyllostomidae > Phyllostomus > Phyllostomus discolor. The sequence continues at coordinate 75,535,803 of NC_040910.2, read as the reverse complement.
CCACTGTCCAGAGATCTCCCTGCTCCACGTGGTAGAGGCGCCCAGACTCCTCCTCATTTTATTCTCATGGAGAGTCTGAACTGGTGGGCTGCTCCCTGGGAGCGTGGAAGTGGACTCAGTGCGTTGTGTGAAGAACTTGAGCTTCAGTCAAGACGGGTGTGGGTTTGAATCCTGGATCTGTCGCCTACCAGTAGTGCGACCCTGGATAGTCACTCAGCCTCCCTGAACATGTTCTCTCCATCTGTGAAGTGGGGGTGGGGTGCTCTCTCCCCCATGAAGTTCTGGCCTGGGTTAAAGGGGACAGTGGGTAACGGGCCCGTAGCCCAGTGCCTGGCACGGACGGCCCATGGACTTGGGGGTGGGGGTCCTCCTCTCTCCCTTCTTCTGCCTCTCCCTCCTCATCTGTAGCAGCCACCACTGTGGCATCCTTCTCCTCCTGCGTGCTGTGGGCTTCTCACTCCTGGTGAAAGGGGTGATTTGGGGGGATCGTCCCTGGAAGGTCCCCCTCTTTCCTGCTAACACCTGATTTCTATTTCCAGGATCATCTAAACTTTTACTGTACCGGCAGCAGTTTGGGGAACTTGCTCCTGTCCATCAAGTGCGAGGAGGCGGAGGGCATTGAGTACCTTCGGATTATTCTCAGGTGGGGCTGCTGCGCTGTGGAGGCCACACCCCTCGAGGCCAACACCCAGAAACACCAGTCTGACCAGTCCTGTTTGGGAGTGCTGGGGGGAACAGACCGGGCAGTGTTGGAGCTGCTGGGCAGGGGGACTGGGTGTTTATGCCAGCTGGCTGATGCAGGTCTCACGGTCCTGTAGAGACCGTGCACCCTCACCTGCCTGTCTCTGGTGGTAAGGAAGAAGGGAAGAAAAAATAGGGATGGCTCATTATGCAAAGACATAATGCCAGATCATCCTGGGAGAGAGTTTGCCAGAACACTGCCTATGGCATGCGTCCAGATGGGAAATATAAATCCCAAAGCATCTGTGTTTCCCAAGATGGAATGATGGTCACAACAGGTGCACCGATTTACAGCTAAGGTGGGGACGTCTCTGGATGATGACATCCTCATGGGCAGGAGCTGGAACTGGCCTCTGTTTGGTTCGACTCACTTGTCTTGTAGAACCTCTTTGCACCAGGAACTGTGATAGGTGCTTGGGCTGCAGTGATGGCTGAGCCGTGGGCCCTCTTCTGTACAGGCTTACAGTCTAGTGGGAGAGGAAAACAGGATTTCAGTAATGTGTCACAGGCATTATTTTGGTGCTGTGCATGGGATGCTAAGGGAGCACAGGGTCTGTGTATTATTTCTGCCTGTCCCCAGTGGGCTGGCGGACAAGCCAGGACAGCCAGTGTCAAGGCCGAGTGCTGGCGTTGAGCAGAGTGCTGTGAGCCGCTCCAGCTCCCAGTCTCTACCGGTTGAATTGAATTGGAAGTTCTTGAAGGTATTTGGAAAAGAACATAACATTTTTTTCCTGCCCAAATTTTGAGATAACTATGGGAGGAGCGCGGGACTCAGTGCTGCTATGGGAGAGGTAGGGTGGTACCAGGAAGTTGGTTGCACCCATTTGGTCTTGGTTTGCTTTTTATTAAAAAAGGAAGAGATTTAGCTCTGGGCTGGCGGCCGTAGGAGGAGCCAGCCCCCATGTTGGGCAGAGCTTCTCCTTTGGCAAGTTCTGCAGAACGAGGGGCGCAGGGCACCATGGTGGCCCCGGGCATGTGCCACCTCTTCCCTTGCCTCTTGTCCCCAGACTCCTGGGGCCAGGTGGCAGGAAGAAGACTGATTAAACATAGGCTGAGGAGATCTTCAGAAGCTGCGAGGCAAAATGTGATCACACGCTTTCTCTGTGCAAACTCGCCGAGAGGAGCACGAGAAGAAGCACCCAGATGCTTCAGTCGGCTCCTCAGAGTTTCCTGAGAAGTCCTCAGAGAGAGGGAGCAGCGTGTCTGCCGAAGAGAGAGGGAAGCCTGAATGTATGGCTAAGGCGGACAAGGCCCGTTACGAAAGAGAAATGAAGACGAATATCCCTCCTGAAGGGGAAACAAGGGAGCAGTTCAAGGATCCGGTGCACCCAAGAGGGCGCCTTCGGCCTTCTTGTTTTGTTCTGAGTACCATCCAAAAGTCAAAGGACCGTGTCCCAGGCCTGTCCCCTGGTGATGCTGCGAAGCAGCTGGGAGAGACGGGGTGACATGGCTGCAGGGGCGAGCAGCCTGATGAAGGGAAGGCGGCTGTGCTGAAGGAGAAATCCGGAAAGGATGTTGCTGCAGACCGAGCCAAAGGAAAGCCTGATGCGGCAAAGGAGGCAGGCATCAAGGCTGAAATAAGCAGGAAAAAGAAGAACGAGGAGGAAGATGAGGAGGAGGAAGAGGAATATGAAGAAGATGATGAATAAGTTGCTTCCAGCGCAGTTTTTTCTTGTCTATAAAGCATTTAACCCCCTGTACACCTCTCTCCTTTTAAAGAAAAAAAAAATAGAAATTAAGGCTGTGTAAGATTTGTTTTTAAATTGTACAGTGCCTGTTTTTGCAGAGTTAATGCATTACTGAATGTGCATTCAGATAACCCCATCCTGGTGGTCTTCTCAGGAGCCTCAAGCCTTGCCTGGCACAGTCTGGGGGCCGGACCTTGGCGTGGAGGTTTAAAGCAGACTCTTGGTGCGCAGCATGGATTAGTTATTCATGGAGAATGTGGTTTTCATCTTCAGTTGTCTCTGATGCAGCTTGTGTGAAATCATTGTTGTTCTGTTAACTGAATACCAGTCTAATGGCAAAAAAGTTTATAGCTGTTTTGTCGATATTCTGAATGCTTCTAGTAAATTTTTTTAAATTAAAAAAGGAAGCAATTTTTTTTTAACTGAGGTTCACCTGGCAAGGCAAGGAAGAATCAATTAAACCACTGGAGCCAGTTTTCTGAGGGAGCCTTACCTGCACCCTCACGTCCAAACAGGATTTTGAGCTAGGTGAACCTCTGTTAAGAGTTACCTTTTTTCTTAGTAAAAATCTGACCCAGGTTGGGTAGGGTTTCTGAGTCAGATGACAGTTAAACGTCAGGATGTCACCTCTTTTTCTCATACTGTATCCTGTCTGAAATGCTGCATCAGGACTGAAAACTAGAGAAAGATGCCAGGAACGTGGTAACATACTGATTTTTTTTTTGTATTCTATGGGGCAGTTAGGACTAAAACATAGGGATGTTGAAAGTTGAATTCCAGTTCCCCTTCCTGAGAAAGCAGTGTAATACGGGAATATAGGAGACCGGAGATTCTGGGGGAGTCCTGAGCTCTTCAGCAGTGAAGGAGCACCCTGGAATAGTCAGGGTCTTCCCACATGGAATTGCTTTGGTTGTTTTGAGCCAACAGTGTTTGAAATCAGTGCCACAGGGAGCCCAAGGGCAAGCTCAAATGTGGCTCTCACACATAGAAAACCCGTGGATAGGATGGCAGAGAGAAGCCATACACCAGCCGGCAAGTTGGACAGTCCCATCATGCACTTGGAATGATGGCCAGGCCAAAGTGAAAACCAGGCATAAAAAAATCTGGCCCTGCTTTTCCAGACACGGAGAAGGAATTATGCAGAGGTGAAACTCCCTGCTGGTAGTGACTCCTGTCTGAGCTTCTTCCTCATTCCTCGTAGGCTTCTGGTTATTTGATTGATGTCTCTCAACAACCAGCTCTTCAGCATAAAATCTGAGAAGACTATTTTAACAGTCTATGTGTACCATTGAGAGTAGCCCAGAAAAATTGACATACAATTTGGAAACAAATAACAAGCCTAAATAGATTTCTTCCTTTTCACATTTAAATACGGAGAAGAAGAAGAAGAAGAACCTCAAGAATCAGTGAAAGAAAAGTTGAAGAAATCAGTGAAGAATCAGTGAAAGAAAAGATTCTGCATCTAAAAAAGCATAGCTTAGCATTTAAAAGGTAGCGAAATAATCGTTTTGAAAAGGATTTACTATAGAAAGTCAAGTAAAATTTAGGTATCTAGTAACTTTGTATTTTCAACAAACTTCTGAAAAAAAACCTGTATGAAAGAAAAGACAAAAGATAAAATAAGGCAACAGAATTACATGAAAAATTTGCTGGTTAAATTAAGGAAATAGCCGTGACTGGTGTGGCTCAGTTGATTGAGTGTCATCCCACAAAGTGAAAGGCTGCTGGTTCGATTCCCAGTCAGGGCACAGGCCTGGGTTGCGGGCTGGTCCTGGTTGGGGCGCAGGTGAGATGCAAGTGATCCATGTATCTCTCACATCACTGTTTCTCTCCCTTTCTTTCTTCCTCCCTCCCTTCCTCTTTCTCAAGAATAAGTAAATAAAATCTTTAAAGAAATTAAGAAAATAATATAAGAAAATGGCCAAAAAGAATTTTAAATGACATTAGAGGCGGTAAAGAGCAAAATCTACTTTGTGGAAACCCTAGTTAGTACTATTGAGAACATACTTAAGGGGCTCTAATATAATTCAAAGGAAAGCATAACAGCTTTAAAGTGATGAGAGCAAAATCATAATGACTATGGAGGATGGTGAGCAGGAATTAAATGTTGATAATTGATTTTTTTTTAAGCTGTTGAATACTTAAATCTGCAGATCAAAGTGACTCACTCAGTAACAGACAAAGTCAAGGAAAGTAACTGGACATATTCTGATGAATATTTAGTATTCTATAGATAGAAAATCATTGGTAGAACGAGAACATTCCAAATAATAAAGACAAAGAAAACACACACACATAGAAAAAGATAGAATATAAAGGAATCATAAATGAATACATATAATGGAAGTCTGAACACATAGATGATGTATAAAATATAAGTGAGTTAAATTACACCGTTAAATAGTAAAGATTATTTCTGTTTCCTCTATCTTAATTTAATTAATTAAATTTAATTTTTATTATATTTTTTCCCATTACCATTTAGCCCCCTTATACCCCCTCTCCCCCAGCAGTTACTGCCCTGTTGTCCACGTCCATGAGTCCTTTTTCCTTTTTACTCAATTCCTCCACCTCCTAACCCCCACCCCCCACTAGCTGTCATCTGTCCTCCATCTATGAGTCTGTCCCCATTTTCCTTGTTAGTTCAGTTTGTTCATTAGATTCCACAAGTGAGTGAAATCACGTGGTATTTGTCTTTCTCTGAGTGGCTTATTTCACTTAGCATAATGTGCTCCAGGTCCATCCATATTGTTTAGCAAAGTGTAAAATTTTCTTCTTTTTTATAGCCGAGTAGAATTCCATTGTATAAATGTCCCATAGTTGTTTTATTCACTCATTTATTGAAATAGTAACAATTCTAAGTTGGGTCATCCCTTCCCTGAAACTGCCCCCCCCAGATCAATCAACCAATTAATCAACCAGCCTATATTTTATTAAAGAAAGTAGCTCAGTGTATTTAAAAAGAAAAGTGTTGAGAAAAAGTTATAGCAATCAAATACAAAAAGAAAGCACAGTTGGCAATATTAATATGGAAAAGTAGAATTCAGGGTGAAAAAGCAATCAGTGAGAAAGGCTGCTATTGTCCAGTCATGAAGGGTGAGGTCCCCAGCGAAGGTATCTGATGGGCTTTTTATCATTAACAGTGTGAATTATAGCAGTGTGTATATAATGATACATATCATTGTATATGCACATGCATATAGTATACATGCATATATGCATATATAGTGTATATGTAATGATTAGAATATAGAGAAATTCACAGGACATAATTGTGGTGGTAGATTATATCACACTTCTTATCACTTATGGATCAATGAGGACAGGAGTGAGAGGATACAGATAATCTCAGTATTATTTATATGGATTATATATATGTATATGTAGATAGATCTTTATTGTATCTGTCTGTACTTAGCCTTCAACCTTTGATCCTCTGATGGATATCTCTGCCCCCGCGCCCGTGGGGCGTGTACACAGGTCGGCTGTGAGGAGATCTCTGCCCCCGCGCCCGTGGGGCGTGTACACAGGTCGGCTGTGAGGAGATCGGGGGCTCTGTGGCTGTGTTGCCACAGAGTCATCTTGGAGCAGAGCCAAGCGACAAACCAACCCAGACTTCTAGCTCCAACCATTTAAAAGACAATAAAAGTTAAACATGCACATACATAATGTTTGAATATAGATATGTAAGATACATAAAGACAAATAATAATATATATTCCTGTTTCCTCCATATTTCTAGCATTCTGTAGAACATTTTGTTAAACATATTGTTTTGGAACTTGCTTCCCTTAACAATATCTAGAGTTCTTCCATACTGGCATGTGAAGAGCGGCTTAATTCTTTTTACTCCTGCGTAGTATTCCATTCCATGGTTATGAAGTAATTTGTTTAATAGATCCCCCATTCATGGCCACTATCAGTATTTTGGTAGCACAAATAATGCTGCAATGAATAACCATGTACAGATGTCAGTCTGGATGGGTTAAAATACCTCAGAAGTGAGATGGCTGGGTCAAAACATGAAAGCATTCATATTTTAATAGATAATGTCAAATTGCCTTTGGTAGGAGCTCTATAAATTTGAACTTTGCCAGTAACATATCCAGAGTACTTATTTTCCCAAAGCCTCTCCAACAGAATATTTTGTCAATCACTTGGGATTTTTGCCAGTCTGATAGGTGAGAATGGTATTTTCATGTAGTTTAAATTTACAATAATTGTATTGAATTATGTTGGGCATATGTTTAAGGAGCACATGTATTTATTTTCTGTGAACTGTCTGTTCATAAGCCTTGCTTCTTTTTAAAATTGGATTGTTAGTTCAGATTTCTATATTTAAAAACCTTGCAAACAATTCTTGATAGTAGGTAGATTTAAGAACCAGTCTTTTCAGGCACAAAGTAAATCTATATAAACTTCAAAAAGCAGATATTTTGCCAAACATATTTGCTGTACTTAGAAGAAAATTAATTATCTTAAATAGCTTCTTATTAAATATGAAAGAATAATATTTTCAAGTGGTTGGTGTTGTTAGTAGTCTCTCTGTGCCTCAGTTTATTTGTCTATAAAGTGAATGTGGTAGTACCCACCTTAGAATTATTGAATGCTTAGTATATGCCAGAGCCCGACACATTGTAGCTACTGTACAATAGTAGCTAATAGTAGTCAACAGTGGTCACTACTATTATTATCAATATTATTACCTGAAGAGAACAAGAGGAAGAAATTAACAAAGATTAAGGCCAACACAAATAAATTAGAAATAAAATGAACACAAAACTTGATAAATCAGCTTAGCAATAACCCACAACCTTTGGACCAACCTAAAACTTAGTAAATCAATCTAGGCTACAGATTTATATATAGCATAGAAAAAGATATTCATTTGGGAGAAAAAACCAAAATAGGTAACTAGCTAGTCAAATATAGATAAACATGATACAAAACAAAATTAGGCATTAGAAAAGGCATATAGCCACAGATATGAAGAAGACTGAATAATTACTAGTAGATGTTATATTCAATCCACATTATTATATTGGAAATTTTATTCAAAACAGATGCCTTTCTAGGAAACCATACTAATTTCATACAAGATTAGAAACCTGACGAGGTCAATAACTATGTAATAAATTGGAAAGTTTCCAAAGAATTCTCTCTCCAAAAGTTTCTAGGTCTAGATGGTTTGCAGGTAGTTATTTTAAACTCATAAGGAATAGATTTCATGCTGTTTAAACTGTTCAAGAGAAAAAAATATGGAATGCTTCCCAATTAGTTTAACAGTGTTTAAAAGATTCTCATGAAAGATATTAGACCAATGAAATGAAAAAAGAAAAAGAAAGAAAAATGTGGGTCAGCCCTGGCCAGGTGGCTCAGTTGGTTGGAGCAATGTCCTCTACACCAAGTGGTTGCAGGTTTGATCTTTGCTCAGGGCACATACCTAGGTTGTGGGTTTGACCCCTGGCTGGCGTGCATAGGGGAGGCAGCGAAACAGTGTTTCTCCCTCACATCAGTGTGTGTGTGTGTCTCTCTCTCTTTCTCTCTCTTGGGTGAGGATTAAAAAAAGACAAAGAAATAGGGACCAGTATTCCTTACGCATGTAGAAGTAAAGATTCTAAACAAAATACCAATTCCAGCAACTCAAATATAAGCAGTCTACTAACAGAATAATTTACTATAACCAAGAAAGAGTTATTGTAGAAGTGCAAAAATGTTATATTAGGAAATTCATTTATCCATTCAGTGTTTGTTTCACCAAGGCATAATAATACCTCATATATGCCAGGCTTTCTCTAGGGATGGGGATATGTGAGGAATAAACTCTTGTCACCTGGCTATGGGGAATATTCTATGGGGAATATTCTGGCTATGGGGAACACCTAATACACATTAGGTGTTCTCATTCCTTGTCTTTACTCGTCTTCTGTGGACATGGACTATTACAGGCTAGTGAGGGTGACTCAAAGACAGATGCTATGGGAGAAATGAAAGAAGTTCAAAAGAGCTTGAATGCAGGTGTGTGTGTGTATGTGCACATGTGTGTGAAGTGGAGAGGTCAGGCTGGAAAGGTAAGAAAAGGCTAAATCATGTAGGAACTGTGTCTAGGAACTTAGATTTTTATCCTGTGAGCAATAGCAGAGCTCCTGGAAGGAGAATGTCATGATCAGGTTTGCACTGTGGAGTGAGTGCTGGCTAGAGTAAGAAAGATGGCTCAGAGGGAAGGCAAAGCCGGCAGTAAGAACATGAGTCAGGAGGCCGCTTCAATGGGTCAGGTGATTATCACAGGTGATTATCCAGGCCATCGGGTGGTGTAATGTGAATGGTGTCTCCAGAGCTGTGCTAACCAATAGCCTGGATGGAAACTGGAACCAAGGAGCCCTGCACTGAGGACAGAGAAAAATGGGTGGAAAATCCCAACACATCCAGGGAAAACTGGCATTAAGAAAGACAGCCCAAAACATCAACAAGAAGGGTCTAATGCTGATGAAATGTAAATAATTGTACTCTTTTAAAATGACTTAAATATATGTAAGACCCTCAAGAGATAAAGAATAGCATCTATAAAAGGGATACTAAATTATGGTACAATGAATGAATAAAAATGAATCAAGAATGGATATATATGGGTATAAAAAGGAAATAATTGGAATCATTGGAAATAAAAAAAATAGTTGGTGAAGTAAAAAAAAAAAAATACACAGGGTAAAAATCTGGTCTAACATAATCTGTTCAGAGCCAAAGAGTGAATCTGTGAATTGGAAGATAGTAGTCTCCCAGAATTCCTCAGGAGCACTGCACAGACATAGTGATAAAGTATATGAAAAAGACTGAGAGGCCCCAGCGTGTGTCTTAAAGGAGCTCCAGAAGGAAAGAATAGAGAAGCCAGTGGAGAAGAAATATCCAAGGAGAAAATGGCTGAGAATGTTTCAGAATTGAAAAGAAAAAGCACACGCTATGGTGCTGAGCAGAATTTTAAAACGAAACAATGCTTCTAGATATATCGAAGTGAAGCATTAGAGCATCAAAGATAAAAAAGGAAATTTTAAAGCTATCTAAGGATAAGGACATTGTCTATGAAGTAATGACAACCAGACTTACTATCAGCCATGGGACAATGGGACAATATCTTCAAAATGTCAAAGGAAGGAAGAAAGGAAGGGAAGAAGGAAAGAAAGAGAAAGAAAGAAAGAAAGAAAGAAAGAAAGAAAGAAAGAAAGAAAGAAAAAGAACCCCTTTAACCTAAAATTCTATACCCAGAAAAACTATTTGCAAAAACAAAATTAAACTGTTTTCAGATGCATACAAAAAAATGAAGGGAGTATATCACTCATAGGTCCTCTCTGAAAGAATTACTAAAGGATGTGCATTAGCCAGAAAAAAAGAGAAACCAAAGAAAAGATGCAATAAAAAGTGGGAAGAAATAGGTAAACTATGTTGATAAATTTAATTACTGACTAGAAAAAGGAAGTAAATTTTTTGTGTGTGTTTAAAGATGCTTGAACTAAATTTATAAGCAGAAGTAGGAAGGACAATGGGAAGGGAAGGGTTCAGTAGTTATTGTTCACCCTTCTCAAGACAGAGAAATCAAGTTTAGAGTTTGTTGGAAAAGTATATAATTATGTATATTGGAAGTTATAGAAATACAATCTATAGCAGAGGGATAAAAGGAAGATTTAAAAAAAAAACTCTACTAAACTGAAGGCAGGAAATTGGAGGAAAAAGAAAAAGAAAACATAAGGTAATAGAAAACACCAAATAACAAATAATTCCAAGTACATTAGTAATCACAATAAGTATAAATTGATTAAAGTAGCCTATGAAATTATACGCCTATCAGATAGGACTAAAAACAAAGCTATATTCTGCTTAGTAAAAGACATACCTACAGAAAAATAATGTGAAACTATTTAAGATGAAATGAAAAAAGACATGCTGGGAAAATACCAACCAAGAAAGCTGGTGTAACAATATTATTATCAGACAAAATAGAATTTCAGGAAAGAAGCATTAGTAGGGGTAAAAGGAGCACTCCTTTATAACTTGGGAACACTCCTTCCCCTCTTGATGTTTCCTGCTGCATAGAGGGAACACTTCTGTGTAACACCCTTGGCTGTCTCTGCACTCTCTAGTAGGTGAGTTTGGGAGCAAGACCTTGGCATGTGTAGCTGTGTTGCCATCAGGGCTTCCTTCTGCTCCCTAGTACTACAGGTCCCACCTCAGCAGACCCCACAACAGGAGGCTTGCCCCTGCCCAGCCCTGCCTGTGCCTGGGTGGGTAATTTAATTCTGGAATTGAGTTAGAAGACTCATTTCATCTTCACGTTAACTTGTGTGCTTTCTCTTGGTCTTTGGCAATAACAAAGGAGTTATTTTCACTTCCAACTGCCTGACTCTTAATTTTTTTGTGTTTCTGAATTTGTTCATAACCTTGGTAAGGAAAGATGCAGGGCCCCTCTGAGTCCTCAGCCTACATGACAATAAAGAGAGCAGTCCACCCAGGAGATCGAACAGCCCTGAACTTGCAAGCTTGTACTTAGTAACAGAGTCTTGAGTTTAAAATGGCAGAAACTCTTAGGGATGTAAGAAATAGACGAATCCTCGGTTATTATGGGATTTCAATAACATCTCTCGTGAACCAATGGACCAAGCAGACAAAAAAATTGTGAGGATATAGAAGATTTGAACAATACAATTAACAAATTTGATCTTGTAACATACGTTCCTGAACTCGGCAAAAGAAAAGCATACCTTCTTTTCAAGCCTATGTAGAACATGAAAATAAAAGTCTATATATTAAGTTAGTAAACTTCACATAATTAATATCATACAGATTATATTCCTTGAATAAAAGAAAATTAAATTAAGTCAACAAATTAAAATACTGAAGAAAAAACATCATACATTTGTAGAGTAAAAAAAAACCTTTAAAATAACTCGTGGGCTAATAGGGAAATCTCAAAAGAACTGACAAAATATTTAGAACTGAATGATAATGAAAAGACTACTTATCAATGCATGGGATGCAAAAAAATGGTAAAGATGTGTAGTTTTTTTTTTTAAATTGCATTATTTATGCTATTCCAGTTGTCCCCACTTTTTCTCCTTTGGCCCACCTCCACTGAGCCCCCCAGTTCCTCAGGCCTTCCCCACACCGTTGTCTGTGTCCATGGGTCACACATATATGTTCTTTGGCTAATTTTTCATTTTTTTTCAGAAAGATATGTAGTTTTAAATGCATTCATGAAAAAGAAGAAAGATTAAATATGTAAGCACATGGGTCGAGAAGTTAGGAAAAGAACAGAAAAAACCCTAAGTAAATAGGAGAAAGGAAATAAAAAGGACAAGAACAAGCTAGTGAAGTAGAAAGCAAAATTAATAAATAGAGACAATCAACAAAACCAAAAGCTATCTATTTGAAAAGATGAAGAGATAAACCCCTAGTGAGGGCTGATTAAGGAAAACAAAAAATACAGATGGTATTACAGCAATGAAGGGATAGAACTACAGACAGAAATGGAGTCCTAAGTGAATTCCAAAACAACTTGATGTATTGACATACATTCTAAAACAAATGTATGTCAATACATTTGATGGATAATTTTGTAGAAAAATATAAATGACCAAAATTGACTCAATAAGGAGTGGGCAACCTAAATATTCACCGGTAAATAACTGAATTGGTAGCCAGGGTACCCTCCCACAAAACCCAAAAAAAAAGCAGGCCCAGAGGTTTCACAGGTGAGGTTTAACAAACCTTTAAGGAACAGAAAGTCCCTGTGGTATAAAGACTCTTTCAAAGAATGAGGAACTCCCAGCAATTTTATGAGGCTGGAATGGCACTCTGATGCCAAAACCTGACAAGGGAAGTACAAGAAAAAAGAAAAGGCCAGTGTTGCTATTGAACATAGATGTGAAACTCTTATTTAATCAATGGAATTCAGCAGGATATAAAAAGATCATACATAAGAAGTGGAGTTTGACCCATGGACTGGAAAGATGGCTCAATAGAGTGTAATCCACCAGGTTTACAGATTGTCAGAAAACCCATGGGTTACAGAAAACCCATGATTGTCTTAGCAAATGCAAAAAAGTATTCAGTAAAATCCGGCGCTTTCATAATGTGCTAAATGAATCAGGGGAACAGGATAAATTTAGAGTCTTATGGTAAATTCCTTTATAAAGCAACTTTTATCCCATTTATATTTTGAGTAAATCCAGATTTTCATATATTAGAGTTTCTTTTCATAAAGGCTTAGTTGCATGTGAGAACCCAAATATATCCAGAAGCTGTGCCTGGTTCTTTGGGAGAACACAAAACCCCACAAAGAAACCAAAAAATAATGGTGAACTTGAAGGTCTTTGCTTTTCCCATAGTTTGGTTTTAGGTAACTTCACCAGGAAGGTTCTTTAAGTACCCACTTCCAATGAGGTACCTAGGTAGGATTTCCTTTTCCCACCATTTGAGTGTGGTACCCAGTGCATGGGTTGGGTAAAATGAGGCACATCTGACCTCAGGGAGACACGAAGCAAGTGTCCCTGCCCTGTGGTCTGGCATGATCTCAGCCACCTTCCTCATTGACTCATTTCTTGTGGATGCTTCTCTTTTTGCAGGTCCAAGGTGAAGACAGTGCATGAACGGATCCCCTTGGCAGGATTGAGCAAGCTGCCCAGCATCCCTCAGATTGCAAAGGTAAAAGCCCACCTGAGAGAAGGTGCCTTCTTCCCTTAGCCCAGGGCTGGCCTCTGGGGTGGGTGGGAATGCAGGCTTCTCCTGGGTGGGCTTTGGCTCTTAACTGAATGCATGGGGGTGGGGGAGGGCTATTGGCAGACACCTGTCTTCCTGACACCCTCCCTATCTCATCCTTGCAGCTGAGGCTGCTCAGTATAATCCATGGTCTCTGCCCCCAAGTTCATGGCTAGCTCAGGAGATAAGAGACTTGGAAAGACAGAGCTTGATATGGAGAGTAGGACTTTAGAGGAGGACCGGGAGGGAGTGGCTAGGGAGCCTGCACAGCAGTGGAGAATTGGGCTTAGGGATGGCCATGCTGTTGATCCAGATGGAGGATGCCATCTCCTCACCCCGCCCTTCCCACTCCCCCCTCTCCATCCCCCCCAGCCCCAGGTCAGGAGCCATCAGCTGGTAGAGGGGTGTGTGTCACTGCTCTGGGGAAACTTGGGAACTGAGTCAGCCAAGTGGGATGAGAAGGATGGTCAGCTGAGTTGGGTTGGGCCCATGCTTTGGGGGCGGGAATGCTGGGCAGAATTGTGCACACTCCCTTTGGTGACCTCCCTTCATCAGGAAAGTAGGTTGACTTTCCTGGCCCCTCAGAGAGCAGTAGCGCCAGGCCTCCCGACCCCACAGGTCCTGGCCCCCCATGTTCTTTCTTTGGTGGGCAGAGGAGCCCAGGTGCTGTCTGGGACACGGTCCCTGAGCTGCATGTTTCTCTCTCCCTGCCTAGGCCTTCTGTGATGATGCAGTGGGACTGAAATTCAGCCCTGTCCTGTACCCCAAGGTGAGACCTTTGTCCCGCCCCTTGTCCTAGGGTCTGCTGCTTGGCATGCATTTGTTCACCCACGGCTCTATGGGAGGTTCTTTGCATCTTGGTGGGGTTTTGTGGGGCCTCTGTGATACCCCTCATGTCTCCCCTCTCCCTGCCTACTGCTTCACAAGCTGGTCCACGGGGAAGCCATCCTTGGCCACACCTGGGTCTCTGGCCTGCCCAAGTCGGTCCCCAGCTGTGTGGGGGTGACAGAGGTATAGCAGCTCCTCCATCTCACTCTGGTCCTACAGCCCTGAGGCCAGTGCTGGGGTGGGGAGTGTTCTACCTCTAGCTGGGGGGCTGGGGGCTGGTGCAGACCTGGTCAGCCATCATGGAGGAGGGAGCGGGGCAGAAGGCAGAACTCCACTAAAAAATAAGAGGCCGACTGTGGCTCCTCATTGCCAATGCTGCATAGTTCTGAGCCCCTGCTCAGTCCTTTTTAATGAACTGGCTGCCTCTCTGTTATCAGTTTCCTCCGGACTGTCCTAATCTTAACCCCAGTTCTGATGTGGGTGTGGGGGTAGGGAGAGGAGCAATAATAACAAAACAAAACAACAGCCCACTCAAGAACAATTACAGCATGACAGGACTTAAATCACCCACAGACAGTGAGTTGCTTTAGATCTAGGAAGAGCCCCATTGCACCCTCTGCTTCCTCATGAGCCAGCGGGGCTTGGAGAGAGGAGATGGGCGTGGAGCTGTGCTTCTGCGCCTGCCCCGTGGGCCAGCGCTGTGGCGGCTGAGGCTTGCGGGGGCTGGCTCAGTCCATTCCCTGGTTCCTCTCTGACAACCAGGAACCACGAGGTGAAATGTTTGGTGGGGAAGAGAGGCCTTATCTTGGCTGGACATCCAGAATGCCCTGGAAGAAATGCCTTAAATGTTCACAATTTGGGCAGGACACCATGTATCCCTACACAGTGGCCCAGCTAGTGCAGGGTCATCTCCTGCACAGTGCATGCGCCAGACCCCTTCTCCCAGGTACCTCTTTGCAGCCCTCTGAGCATCTGCAGGCACTTACCAGTAATAAGCTGCACTCCACTGAACATTTTCTCTTGTTCCAACTGCCCTTCTCTTTATAATTAAAGCTGAATTAGTGAGGTTTAACCACACATTAAAACCTCATCATAAAGGCCTCACTTAACTACAAGTTTGGCAAATTTTGTTGTCAAATCATATCCACCGAGAGAACCTAATGACGCTCATTTGCATAGTTCTCTCCATCACTTGGAAAGCCTCCTGCTCTGGTAATGATGGAGGAGCAGCTGTATTTTCATGTTTGCTGTGTTTGAAGGACTCCTCAGTCCGGCTGGATGTTCATCTGGCTGGGATGTTGTGTGTGTGTGTTTTCAGAATTCACAGAGTTTAGAAGGCTTCTTGGCAGGTCTCCGTGGCTGGGCGCCTGTTCCCCGGCAGGGCAGCTGCTCCGCTCCTTCAACTCATCCTGGGAGGGAGTGGGTGGCTCGCTCTGGGTCGGCTAGCAGTGCCCTTCCAGGGGAGCTGATGAGTGTCCATTTCCTCAGGCAGATGAATGCCTCCCAGACCTAACATGGGCCACATCATCCGGCCAACAAACAAGCCGTGCCTGGTTTGTTTTTTCCTGTAGCGTGACAGGAGGTTGGGTGTCTCCTTTTTATCGAGAAGGTTATCATGGTAGCATCCACATCTTCTCTTTCCCACTGAGCTGGTTCTGCTGTAATCTTTCTGGGGGGGCTACATAGATGGTGATGATGGTGATGGTGATGGTGATGGTTGTAGCTGCTCTGTGCTCTGCACCTTACGTGCCCGGTCTCACTGAATCTTCACAACTACACAGTTCCATTTCACAAACGAGGAAACAGGCCCAGAGAAGTTAAGTGGCTCACTTGAAGCTATACAGGTAAAAACAGCATATTCAAAATTAGAGTTTAGTGTTCCTGGCCTTGAGATACCAATTCTTCAAAGTGCGATAGAACATCAGGCAGAAGCAGTGGTTAGCTCCCCCCGCATATTGTATTAGGGTACGCCCCTCCTAACAGCGGTCTCCTTTTAGGTCTCTCAGTTATAGAGAAGGCAGATTAAAGTCTGGCAGGAGCAGTGCCTTGTGAACATTGTATTGCTGATTATAGGTGGCATTAGAGCCAGTATCTCCCTTGCTTACCAGTTTTGGAAGCCTGGTTTCACAGGTGAAACACTGGGCGAAGTCAGTTCCCTGAGTCCTGCTGGACTCCCCGTGTGCCCGGGCCTCGGCCGGCATGTCTGGATGGGAAGGGAGCGAGCGAGGCAGAGGTCCGGCTGCTACGGGACGGCACTCCTGTGCCGAGGCCCAGCTGAGACCGTGGGAGCCGCATCCTGACTGTCTGCTCCGGCCTCCGCCCTTTCTCCTCTAATGCACGTGTGGATGTCTCGTGTCAGGCGGGCACGCTCTCCATGGAAATGGGTGCTTCCCCTTCCATTTCCCTCCAACTTGACAAACAATCTGATTTTTTTCTTCCCACTTTTTCCAGGCCTCCCAAATGATTGTGTCCTATGATGAGCACGATGTCAAGAACACATTCAAATTTGGAGTCATTTACCAGAAAGCCAGGCAGGTAAGCACCACAAATCCATACTGGCCACTATATCCTCTGGTTTCTCCCTGAGTACTCTTATTTTCTTCCCCTAGCACAGTATTAGGTTCTTAAATATGCTGATTTCAAGTATGAATTAGACTGGAGGTGGCCGAATTGTCAGGCCATTCCTCACACCGAGGCCTGCAAAGCCTTTAAATGGTAATGTGGTTTTCCAAATGGTAACTTCTGGTTCTTCCTGGTGGCTACTTCCGAGTGTCGTTATCTCTAGGCCGGGGGTCACAAGACAAATCAGACTGGTTGCAGGGAATGGATTAACCCAAGTTGCTCTCTCTTTGCCCAAAGTCCTCCCTGCTGGGAATAGCTTTTTCTCCCCACACTTCATAGCGTGGCAGCCAGTTGTATGCATTTCTCCCCAAATCTGTGTTCAGTGACATCACGTTCGAAGCTTGAATTCAGCCATGGTGGAGTATTTGCACCGTGGAAATCGGCAAACACCGGGGCTTCTGTCGTCCAACGTGGGGAGCTGGGTGTTAAAAACTTTCCAGTGCACCCCTGCTGCCCCTGCTCCGTCTGTTTCAGCTCTTACACGCTTTGCAGTTAGTTGGGTGAATAATGTTTCTCAGTGTGTGAAGTGCTCTGGGAATGAGTGACTTGGACAGAGTTTGGGTGCATAGAGACATTTTAAAGGCTCTAAGAACCCCCAAGGTAAAGAACTCTTTATAACTTTGTTGAATATTTATTAACATCCTGATGAGTAGCCTGCTGAACACACCGATGTTTCCTCAGCTAGGTTTTATGAAAGAAGGTTTCACACTTGTTTCATCTTTGTGTGATCCAGGATCCTAGCATGGTGACTTTGTATAAATGCACTCATAGTTTTTTGTTATGTGAATTAATGAATGAATAAAAGTTTTGGCCCTGCTGATAGTAGGTCAATAGTAACTTTTACTATTATCTGTGGGGTTTTTTTTTTTTTTTTTTTTTTGCGTGTCTGAGTCTTGGCTACCTAACACCTGACTTTGTTGTCTGGAGATATTAGACCACCAGAAACCTGTGTTTGCTTAAAAACACTCTAATTAAGTGAAGAGTTTAAGAGCTGAAAGACTAGCACACATAAATTGTATAATTTAAGGGAGATTATTCAGGGAGCCGCTATGGTTATTTTTACATATTGCATTTTTATTTTGTACAGCTCTGCTAATATAACCCACCTAATTAAAGTTCTTTGCTTGTGAAATTTACCAAAGCAGATCTCATAAGGTGATTATTATCCAATGTTCCAGCAAAGTTATAATTACTGAACATTAACCATCCACCTCTGAGGAGTCTGTGTGTTGTTTATGTACCTGATACTGCCGAGGCAAGGTGGGGGTGTGGGAGGAGATGTCTTTTTAAAAAAAAACTCAGGAGATTGTTGTTTCACAAACCTAGAGCCGGGGGACATTTGGTAGGAGCATTTGTTGCATGAAAGCCCTACACCGGTTCAGGATATAAATAAGCCCCATCTAACTGTTCTGTTTGTCCAGCTCTGTGCTGAGCACTGAGGGGGATACTGGTAATGACTAAGACACCCTCCCTGAGTACATGGTCAAGCTCAAGGCCAGTACAAAAGTAAAGATAATGCTAATACCAGGCCCGTGGAAACCTGGAGAGAGCATGAGCGGAAATGTTTTCCCAGCAGATGTACATTGCCCGGAGGTGGTCGTTCTCCCACACTCTGGCCTCGTGACCTGGGGCACATAGGATGCTGGGCTGGAGTTGGGGTGTCTTACTAGAATGCTGCAGAGCTTTTTCTGTGAGGGGCTGTGTGGTAAAATATTTTAGACTTCATGGGCTGTGCTATCTCTGTTGCAGCCACTCAACCCTGCCTTTGTAGTCCAAAAGCAGCCAAAGACAATATGTGAATGAGTTGGCCTGATTGTGTTCCAGTTGAACTTAATGTATGAAAACAGGCCATAGTTCGCAGACCTCTGCTAGGGAGCGGCGTGTCCCAGACTTCACACATTCACAAACTGTACTCAGTCTCTGTGTCGTATTGTTTGTTCCACTGTATGGCGCTGTGACAGTTTTTATCACACCTCTGCTATAAAGTATGTGATACTTTCTTTAAAGGTTTTTTCAACTAAATATATTATTTTTAAAGGAAATTTCATATCAATACTGTAATTGGAAACTTGGTATTGTTTGCATGAAACGAAATTAATTCTGAACAGAAATGCTATAAAAAATAAGAGTTACTGAAATCTTACTAGATTCTGTCACCTATCGAAGGCTTGGAACCTCAGGTCTGCCCTTTTTTGTTTTAATGTAGGCGGCAAGGAGGTGTGAAGGCACCACCTGTGGGAGGCTTTCCCCTGGAAGGGGTTGTGCAGACTGGAGTGTCTTTGTGTCACGGAGCTGCTCCCTGCACCTCTGGATGTTTGCAGAGCCTGAGGCTGTTTGCAGACCCAGCCACTGTGGGCAGAGCCTGTTGATTAGGCAGGGCCACCTGGTGCTAGAAGCCTGTCACCATCGGAGAGCACACTGCTTGTTTCAGCTTTGCTTTCTATCTAAAAAAGTATTAAGCTTTTAATTTTTGGGTATCTGTACCTAAAAATTACATGCAGTTGTAAGAAACAGCATAGAGAGAAGGGTGTACCCTTTACCCAGTTTCCCATACAAGTTCTGTCTTCTAAAACTGCAGGGCGACGTCACAGCCAAGGAGTCCATGGATCTCCTTCCATTTCCCAGTTGTATGTGTACTCACCCGGGGTGTGTGGGTGTGCGTATTTTGTTGTATATAATTTTATCACATGGTTAGGTCATGCAGTCTAGAAACAAAATCCCATCACCCTTTTCACTTTTAGGATATCTTGTGTTGCCTTTTTATAACCGTGGCAATCTTTCTCTCACCTCTGTGCTCTCCTTCGCCCTCCTGTCCTCGACCCTTGGCAACTACTGATCTGTTCTTGAATGTCTAAAACTTTGTCATTTCGAAAATATTTTCTAAATTGCATCATGCAATATATAAGATTTTGGGATTGGCTTTTTTCCACTTAGTGAAATTCATCTGAGTGCAGGAGAGTACCAGTAATTCATCCCCTTTGAGGGCTGAGTAGTGTTCCACAGGATGGGTGCACCAGAGTCTGTATAACCTTTCCCCCGCTGTTGGAAGGCTGGGTTGTTTCCAGGTTTTGGCTATTATGAATAAAGCTGCTTTGAACATTTGTAGATAGGTTTTTGTGTGAACATAAGTTTTTATTTCTGTGGGATTAACGCCCAGGGGTACAATTGCTGGGTTATATGGTAATCATATGTTCAGTTCTATAAGAAATTGCCAAACTATTTTTTAGAGCTGTTCCGTTTTATGTTCCTACCAGCAATTTTTGTTTGATCTGTGATCTCCACATCCTTGCCAGCATTTGGTGTTTTACTATTTTTATTTTAGCAATTCTGGTAGATGTGTAGTGATATCATTATTTTTATATCTTATTATTTAAATTTGCATTTCTCTAATGGCTAATGATGTTGAACATCTTTTCATGTGCCTATTTGCCATCTGTATATCCTCTTGGGTGGAATGATTGTTTGTGTCTTTTGACTATTTTCCTCCTTTTTCATTAGTATCATAATAGGAACTTTAAAATGAAGATTAATCACAGTAGATTCTAATCCTTAAAATAGAAAGCATAAGCAGGAGAGGATGCTATTTACAACCACAGTCTTCTGTATCTTTCGACACAGAAATATTTTAAGAGAGAGAAACTAGATTTAGATGGCTGACTATTGGCTATTTTCTAATTGCATTATTTTTAACTGTTAGGTTAAAAAATTTATAGTGCTATACTGAGGTATCATTCACATACCATTGTGAATTGTATGGTATGTGAGCTACACCTCAATAAAGCATATGAATCAGTGGCTTGTTGTGTGTTCCCAGACTTCTACAACCATCACCACTAATTCCAGAGCACTTTTATCACCCTCAAAAGAAACTCTGTATTAATTAGCAGTCACTTTCCACCACCACTCTTTCTAGCTTCTGTTAACCACAAATCAACTTTCTGTCTCTATGGATTTTCCTGGTGTGGACATTTCCTAGAGATGGAATGATATTATGTGGCCTTTTGTGTCTGGCGTTCTCCACCTAGCATACTGTTTTCAACATCCATCCATGTTGTAGCGTGTATCAGCTCTTCATTCCTTTTTATGGCTGAAGGATATTCCATTGTATGGATCTCACATTTTATTCATTCGTCAGTTGATGGACATTTCGGTTGTTTCCATCTTGGAGTTTTTATGAAGAATGCTGCTATTAACATTAGGGTGGACTTATGCTTTTATTTCTCTTGGATATATTCTTAGGAGTGGAATTCTAGTCTTATGGTAACCCTGTGTGTAGCCTTTCGAAGAACTGCCAGACTTTTCCAAAGTGAGCGCACCATCTTACATTCCCACCAGCAGCCTACATAGATTCTGATTTTTCTAAACCGACACTTGTTGTCTGTCTTTTTGATTCTAGCCATTAGTGCATGTAAAGTGGTATCTCATTGCAGTTTTGATTACTATTGAGTTTTAAGAGGTTTTTAAAATATCTTTTAGATAGGAGTCCTTTGTCAGAATTCTAACTATCAATTTTTCATTTATGGACTGCTTTTTGGTATCAGGCCTAAGAACTCTTTGCTTCAGCTTTGTTTTTTATACTGACCAGCAGCTTTCATTTGAAGAGAAAGTCCTCATTAATCAGCTCCCCAAATCCAGGTCTGCCTTAGTCCTTCCTCTGGCCAAGGACAGAGCCGCTGGGTGGCAATTGTGGTGCGGGGTGGGGAGAAAGACAGAAAGGGACTAGGAGTCTGGACACCCACACTCCTTCCCGTGGCACCAAGAAGGCTTCTCTGACTCCTGCCCCTGGTCTGTTTCTCTTCCAGACCCTGGAGGAGGAGCTGTTTGGGAACAATGAGGAGAGCCCAGCTTTCAAGGAGTTCTTGGAACTGCTGGGGGACACCATCACCCTGCAGGACTTCAAAGGGTAGGTTTCAGCCAGGTGATGCCTCCAGCCCCATGGATGGGGCCTGGGAGGAAGGGCGAGGGGAGACAGCTGAGTTTCGGGGAGGGCATATGACAGTTCAACACACACACTCAACAACCACGAGACCGTTTCTTAGCAAACGATCAACACTCCCTCCAAGGAAACCGAGGTCCCGGGGTAAGCCAGCACGGCAGGGCATCCGAAAGGCAGTGACGTCTGGCCTTGGGTGCATGGTGAAACTGCCCCACCTCTGCTTTGCCTTCCGCATTCACCTTTGGCTCAGACTGAGAGTGAAATGAATCCACCTTCCCTATCACTCACCTGCTGGGCATCCAGGAAAGATGGCCCTGTGCTGTTGGGGGGAAATGACCCACTTTAGATGATACACAAAAAGAAGGGATAATTAAGAGCTGGTAGAAATAAAATAAACCCCCAGCAGGAATCTATGCAACAGTCTATGGTTCTCTAAGTGGACAGAAAGAATCTTAGACCCAATCCTTGGAAAACTCTGGCCTCTGATTTTCCCTGGCAAAGGCAGCATTTGGGAGGGGCCTGCCCACCTGGCCAGACTGCTGTGCTTCATGGCTAGAACAGGACAGAGCCCTCAACCCCCAACTGCAGCAGCCAAATTAATAGGATCTCCCAACATGTGTGCAAACACGCAGCTCCATGCCTGTCAGGTAGTAGATGTTCAGTAATCACTTCCTTCGTCTGCGTCCTTCTCTCCTCTTCCTCCGTCTTCCTTCCCTTCAAGGTCATCACTGCTGCCTGGAGTCTGTCACACATGGGTTACAACTCCCCCTCTACCACCTGTTAGCTCTATGACTTTGGGCAAGTGACATAGCTTCTGCAAGCCTCAGTTTCCTCATCTCTAAAAAGAGAGGTAAAGGTAGCAGTGACCCCACAGGTTGTTGGTGTTAAACTAGGTAATGCTTGTGAAGCACTTAAGTGCATGCTGAGCACAGAGGAAGCACCGGTGTCGTTATTGTTACTGTTATTATACCACCTTCCCTAAACTCTGAGATGCCATCTTCGTGAGATGCATCCTGTTTCACAGGTATTAAAGTGTCAAAAAAAGTGTCTTAGAACAGATGAAATGATTAAAACCAGGAAGGGCCCTGGGTGGTGTGGCTCATTTGCTTGGAGCATTGTCCCCTAGCTGAAGGGTTGTGGGTTTGACCCCTGGCCAGAGTGTGTGCCTTGGTTGCAGGTTTGATCCCCAGTCCAGGCACGTATGGGAGGCAGCCAATCAATGCTTCTCTCTCTCTCTTAAAAAAAAAAGGCAATGAAATAATGACCTTGAGTGAGAATTAAAAAAAACAAACAAAAAGCAAACAAAAAACAACAACAGGGAGGACCTCAGAGATCATATCATCCTATCCCTTTTTTTTATTGAGAGAGGAAACTGAGGCCTAGGGAGACTGAGTGACATGCCCAAAGTCATGTGCTGACTTAGGGGCAGAAGTAGGTCTAGAACCCGGAGCGCCTGACTCCCAGCCCAGTGTGCTTTCTGCCACACTGGGCTGAGCACATTTTCTGGATCATAGTACAGTGCTTGGGAAGGCTGATGTCCAGGGTCTATTTTATTTCATTTTCTTAAAGTCACCTACATCCTCCTCTTCATGCTGAAAAATATGATCCACGGCTAGCAGCCCTTTTTCCATGGAGAATAAAGGGGCAGCTCCCAGAGGCCCACCGAGTTCCTTAGTTTCTTTCCTGCCTGTGAGGAGACAGCCAGAGAAGGGACCTCCGTGGACACCTCTGGGGTTGGGTCTCCACATCAGCCACTGGCTGGGCAGAAGTCAAGCATCTGTCACCCCATTCAGGCTGATTTTGGACGCTCCTGGGGGGCTCACCATCATCTAACAGGATGGCCGGTTGCCCTGACTCTGGGCAGAGGACTTGGACATGGCCTTGTAGAGAGCAAAGGCTTGTGCCCAGCCTTGGGGGCCACTGGCACTGAGGACACCATTTGTCCGGGATTGTGGGTGGATGACCTCCTTTCCCACATGACCTTTGCAATAGAGATTCTGCCTTTGTCTTTTAAATATGGGCTTATAGTGGAACACCAGGGCTCATCTGATCAGAAAAGCAAATGTACCGGCTCTCCCCGTGTCTCAGTCTTGGCCCTCAGCTCTCACATCCCCTCCTTCGTTCACCTGCCCCCATGTTCTTAGGGCAGGCTGTGCCAGGTTGCCCACTAACCCTCGCTCTCTCTCTCTGTGGTGCTTGCCCTGTTTTTTTACTGACAGTTTCCGAGGAGGCCTGGATGTGACCCACGGACAGACGGGGGCGGAGTCAGTGTACACGATATTTCGGGACAGGGAGATCATGTTTCACGTCTCCACAAAGCTGCCCTTTACGGAGGGAGACACCCAGCAGGTAACCTGGGCTGGGAGGGCTCTGGGAGCCTGGGGCATGCGGGGTGAAAGCCAGCTTCAGGTCCCTGGGCCGATCTACCCGAAGGCCTGCGCTGCCCCTTTGCCCTCCTCCCTGTCATAATCAAGAGGCCAGTCTGTTCGCTGTGCTCTCGTCCGATCCTGTTCTATCATGTTATCTCATCTCACCAAGGCTGGGCATCAGTGCTGCTGACGTACGCCAGGACAGCAGGGCTCCTGGGTGTGCGTAGGCTTTGACCACGTGGAAGCTGCAGCTTGGTGTGGTAAAAAGACTGTTTCCCAGCTGAATGGGGCAGAGCTGGGAGCAGAGCCCAGGTGCCCTGGTCACGTGGGATGTGGTGAAGCGCACAGGACGGGGTCTGCAGATGGCAGTTTGATGCCAGCCCTGCACTTGGGAGCATGAGATTCTGGGCAAGCCAGTTAACCCTGTGGCCTCATTGTACTCATCTGCAAAGTGGGGATAGCGCCATGTACGTCAGTGCGTTGTTGTGGACATCACCCATGGTGTCCATGAGTGAAGGGCTTGGTGTGATGCCTGGCTGTGGCAGGCTGCTTACCTAACAGCTGTGCACTATCCAGGCCACTAGGCTTTTGCCCTCCTTCCTGACCCAGCGATGTAAAGCTGGTTGTTTCACGAATCAGCTCTCACCTCGCAGCTTTTCTAGTCTCCCAGCCTCCTCTCTCACCACACCTGCCTGCGGGCAGGAGTCCAGCCTCTCTGCCTCAGCCGGGGAAACCTGGATGAGACCTCCGTTTCCAGGGCTCTCCTGCTCACCCTCACATTTGCTGCTTCTGACGGCTGCATGTCCCCAGGAAGGGCCTGGCTTTGTTCTTGTCGAGCCCTGAAGCCAGCAGCTGGCCCCTGGCTGTGGTACCATTTGCCCCATCCCACTCTTTTCCCCTTTTCAGTCTCTAGGAAGATGAGAAGGGAAGGTAGGCCTTTCACCAGACGCTGACCCATCCGTTTCTGATCAGGGAACTGGGGAGGGAGCGCAGATGTAATATTGTAAACAGTGTTTGGCTTCTTTGGGAAAAAAGGAAATTGGCAAATGAGACTGTGATTTGGCTCTAAAATAACTACTGAATGTTCTAGAAACAAATGGGAGCAGGATTCCTTTTGTATCCAAAGTAGGTTTCTCTCAGTGTTTCACCTCCAGTCCCATCCCCTCACGGCCCCCCGCCTCCTGCCCAGCCTGGGGCCAAGGGCTGCTATCTCCCTGGCTCTCTTTCAGTCTCCCCTGTATGAAGTGGGAAGTACATCGAGATTGACTGTTGGCAAGGACTGAATAAACATTAATTTTCCCTTCCCAAGAAATGAGATAGTGTGTCTGGAATATGTGAGACAATTTGTGTGAGGTGCACAGCACCAGGCTCAATATATAGCAGGTGCTCAGTCAGTGAGAAACTCCAAGTGAAGCATAGGGCCTGCATGCGGTAGGTGCTTAATAAAGGAACAAAAGCGTAGATGAGTGCCTAGCCAGGACTTGGTGTGCAGGAGGACCTTGACATTTGAAATAATTCATATGAATAGCCCAGTGTGGCCCTGACATACAGCAGGTGCCTACTGATTGAAATCACCTGTGGCAGCACCCGGCACAGTTTGGGGTGCCGAATCGGGGTTGGGTTTCTTTCTCTCCCATGACCTCTGCTGAGCCACGTGGCCCGTGTTTCTCTAGGCATGGCTCCTCTCCCCACTGGTATAGAATGATCGGCCCCCTCATCCCTGCTCATTCACATTTCTGCCAGGTGTTGCCCTCCATCTCCTCTTCCAGGAAGCTTTCTCAGATCACCGTCAGGCCTCTGACTTTGCCCTCTTCCCTGCCCTCTGTGTCCCCCCAGTGGCAGGCATTTCTGTGCAAGGGGCTTTGTTCCTGTTCTCAGGTACCTTCACCTGTGTTTGTGTTTCTCCTGGATCAATCACAGACTCTAGCAGGACAAAACCTGGGCCTCAACTTTTAACCCTTCTCCGTGGGTCCCGAGTCAGAGCTCTGCATGCTGTAGAGCTCAGTGAGATGCTTGCCAGCCTCTCCCTAACCACTTGGGCAACTCCCCCATTTTTTCTTTTTGATAGCTTCTAAAGAATAAAATAAAAAGCTCCCTGGAGAGTTAGGTCTCCAAGTTTCAGGGTTTATGTATAAAGATAGAATAATGAGGAATTTCCTGTATAGATCTATTCTGCTTTCAGGATGTTCCCAACTGGCTTATAACAATGAAACACTTTTTCTTTAGCTCCAGAGAAAGAGACACATTGGCAATGACATTGTGGCCATCATCTTCCAAGAAGAAAACACACCTTTTGTCCCAGATATGATTGCCTCCAACTTTTTACATGCCTACATCGTGGTGCAGGCTGAGAGCCCGGGCACAGAGACCCCATCCTACAAGGTAAGGGGACAGTCTTGCTGGAGGAAGCGGCAGCCTAGGCACCTCCCCGCGCTTTACGGATTCAGTGATAGCAGGAAGCACGAGTTCTCAATGTTTCCTTGGGCCATTCTCCACGATGTCACTCCTAGGTTGGGTGTGATTGATTTTCCACGGTTCTCAGGTTTCTCGGCCTTGGGGGCTGGACTCCTGGTGGAGAGCACCCCCTGAGGGCCATCTCATCCATCGGGTCCCTCGAGGCTCGACAGCATCTGTCTCAAGGGTCGAGAAGCCCAGATGCTCCTGTTTGGGATCTGGTAATGCCACTTGCTAGAGTGAGGAAGAACCAGGCGGAAGGAAGGAAAAGTAGAGAGGACTGTCCGGGAAGGGAAAGGAAGGAGGGTGGTAACAAAGGAGGGAAAGAAACGTTGGTGTTTATGGTGAGAAGAGGGGAGAGCAGGGGCCTGGTAGACCCTGACCACTGGGTGGCCCCTCCGGTTCAGCTGCTCCGGAAGCAACGGTCGGTGTTAATTTGAAGACTCCCGGGGAGCGGGACTGTGAGTACTCGGGTCTCAGCCCCCTGATCAGAGTAAGCAGTCTTTCAGACGGGCTCAAAATCCTCACGAATGCCGGGGAGCCCATCATCCTCAGGAGCCCTCACCCTGCCCACCCTTGATGGCTGTCACCAGCTCTTTCCTTCTCTTCTCCTGGAGAAACAGTCCCAGCCTCTTGGGCAACAGTTTCTCTGCATCACAGATAGACCGAAGCAGGGTTCCTAGGGTGGATGTTCTATAGTCTTTGAACCCCCTGCAGGTGCGTGTTGAGTGTATGTGCTTCTTTGCATGTTCTAGGGGGAGAGGCCGTAGCTCAGGTTCTCAGAGGGCCACCTGCTCCCCACAGTGCTAGGGACTGCTGTCAGAGGGAGAGGGGGACCAGCCTGTCATTGCTAATGGGAAACTCTGAGACCTGAACACATCTCCTGTATGATGATGGGCCAGCGACGGTTCTGGGGCTTGCGAAGCTCTGGCGCGTCACGGCCATCTGCATGAAGTATCTGTTTGGCTTGAAGATTTTGGGAAAAGAAAATGATGTCATATAATTGTCATATCCGTACAAACTCAGATATATTAAGTGCAAAGTACACATCAACTTTAAGTCCAAGTATGAGGTTTCAAACCGCCCCCTGACCTCTCTCCTGTTTTTACGAAAGAGAGCTGATTTCTTTCCGTGCCCATGTTCATATTCATGTTTCTCTGTCACTGAGCAGTTTTAGCTGAAAACTTAAGAGGAGCATTTCCTTGGCATTTTCCTGGAGCATGGTTTGGGCATTTCCTTGAAGGCTATGGGCTCACCTGCTTCGACCAGAGTCGGCATTCATTTCAAACAGCTGCTGGATTTGTTGGTGGAAGCATTTCATTCATTCAGTGCCTCCTGTGTGCCAGGGGTGGGGCCCATGGCAGTGACATACAGAACCAGCCTGTAGGGAAGAGACAAAAGAGCCACTGAGTGCAGCTGAGCCACTGGGCCACCCAAGCAGCCAGCCGGTTCTTCCAGCAGCCAATAGAGGCAGAGAGCTATTGATCAGGACCCCCAAAGTAAAGTGGTGTGATGGGGGGCTCCCTGACCCGACCAGGCAGTCGTGTACGAGTGTGTGGTTTGTCTGCTGGGCCTCTGCCAGAAGAATGTGGCCTTTTGTGGACATTGAGCATTAGCTTTTAGTTTCTGATAGAAAATGGAGCTCAACTAACTGGCTTCTCTGCTTTCCCAAGAACTTAGCAGTGTGGAACTATACAGGGAAAAATGAGAGGCTGACAAATCAGCACCCCACCTCCTGCTTTGATGCTAGAAGTCTTTACCAAGTCTTCCCAGCCACAGACTATGGCCCAGGTGAAAGCACTTTCCTGAGAGGTGTCGGGAAGCAGAGAAGTGGACCCCCAGGAAGAGCCAGGCTGCCTCTGGGATATGGGATCTTGGGCCCCACCTGTCAGGAAAACATCAAGGTTGGAGGATAAGCCCTGTGAATGGGGACCAGGGAGGCAGGGGACAGGGAGGGAGCCCCACTTTCCAAGGTCTCCCCAAACCTCTGTTCATCTACACCCCCAGCAGTAACCCTGGTGACCAAGGGGGACCTAGTTAGATCCCTCAGGGGGCCCAGGGTGAAATAAGACCTTAGCTGACCCTTGCAGGCTTAGAGGCTATGGAAAAGGAGGGCCCTGGCAGTTGTGGCTCAGTGGATTGAGTGCCGGCCTGTGAACCAAAGGGTCGCAGGTTTAATTCCCAGTCAGGGCACATGCCTGGGTTGCAGGCCAGGTCCCTAGTAGGGGGCGCATGAGAGTCAACCACACACTGATGTTTCCCTCCCTCTCATTCTCCCTCCCTTCCCTCTGTGTAAAAATGAATACATCTTAAAACAAAGAAAAGGAGGGTGAGGGAGGTTTCCCAGGGGCTCAGCAATGCCCTGGGAAGCCCCCACTGGGGAGGACAAACAATAGGAAAGGGAAGGGAAGAAAAGGAGGGGGTGCAGGAAAGGGTCCTGTTCTTGGCCTGCCTCTGACTTCTGTTTACCCTTGGGCTAGTTTCTTCCCCCTCTGGGCTCCTGATTCTGTCTGTGTGAGAGGAGGAAGCCAGAATAGACAGCCTCTGAGTTCCTTCCTGCCCTGAGATGCTCGGGAGTGGATAGAGGGGGAGTTGAGGGAGAGAGAGAGGGAGAGAGAGAGAGAGAGAGAGAGAGAGAGAGAGTGTGTGTGTGTGTGTGTGTGTGAGCGAGAGAGATGGATTAAGACGTGGCTTGGGGGAATGCTGTAGTATTCCAGGTGTCCTTTATTAGGTGTACATTAATAGAGAAAGTAAAAAAAAAAAAGGACTGGGTGACAGTGGTTGGCCCTCCCTGGGTGCTGGCTCCATGCCAGGCACTGGGCTAGGCCCCTAAAAACACAGTCTTTTTGAATCCTCACAAGCTCCAGGCCAGGCAGGGCCTCTCTTTAGCACTGTTTTAGGCAGAGAAATTCAGGACGTTGAGGCAGAGAGCTTATGTCACTTAAGGCCTGAGGCCACAAAAGCGGTGGAGCTGGTGTCCTTGTCCAGATCTGCCTGTGGTTGTCCTCACTGAGCCGTCTGAGCCTTCACCAGGACTCCCTCCTCTCTCTGCCTGAGGTCACCCTCAGGCACTTCCTGCGTGGTTCCCGAGTCCTGGTGCCTCCTCCTCATCACTCACGTGTCCCCAGCCTCCTTCCACTTTCCAGCCTCCCCTCTTCCCTGGTGCTCTGCTGCCTCTCAGCCCTGCTCCGGCCCCTGCTGGGCCGCCTGCACTGCGTTTAGAAAACAGGAAGGTGGGGCTGCTTCCAGGCAGCTTCTGCTTTCAGCCCAGCAACCCAACCGTCCCCTAGAGGAGGGAACAACAAAGGCTCCGCACTTTGCTGGAAAGGGGTCAGCGGAGGGAACACAATGGGGACAGAAGATGAATGGGGCTGTCACAAGAAAGGATCCTGTCCCCTGCTTTCGTGACTGCTGTGGTGGACGTGTCTGTCTGGGACACTCGCTGGATTTAAGAACGTGGACAGACACTTCAGCCAGCACCGCCCACTGTGGTGCGGGCTGAGACAGGGTGGGGGTGGGGAGGGGGGGTGGGGTGTCACGGTGGGAAGAGGGTGGGGCCAGGCCTGGCCTCTGGCCCTGTCCCAGACGGAAGCCCGTCAGGGGCCTTCTCACCACCCTCTCCCCAGATGCTGGCTCTGTGGGTGGAATTCTTGACTGGTGCCATGGGTGCATGGTGGGTGGGGGTGGGGGCCTGTGTTTGGTCGCTGGAACCAGCCTGAAGTCATGGCAGCCAAACCTACCCTGGTTCCTGACTGTGGTCACTGCAGTCTGGGCCCTGAAGACAGCTCGGGCTCAGGCAGAGAGAGACTTGAGCTGGGTAAGACCACCCCTCTCCCTTCCCTTCCAGACCCTGGTGGGGCCTTTCCTTGGCCTGGCTCCGAGCTGCCTGCTCACCCGCTCTGGCTGACTCTCAGCATCTGCCCTACTTCACAGGCCAGGCAGCTGGCGGTGTGCCAGGGCCAGGCTCACGTCAGCGGCTGCCCGCCTGGGGAAGGGGGAGAGAGGGCAGAGTCCCCAGAGAGGCCTGCGGCCTCACGGCCTGAGAATGGGTGAAACCAGGGCACCTGCATACAGGGGGGAGATGGAGTGTGGGACCTGTCCCAGGCCAGGGAGACCCCACGCAGAGCCCCTTGGGGCTCTCACTCCATTCATTCATGCCTCCCCAGGCTGGCCAGAGGTGCACACGTTCCTCCCCTCACCCTGAGCCTGGTACACCCCTCTGCAGCATGCAGCACACACCTTGATGTCCTCTACCCCCAATTCCCAGCCTGGGCCCTGCACTGTTAGTTTAAGCCTTACCCAGACTGACTGACCCTGTGTGTGGGGTCAGGGCTTCCAAACACTAGTCCGCCCACTGCGCAGAAGCTCTCAGGCCCATTTAATAGCTGCAGATTCCTGGCTCTGCCTCAGAGCTGCAGATTCAGGAGGCTTGGGGTGGAGCCCATGCAGTTGGCATTTGTTTTCCAAACACTCGAAGTGTGACCAGGTTTGGGAGTCAGTGTTGTGGGGAAGAACCCAAGAGCAGCATCTGGATTCTGTTCATCTCTGGCTAATCACCTGGGTACTTTGGGGACCACTTCAGGACTCTGGACATCTGTTTCCTGATCAGTGAAACCGGGCTAATAATTCTCACTGTGCCTTCTCCGGAGGCTGAGCATCCCAATCCACTGCAGTCACGAGATAATCCACTTGTTCTGCGCTGGAGTTAGGGTCCCAGGCTGCTCCTCAGCCCTGTTTAGTCATCTTGCCAGACTTGCTTCTGGCCTCCAGCAGTGCAGATGGGAGCATGGGGATGGTTCCATGCCATCCAGCCCCACTGCTGGGAACCGCCCCCCCCCCCCCCCCCCCCGCCCCAGGGAGCCCTGCTGGTGATGGCTCACAGGGGCAAGGGGGGAGGGAGGAGAGGAGATCTGTCATGGGAAGCAGGGCTCCCCTGGGGCCAGGGCATGGCACACGTGGAGTGCGTTACAGCCCTTGGGTTGGGTCTCTTCCCTCCTCGCCCACACGGAGACCCTGTTTCAGGTCTCGGTCACTGCAAGGGAAGACGTGCCTGCCTTCGGCCCACCTCTACCGAGCCCCCCTGTTTTCCAGAAGGTGAGACGCCCTCCTTCCTGCTCCTTCATGTCCAAGACTCTGGGTCCCCGTCCCCGAATGGCAGTGGTGGGGGTGGGGCTGAGCCTGGGCTGGGAACACCAGCAGGGCCTTTATCAGCAGGGGTGGAGATCTCCTTACTTGGGGTCTCTCCTCACCTCTCCTGCTGCCAGCCTGGCCTTGCACAGGGTCTCCTGTGAGGATGTTTGAATTTCTGCTGAAAGAAGCATTTTTATGCCATGCTGCAGTCCTGGGAGCCCTGGGCAAAAATTGCCTCCAGTCACAGGAACAGTACTGGGTGTGGAGGGTTGATTTCCCGAGACCAGGGAAGCTGGTGTCCGTGTTGGTATCTTAGCAGGCGGGCTTGGCCTGGGCTAAAAATGATCAAATGTCAGAAGGGATTTTCAGGAGCTCTCCTGGATGCCCTGTTCTGCCTTCCCATTACGAGGCTGAGAGAGTTCTGGGCTTCTGGTCTGTTCCAGGGCCCGGAGTTCAGGGAGTTTCTGCTCACGAAGCTCACCAACGCAGAGAACGCTTGCTGCAAGTCGGACAAGTTTGCAAAGCTGGAGGTGAGCGTGGTCTCTGCTGGTCTTCCCTCTGTCCTCCTGCTGGCCGGTGGCTGCTAGGGTCTCTGTTCCTGGGGCTGTTCAAGGCGGGGAGCATTGTCTATGCCCCTGTAAGTCTTCAGCCCTGTGCTGATACAGTAACTCTTAATTCTTGTGGAAACTAAGCCCAAACTTCAGGTCTAGTCAACTATTCACCAATTGTTAATTGAGCACCTACTGTGTGCCAGGCTTCATTCTGTTTCCTGGATGTAAATAAGACTCAGCTTCTGTCCTTAGAGAGCTCACAGGCTGGTGGGAGGAGCCATTACCAGACAGGTATTGTAAGTTTGCCAGCACTGGGCTGCGATGGAGGCCAGCAGGTGCTGTGACTGCTTCAGCCTATGGGGGACTAGGATGGGTTCAGGGAAGGCTTCTTGGAGGAGGCGCCCCTTGCACTGCCAAACCTGGATATCTGATGAGCCTTTTGCTAGGAGGGAAGGGGAGGTGGTGTTATTCTGGGCATGGAAAACAGCAAGAGCAAAGAATCAGAGCAGATCAGAGCATGGCTCTGTGAGGGAGCTCCAGCGGCCTGAGAGGGACTTGTGGGGAACAGACGGGTGGGGACTTCAGCTGGAGATGTTGGTTGGGCCATGGGAAGAAGGGTTTTGAGCTAGAGGTGACGAGCCCTGTTAAAGGACTGAGCAGGAGGGTGATGTTTGATGTGCACATCAGATGCTAGTGGTGGGGAGGACAGGGTGAAAGGGGGGAGGGCAGGAAGGGTGGCCAGTTAGAAGCTGTTACAGGAGTTCAAGGGGCACGGTGGCAGCTTGCTTACACCAGGTGTAGGAGGAGATGATTTCGGGTCCATCAGGAAGACTTGATGGACTTCTATATAAAGGGCAGGGGGAAGTAGAATTGTGGGGTGGCTTTAGCTTGGGTTCTCTGCTGACATGGGGACCACTGGGAGATGAGCTGTCAGGACCTGCTGATCTGGAGGTGCCTGCAAAGGCCTGGTTGCTGCAAGGGCTAGTTCTTGTCTGGGTGAATAGTGCCCCCTGGAGGTTGCATGCATTGCTCTGGAGTGACACTGGGATGGAGAGGAGCAGTGGGTCATTGGGTACATGGCTGTGGAGCTTGGGGTACAGATAGGAACTGGGAGTCAGCAGGGTAGAGCTGGGAGGGTGGGATGGCCTGGGGAGAAGGAGCAGAGGGAAGAGAGCAGAGGGCTGGGCATGGAGCTGTGGTATCAGTTGCAACATTTGTGAGGGTGGAGCCCAGCCTGACCCCAGGCCCACACCATCACCAAGATGCAGTTGGCCAGAATAGCAGCCCTTAGGCCAGGTGTCTGGAGCCCCCACGGAGTGGGTGCCTGCTCTGTTCTCAGTGCCAGCTCCATGACTCCACCCTCTTCCCTTGCAGGACCGGACGAGGGCCGCCCTCTTGGACAACCTTCACGATGAGCTCCATGCACGCACACAGGTCATGCTGGGACTGGGCCCAGAAGAGGACAAGTTTGAGAATGGGAGCCATGGGGGATTCCTGGAGTCTTTTAAGGTACGAGCACAAGAGTGGCTGAGGATTGCTGTGACAGGGAGGGTTGGGACGAACAAGGGAAGAGGGCAAGGTCCACATGACCCTAACCCAGGGCTCAAGTGCCAGCCAGAGGCTGCAGGACCAGCAGGGGCAGTACAGGTGTTTTCAGAGAGCAGGGCATCAGGAAGTGTGAGTGGTAGGAGCAGCCAACGGTGTCTGCTGCATCCTCCACATTCTTCCTCGATCTAGGTTATCTCTTCCTGGCCAGGAGGTTGACAGGTAGGGACTGGGAAAGAGCAGAGAGGAGCCAGTGCAAACCAAGTGCATTATCGCTTCCATCTGCCTCCCTCTGTGGTCAGGGTGCCAGGACAGAATGACAGGAGCAAGGACACAAGTCCTAGGTGTCTTCTGCAGCCAGTGTGGGGTACTGCAAGGATGTTTCCCAGCTGGCAGGACACTGGAGGACCTGCCAGGGCCAGTGTGATGGAGTTAGAGGCAAGTCCCCATGAACCCTGCAAAGGGAAGAACTTTCTAAGCAGAATGAGCTACTAAAAGAAGTAGTGAGTTCCCTGTCCCTGGAAGTATTCAAGTGGAGCTGGGACAGCCACTTCACTTGCATGGTGTAAAAATGGCTCACTGTCACGTGCTTGCCAAGTGCTTGTTGGTCCAGACAGCACTTACCTCCAGCATCTGATCTGAGCCTGGCTGTCACCCTGCGGTTGTCACAACTGATCTTGTTATTTTGCTTACACACAAGGGGGCAGGACAAGAGGCCTCAGGAATGCTCAAAGCCTTGTACCTACTTAGAGGTAAAGCCTTGTTTCGAACCCAGGTTTTCTGGTCCATAGGTCAGTGTTCTGCTGAACTGCTCTTTGCAGAAGGGTTTATAAAGCTGCTGTTCCGTGGACAGTGTGTGGGGTGAGGGTTCCACCTGCCTATGTTAGAATCCCAGCTGTGTGATCCTGGGCACGGTCTCGAAGGTCTCGAGGCTTCAGTTTTCTCATGGATGGCTCAGGGCTGATAATGGGACTTCTATTTTAGGGTTGTTGGGAGATTCAGTGAAATAGCCTGGAGGAGGGCACGTGGCCTGGGACAACTAAAGAGCCAGGGAAGGTGGTGCTGTTGTTATTGTCTTGTAAAGTGAACATGTAACACACATTATTTCTGCCTCTGTGCCCCGTGGGTAAGGCCATTATTATGGGTATGGTCATTTTGGCATAATAATTCATACCCAGTTTTACTAATTATGAGCATAATTTTACATGTGAGGAAGCTGAGACTCAAAGAGACACAGTAATTTGTCCCAAGTCACCCACAGATACCAGAGTCTGTGTCTGCCGCATTCCGAAGCCTGTGTTCCTAAGGACCACTGCGAGGCCTCCCAGTTCCCGACTCAGTTAAGATTCCACCTGTGCTAGCCTGGCCCGGGCAAGCCTGGGGTCTGTCCCTCGCTGCCAGGCCAGGCACAGAGGGCAGGGCGGGGCCCCGCTGGCCCTGAGGGCCAGCTGCCAGGATTCCTCACCAGGGTGCGGGCAGGAGCCGGGATGCTTGTCCAGGCTGGTGGGAGATTCCTGGGGCATCTGTTTCCGCCCTGATGGACAGTGGCAGCCAGGGTGAAACAGGAGAAACTGAGAGGTCGAGAGGAAAGGGGGCCAAGGGAGAAGAGGGACAGGGGAGGAGAGAGGGAGCCAGGTCAGCTAGCCCAGCAGGGGGCAGGTGAAAGTGAGACCAGGTGAGTAGGAAAACTGCTGTAGGCTCCGCCCTACATCACAGCAAGCCTGTGGAGTGTGCCTGGGTCCCGCAGTAAATGTGATTTATACATGACGTGAGCTGCAGCGGACTGCAGACATCTAAGGAAACAGTTGCTGCATTCAGTTTTGCAGGTTGCTTTCTGTACTTTGGAGTTAACAATGTTTTTTTTCACATTTACAATACTTTTACAACCTGGAAAAGCTTGTAGGCTGTGGACACTCTGTCCATGGTGCCCTGTGGATAAAACGGCCCAGCAGCTCCCTCCAGTTGTGGGTAGAAAGGGGAATGACCCCAAGGCTGCGTTCCAATCCCTGCCTCTGGACCGACTCCAGCGTGTCTGACTGGAGGAGTTGCCAAGAGAGGGAGATGCTTCCGGACTTTGTCATTTCTTGTCTTTGACCCAGTAATCTGGGCTGTTTTTCTTTTTGACCCTGGACCCTTCCAGCTGTAAGCTGGACACCCGCTTCTACATTTGACTTCCACACCTGTGTCCCAGGGGGTGCTGTGGGGTGAGGGAGGGGACTGTTCTAGTCCGTGGGATCTCGCACAGAGCAAACTTTCAGAGCTCTGCGGTCGTGAGCAGCTCTTTCCCCTCCCCCCTGGGGAACCCAGCTCTCTTGCCCCTTCCATTCCATCATTGCCTTCAGGTGTCCCAGGCGGTGGAGTCCAGGGATTCTGGTGTTTGGGCCTTGCCTATGGCCAGGCCTGGGGTCTGCCCCGGCTCAGGAAACTGTCTCCAGTTTTGGTATTTCTTCCTAGGCACCTTGGGTGGTGCTGTGGTTTCAATTATTGACATTCCTCTTGGGGTTTCTTATCCAGACTTCCACAACATCCTTCTTACAAGAAGTGGTACTTGAGATGACTCCAGGAAGAAAAGTTGAATGTTTTCTCTCCTTCCTGTCCCAGTTCTCATCTCGCATGTGCATGGGAACATAACTGAGGGTTCCCAGGGCTGAACGCACTCTCAGCTGTCCATCCCTGCCTTTGTGACCGCCCTCCCCCACCCTGCAGTGCAGGGACCCTTCGCCCCCCTGCTGGGAGGCAGCCCCTCACGGCCCCAGCCTGTGCTCCTGGCTCCTCCCACCACTGGGAATAGCTCTTCTCCCCATCCATCTTCCATTCCCCTGGCTGTCCACGTCAGCATTTCTCCATGAGAAATGGAACAGTTGGTTTATGCCAACTGGACCTGCTTCTGAGCAGGTGCTTGGTGGTATTCTCAAGAACCTGCCAGTTCTACACTTGTAAGTTGTGCATTTTTACTTAGTGGGTGATATAAAAAATATATTTCTAATCATAGAGACTAAACTTCTGCAGTGAAACTCACAATTGAAATACATGAGTGAGTAGGCAGGTTGCTCTGGGGTTGGGGGGTGTCTATGGACATATTCCTGGAGTCTTGCCAGAAGGGTTTTCTTTATAAGGGATCTGCATATTACTCACATTGGGAAAATATCAATCTCTAGACTGTTGTTCTCAAATGCCACTCGCAGCCACTGCCAGCTGTTGATGTTTTTGTTGGTCCCTAATGAAATGAAAAAGCGATGCTGCTTGAGGTCCCAACATATAAAGCACGTGTGAGGCACATTTTGAGAAGTCCTGAGCCAGCCCAACCCTCTGTTCAACTCATCATGCAGCAGGGGCACTGGCGGGCCTGGGAGGTGAAGGTCACCCAGCAGCCTCTGAACTTGGACCACCTAAAACAGGGAGCTGTCAAGTGAATTTCTCCTAGCCTTTGCAGGCTGTGGAGGTTGATGTGTGGGTCTGCCCTGACCCCTAGTGGCAGGAGAGGAGCGCCCGGCTGCAGCTATCTGGGCAGAGTACCTGCAGGCAGGGGCAGCGTAGAACAATCATCTGTCCTAAAGATGGGAGGAATATTTCCTTCTCTGGTCGGCCTCCCTCCTTTATTTGTGCTGTTAGTGGGAAAGAAGTTCCTGTTTTGGACCTCAGAGTACTTCCTGGTTAGGGGCCATCACAGTGAGCAAAAAATTAGCATCTTTCTCTCTGAGGGCCCCCTGCCTCTATGCCACAGGTGTGTCTGTGAATGTGAGCCAACACAAAATAGTAAATTTACATAAAACATTATGAGATTTTTTGGTGATTATGTGTCACAATGTATTTAATGTGTGGCCCAAGACAACTCTTCTTCCAGTGTGGCCCAGAGACGCCAAAAGGTTGGACACCCCTGCTAGGGCTCACATGGTCACATGTCCTCCTCGGTGGTCATCCTCGAGTTGAATTTGCTAAATTGAAACAACTCACGAAACCCATTTGTAAGGAAGCGAGGTTTTTGTTGGCCCAGAGGAGATATGGTACGCCAACTGGTCCGCACACCCCAGTTGAAATGAGGTGGCTTCAAGCTGACCATGAGAAAGTGACTCCAC
Source organism: Phyllostomus discolor (assembly GCF_004126475.2). Classification (NCBI taxonomy): domain Eukaryota; kingdom Metazoa; phylum Chordata; class Mammalia; order Chiroptera; family Phyllostomidae; genus Phyllostomus; species Phyllostomus discolor. The sequence continues at coordinate 75,498,117 of NC_040910.2, read as the reverse complement.
TCCTCTTTCTCACTCCCCCAGAGGAGAACTCACTCTCGGGTAAGTTGTGAGGTGTGCCGAGGGCCAGGAAGCCACGGTGGCTGAGGGTGGGTGACAGAGCCAGGGGTGACTAGCTGGGAGGCGAGCAGACGCTAGGGAGAGGCAGGAATAGCTGTGTGTGGCATGGAGTGGACGGGTCTGAGATGCCGACATTAGAAATGGTAGGATTTCCGCTCAGTGCACAGAAGGCCTTTCCAAGAGCCTGACTCTTCCCCATGGGACAGGAAGGCCTGAGAGCAGTGAGCAGCCTGTCCCTGGGATGTGCAGGTGGAGAGGACACAAGCTGTGGCCTGGATGTGCAGGGGCCGAGTAGGAGAGGGGCCAGGTGCCCCTCTTGGGAGCCCCCCTGCTGCCTGATGCCCCTGCAAAGGCTCCCTCCCTGTGCCCGTCTGCGCCTCTCCTGCCCCCTCTTTCCACATCGCTGCCCTTGCTCCCTCTCCACCTGGTACCTGACTCTCCGGCCTGACTTGAGAACACAGTGCGCCCAGCTCAGTCCCAGAGGGAATGTGCGACACATCAGACCACGTCCCTAGGTGATTTTGCCCAAGTGGGGCATCATTCATTACTTTAGGGTTTCCAGGTAGCCATCCTCATTCTCTTCTTTGGTCCCTCAGAGTGGGGAGGAGAGGTGACCGTGAGCAAGCAGGTGTCACGCCAGGTAGTTGTCATCCTCACGCAGGGACTATCGCCACGTCGTACTGACGAGGAGACTGTGTCTCAGAGAGGTTCACACACCGCGCTGGGAACAGCCAGGGTTCAGCCCTACACGCCCCTGAATTCCCTGTCAGCCCCCTGTCCCCTCAGACCTGCCTCACTCACTCACTCCCTTGGCAGCACCAAGGGCACATGAGGAGAACGCTCCTCCCGGACTCCAACTTGGGCTCTTTCGAAGGGAGGCTGACACCCCTTGGTTTCTAGTCACCCTCAGTCCTTCAGCCAGTGGAAGTGTACGTTCGATCTGGACTTAGTTTTGGGTTGCTGGGACCCTTTCATCAAGAGCCAGGGTGCTGGGTTTGGGTCCTAGTTCCATCTCTTAGCTTTGGTGTGACCTCGGGCCGTCACTCACCTTTCAGGACCTTGCCTCCCAGCGTTGGTCCTCTGAGCATCTCAGAGTTATGGGGTCTCAGTGGGATCATGCCTGTGGAGCTCAGCAGACCAGATGCCAGCACACGGTGCTCATTCCACATGTTTAGTTTTTCCTGGGAAAAGACAGAGAGAACACATCTGAACATAAATGATTCATGGCCGTGTCACAGTTGATGACGATGGTGGTGACACACCGGAGGGCCCCAGGGAATGTGTTGCGCTCGATGGAGCACTTGACTCATTTAAGGAAGCTGGGCGTTTACCCATGGACACCTCAGGGTGGCGCCGCACCTTTCCTGCCCTGGGCTTTGCAGAGGGCCTGGGACTTGGTGGGTTTGGGTGGTGGTGTGAACACAACATGCTGGCTGTTCCAACCTCGTTGTGGGAGACTGTTGCTAGGACACTCTCTTCTGTGGCCTAGAGAGAGTTGATGTCCTGGAGGGGGCGTCTGTGGCTCAGACAGGCCAGGTCAGATGAGTGACAGGGCTGGTGGGCTCTGTGCTTCATTCACGGGGAGCTCCCTTCCAGCAAAGTCAGATTTACAAACGGCCCCCCTCCCCCGAGCCAGCTCCCCTCCTCAGGGCAGAAAGGCAGCAGGCTGTGGTGCTTGGTCATTCCTGAACTTGGAGAATTCGGGGTCTGCTGTTTGGGCTGGGGGCAGTGTTCTTGCTGATTTCTTGGGCCTGTCTTTCTGTAGGCCAGGCTCTTCCCTCGATGCTTCAAGGGAGGGAAGGGCCGCTTCCTCCACGGGACAATCTGTGGCCTGGCACGTGGAGCGTGCAGGCAGACGCGTGTGTGTTCATGCGTGGGTGTGAGCCAAGTGAGGATGGGAGCAGTGCCCACACGTTTGTCTCGCTGCATCTGTTTTCTGAAGCTGCGGTTCTGAGAACACCCTGCCTCAACTGGCTCACGCAGGAAGCGACATCTGTCAGCTCACCTGACCAGAAGGCCCCAGGTGACTTGCGGCCCAGCCTGGCCACGGGCCGGCAGGCAGGTCCTTCCCCGTTCCCCTCTGTCATCCCCACCTGTCAGCTTCGCCCTCAGGCCTCATCCCTCACAGTCCAAGGGGGCGGCTGCGGCTCTAGGTACAGACATGTCACATCTCTTTAGGGAAACATTGAGGAACTCTTTCCTCAAAGCCCCCAGCCGCTGTCCCCTCATGTTCCACTGGCAAGGGCACGGATTACATGCCTGCCATAGAGGATCATGGTTGACTCCTTTGTCCTGTGGAGGAGGAGGGGCTGTTGGACCAGACGGAGGCTCTGGCAGCCGGCAAGGAACAGGATGGGATGGCACTTGTATGTGAGCAACCAGTAATATTTGCATTCGAGAGTCCTTGCATGTGGCTCTGAGGCCCAGGGGCCCTGGACAGCGAGTTAACACAGCAGGAGCACCCCACGGGCCTGGGCCCTTTAGTGCTGTCTACTTTTAGGAATGTCCCATTTCCCCCGCTGATGTGCACACTCCTGGGAGGTGGGGCTATGTCTCACACCCCTCTGGCTCCCCTCCTGCAGTTCTCCCAGCTGGTGGCATGGTGCTGGGCACACGGGAAGCACATGACAAATGCTTGTTATTAACAGTAAGAGTAGCCACATTTATTGGGTACTTAGGGTATGCAGGGGCTAAGAACTTTGTATGCCTGGCTGCCTGCCCGTATTGTTGAGTGACTGACTAAGTGACCAAAGGGAAGTGATGTGGGGTTTGGGGGTTCCTGGAGAGAAACTTCCTTCCTGGAACTCTCATGTCATCTTCGAAGGCCTTCCGAACCAGGAGCATCGTCCTTGTGGAATCCTCTAGGGCTTCCTGCATCGGAAAATCCTCCCTCAGCCCCCGCTGAGATGTGCCCACCTCACTCTAACCGCTGTCCTTGGGACAGGTTCCAGAGTGATGTGAGAAGCCCACAGGGCAGTGTGAGAGCTGCCGCCATCCCCCAGGTCTGTCCCTGCTGTGGGCTCAGCAGTCTTCATTGTAACTGTCCCTCTTATCTTGGCATGCACAGGGACAAGCCCCTGACTGTCCCGGTTGTCCTTTCTGGGACACTGCACTTTGTGCCCTATGCTCTTTGGTGGCCCTGAATGGGCACAGGGCTCTGCGTGCCCTGAGCCACTCTGGGCCCTCTGAGGGCTCCAGCCTCGTGTCTGAGCACGCACATCCTGTGTCAGCAGCTGAACCAGCTGGCAGGCTCATGTTGACATTGTCCCTAGCCCCTGCGAGTGTGGGCAGTGGCTCAGGGCACGGATCAGGAGGAGCTTGGGCCACAGTTCACTGAGTTGTGCAAGGTGCACTTTGGGGTGACAGCAGAAGGGATACCCAGTGTTCAAATGCAGGGTGCCTGGTTTTCTGGAAACAAGAGTCAAGTTGGGGTGAAGGATGTGGCTGAATGATGCTGCTTGGACCTCGTCATTTCCAATTTACAGCAAGGGAGCTGCAGCTTAGAGAGCTAGACCAGGGTCATGCCGATTGGTGAGCTGTTCCAGCCACTTTCCTCTCTGTAATAACCTTTGTCCACCTTGCAGGGGACCTGGGGCACTGACCGCTCAGACTTCCCTGGCTAGTATCCTCCTTCACCTCCACCTGCAGAGAGCCGTCCACTCCTAGAGCAGGCAAAAATCCTCTGTAGACTCCAGGGATTAGAGGATCCCCCTCTTCTCGGGAGAAAGGGCGAAAGGGTGTGTGCATGGGTGGGGTGCACACGTGTGCCAAGGGCTGCGTCTGCAGAGCTCTCTGAGAGGGCAGGGCGTTTGGAAGGGTCCAGCTCCTGCTCTCAGGTCCCTGTCCTCTGCCATCCCCACAGAGGGCCATCCGAGTGCGCAGCCACTCCATGGAGACCATGGTGAGCAGCCAGAAGAAGCAACATGGCGGAGGTCTCCCTGGCAGCCTCAGCGGGGGCATCTCCCACAACAGCACAGAGGTCACCAAGACTACCTTCTCGGTGAGTGCCTGCATGCGCCGGGGTCCCCCGGGTTGTGGTCAGGGAGGGGTGTGTTGGCCCAGGCGTGGGCTAGGTGACTAGAGCAGAGGAAGTGTGATGATGGAGGGAAACCAAGGCAGGCTGGGGGGCAGTCCCCCTCTGAAATCAGAGCCTCCTCCTGGTGGCACCTGGCCTGACCCGGACCAGAGCCCTCATGTGTTCCTGTTACCTGGGTTCCTGACACCTGGGCCTCCCCCTCCTGGGCAGCCTGGCAAAGTGGTCCTGGGACGCATTTTTTCGCCTGGGGCTGGGGACTGTGACTATCCTGAGAGAGGCGTCAGTCTTCTGTTATTATCAAGGGTAGGAGTGGCTGCCCCTGCTTGCTGTGCACTGGGCACTGAGCTGAGTAATTTGTGGACCCCGTCCCAGCTGCGTGAGGTAGGAACGGCTGTGCTCCCCCAGTTCACGTTTGAGCAAGAGGAGGCCCAGAGGGGGTTAGGTACCTTGCTAGAGGTCGCCCGGCTAAGCTGAAGACCTGGGGTTTGGTTGCAGGTCACCTAGATCCCAAGTCTTTGCTCTCAGTCTCTGTGTGTACAGTTCCAAGAGAAGAGAGCCTGGCCGGCCCGGGGGTTTGGGCCTGGTCAGCTTGTGCCAGGAGTGGTGCACATTAGGGTTTGGATTAGTGCATGTTCAGGCTTTCTTTTTCTTTTCTGTAATAGCAGAACATACCCACCACAGTACCAACAATTCCTATTATAAATGGCCTTGTGTAATTCATTTCATGTACCAAATAGTATTTTCATAGCTAAGACCTTGCTCTTCCCAGAAGGTCTATGAGGTGAGTGGGCAGGGCAATGATCTTCAGTCTGTGGATGACACTGAGGCCCAGAAACTTTTCCCCCTCGTCCAAGGTTGCGCAGCACGCAAATGGCAAAAGCTGGGGCCTGGGTTGGAGGCCTGGCAGGGCCTAAAGGTGGGCTGCAGGCTCCACCCTCCCCCATCTCAGCCCCCCTCCATTGGCCCCTGCATGTGGCAGAAGCAGAGCCACCCTCTGCTGTGAGTGCAGGTGGACCTGGCCCTGCCACTCGTGTGCTGTCTTGTTATTGTGACACCCAGCTCAGACCCATTTATTTGCAAGCAGTGGTTAGAGAGTCAGGGGCCCTGGGTCCTTACGCTTGTCCTGCCAGTGATTTGCTCTATGACCTTGACCAAATTCCCTGCCCTTCGACTCTACAGCTTCCTCATTGGTAGAGCTAGGTAACTCCCAGGCTCTCTCAGCATTCCCGAGTCTGTGACCCCCGTGAATCATCCTGTCCTTCTCACTATATGGGGTTCTCTTAGGGTGGCTCTGACCCCAAGTTACTCTAAGAATTCCGGTCATTGGTGGATTGTTACCTGGGGCCATCAGGGTAGGGTTAAGAACACAGGAAAATGGGCTGCAAGCGGCATGAGCCTTGGGTTTCAGCTGCTGTTTCCAGGTCCCGGCCTTCTTGTCTCATTGTTTCCTGGGGTTTCTTCAGACCATTGGTGGGCAGGGTGCAGGGGCCATTTGTAGACCAGAAAGGGGGACGCAGGGCAGGAGGTCTCGGTTTGGGGAATGAGCACTCATTTTGGTGGTTTCATTGGCAGCCTCCAGTGGCGGCGGCAACCGCCAAGAACCAGTCGAGGAGCCCCATCAAGCGGCGGTCAGGGCTTTTCCCCCGTCTGCACACGGGCTCCGAAGGCCAAGGGGACAGCCGGACGCGATGGTAACTGCCCAGTGTGGGTTTGGTCAGGTTTGGGAGGGCTTGGTGCAGCTTTGGGGGACGGCGTCCTTCTACCCCCGGCCCCCGCACCAGGCCCTGCACGCCTGCTGTCCCTCACCCAGCTCACCCACGGAGGCTGCCCCGCAGTCTCTGCCCCTGACGGTCATGGTTGTTCTCGTCGCATTTCACCCAGGCTAGAAATGTCGCTTAGCATCTTTGCTTCCCTTTTCAAAGCTTACTCAAATGTCCTTTCTATGGAAGCCTTCCCATATTCTGCCAGAGTTAATTGAACCTTCCTTTGGGGTTCCAGAATGAATGTTCTTCTTCTTTCTTCTTTCTTCCTTTTTCTTCTTTCTTCTAGCAACTCTCATATCATACTTACTCCTTTCTTGCTAATTGTCTTTCTGATCCTTTAATCGGTGAGCCCGTTTGCTGTTTGCTTCAGCCAGCAGCATTTGTGAGTGCCTGTCCCCTGGGGTGGTCTCCCTGCTTGGACTGGAGCTCCAGAAGCTTGTAGCCTCGTGAGGGAAGGGAGGCATGTAGGTTGACTCCCAGTGCCCAAGTTGTCTGCCTGCGGCCCTGGAGGAGGCACCAGCCCTGAGCTTGGTCTTGCAGGATGAGGGGCAGGTTTGTGGAGGGGGATGGAGGGCTCTGTTTGGAACCTATCCATGTGAGTGAGTCCTTGTGGCCCACTCCATGGAGAAGTCCAGAACTCTGAGTGGTCAGAATCACTGTCTTCAGCTGGGGAGAGAGGTTGTGACTGGAGAAGGAGAGGTGGGAGTCACGGGTGTGGAGGTGGTGGTTGAGACGGATCAATGAATATGATCACCCAAGGGTGTGTGGAGAAGGCCTGGGCACACCAGCACTTAAGGGCAAGTGGCGGAAGGAGAGAGAGAGCCAGTGAAAAGACTGGCGGGAAAGGAAGGTGGGAGAGGAGGAGGAGACCCCGGGGGGGGTGGGGGGTGGGGGGGCACATCTCAGAAACTAGGGAGGAGCCACTCCAGGAGGGAGGGTCAGCAGTGTCAGTTGTGCAGAGAAGTCTAGCCCGGTGGCCCAAGTCCTGGCATGGGTTGACAATGAGCAGTTCATTAGTGGCCTCATTAGAAGTACATTGAGGCACCTCACGCCTCTGGGACGGTTATAATCAAAAAGACAAATCGTAAGTGTGGGCAAGGATGCAGGGGAATTGGCGCCCTCATGCATTGCTGGTGGGGGTGTAAACTAGTGCGGCTGCTTCGGAAAGCAGTCTGGCGGCTCCTCAGATCCTCTGGTCCTCCTTATGCAGCTACCATATGACCCAGTGATTCTGGTGCTCGGTGTCTACCCAAGGGAAGAACACGCATGTCTGCACCAGCACAAGCACACGCACACGGGTGTCTGTAGCAGCATTGTTCGTCATAGCCAAAAGTGGGAGCGAGCCCAATGCCCATCACTCAGCGGGTGGATAAATAAAATGCGGTGTACCCCAAAATGGGATATCATCTTACAATAGAAAGGAACAAAGTACTGACTGATACACACTGCAGTGCAGCGAACCTCTGAGCACCATGCTCAGTGAGAGAAGCCACCGACAAAACGACCACACCATGTTGTGTGACTCCATTTGTATGGAATGCCCAGAAGAGGCAAATCCATAGAAATAGAAAGCAGACTAGTGGTTGCCAGGGGCCGGGGAGGATCGTGAATCTGTCTAGAGTTTCTTTTGGGAGGATAGAAATGTTCTAAAATTAGATGGTGGTCTGGTTGTGAATATGCTAAAAAGGCATTGAATGGTACGCTGTAAATGAGTGAATTGTGTGTGGGTTATATTGCCATGAATCTGTTATAAGAGTAAAAGTATTTTAAGGACAGGGCCATCTTGTCCCCAACAGAGGGCACAGAGAAGTAGCGGGCAGTGGTACACAGTCGCCCTTAAACTGGAGGAGGAAGAAACCCTTGGGTGCCGGGCTGTGAGTAGCCCATTTACCTGGATGCCCTTCCCAGCCCCAAGGGCAGCCTCAACCTCAGCATCCAGGGAGCTTGTTCTGTAGTCTGTGGGAAGGGCGTGCCTGGAAGTCACGCAGCCCAGCCGGGGCCCTGCCCACACCCCGAGGGGCTAAAGTGTACTGGGTTGGTTCCTGGCTGTGGTGGTGGATGTCCCAGACCCCACTCCATTCCCTCTGTGGCCTGCTCTTGACCTAGAGCTCTGCCAGCTGGGTGCCCTGCCTGGGTGGGGGGTTGGCTTGGTGGCCTCAGGCCAGGACTCTGCCTGGTAGCTCTCAATTCTCCCCCAGCAGCCTGCTGTAGCCCCTTGCAAAGCAGAAAACCCCGTTGTCTGCCCCTTCTCAGTCTCTGAGGGGGGTGTGGGTGGGAATGGAGGTCCTGGTGGCCATGCTTTGTCAGGGAGTGCTGTGATCCCCACAGGTACCCCCATGGTACTGAGAGGGAGCTCTGTCTTGGGCGGGGGGTGAGATAGGGGTTGGGGACTGAACCCCTGACCTCACTCCTCTTCATCCTCATTTCCTCAGTGACAGTGCATCCAACAACCCCAAGGCTCTGGATGGCGGGCACTCTTCTCAGGAGATAAAGTCTGAGACCTCATCCAATCCCAGCTCTCCAGAAATCTGCCCCAATAAGGAGAAGTAAGAGTGAGGGTCGGGGGAGGGCGGCTGGTTTTAGCCCCTTGGAGCCCTGCGGTGTGTCTCTGCTCCAGGCCTCGCTGGCTGTGGGAACTCCTTGGAACATGAAAGCTGGCAGGCAGGGCTGTGGGAGCCACTGGTGGGCAAGCTCAGTCTGCGGGAGGCCTGCCTTGCCCCGGTCCTGGCCTGTGACCAGGGCCTCCTTCCTGTCCCCTGTAGGCCCTTCATAAAGCTGAAGGAGAACGGCCGGGCCAACATCTCCCGCTCCTCCTCCAGCACCAGCAGCTTCAGCAGCACGGCCGGGGAGGGCGAGGCCTTGGAGGAGTGTGACAGCGGGGTAGGTGGGGCCCTGTCCAGCCCTGGGGGTGGGGAGGGTCCTCTGCCCGCCCCTGCCCTGCCCCCCCACACCCACCCTGTGCGCCAAAATAGCTCCTGTGGGCAGAGCCCCTCCGTTCTCTGGGGACGAAGGGGAAGTGTAGAAACAAGCCCTGGCCAAGTGGCCTCTCCACCCTCTGGGAGCAGTGCTTCAGGGCATCTCCCTGGAGAGACACAGGAGCAGCAGCAGAGGGTCAGAGGCCAGGCTGAGGGGTGTCCCTGCCATGGGATTCCTGGCTGGAGAGGAGAGGGGTTAGTGCTCCATGGGTGTGGGTCGGGGCAATTCCTGGGGCTGGAGGCAGCAGCAGGGAAGAGCATGTCCCAGCAGGGATTAAGCGGCAGGGGGCAGGGGGCAGGGGGCAGGGGGCAGGGGCAGCCCTGGGTCACCGGCCTCACTCACCCCTCCTCTCTACCCAGAGCAGCCAGCCGTCCACCACCTCGCCTTTCAAGCAGGAGGTGTTTGTCTACAGCCCATCCCCCAGCAGCGAGAGTCCCAGCCTGGGGACAGCCACTACTCCCATCATCATGAGCCGGAGTCCTACAGGTCGGTGGCATCTGATGGTGGCACCACGTGGCCAGGGCGGGGACTGTGTCTGACCCCTGTTTGTGGGGCATGAGCCCCAGGCATATTGAACTGTTTCTGCTCCAATCCCCGGGGTATGGCCCAGAGCTCTGCCAGCTCCCTGCACCTGTTCCTCAGCCTTGAGAGCCCATTTGCTGTCCTCACTCAGGGGGAGGCTGCAGCTCAGAGAACTCACTGATTTGCTGGAGGAGCTGGGATTGTGGGAGTCCAAAGCTGAGATTCTTTCCACTGACCTCTCACTCCACCTCATCACCGACTCAGGGCCCCTCTGTGACAGTGGTGGTCCTCAGAATGCACAGGTGTTGGGTAGGGAGAGTGTTGCAGGTGGAGGGGACAGCACGTGGAAAGTCCTGGAGAGACTGAGAGTCTGTGATCTGGAATCATACATGGGTCAGTACAGCTGGAGTTCACCAAGGTGACAAGGGACAGATGAGAGGAGACCGTGGTTAGGAGACAAGACCGGGGCTGCCATGGACCCCCTGGTGAGGATCTGGACCTTATCCTGCAGGCAGTGGAAGCCATCCAGAAGGCTTAAGTCTTTGAAGGTTCTTAAGTAGGGAAATACCATGTGGAGTAGAGAAGGACCACTTTGGTGGCTGCAGCTGGCTCAGTAGACAGGGTTGGTGGACGCAGGTGCAGGGAGAGAGATCCTCAAGGGTTACTGTGAGCGGTGAGGGGATGGCCCATGGATCTGCAGGGTGCTGGAGCAATGGCAGGAGCATGTGGATTCAAGAGATGCCAAGGAGGTAAAGGTTTAGTAGTGGGGGTTCAGGGAGAGCAAGGAGTCTGGGCCTTTTGGGGTTCTGTGATCCCTGCAGTTGGGCAGAGTAGGAGGAGCCAGCTCTGGGGAGAGGGTGAAGGCTTGGCACCTGGGGGGTGTCCCGGTGGGTGTGCACGGTAGGCACCACTGGGTTCTGTGGGTGCTCCGAAATCAGAGCCTTGGGCCTGCTCTCGGGGAGGGCAGCGCAGTGTGGGGGCAAGCACAGGGCTCTGGAGCCTGGGTCCCGATCCTGGGTCTGCTGCTACTAGCAGTGTGACATTGGTCAAGTGGCTGAGCCTTTCTGTGCCTCAGTTTCCCCAAGCAAAAAAATGGAGGGAGGGGAAATAGTTTCTACCTCATGGTTGTGTGAAGATTGAACGAGCTCACGCCTGTAAGAAAGTTACAACTGTTAACCTACGTGCTTGTGAAATAACAGGGACAGAGCAACAGTGTAATCAGGTCTCAGCAGGGAGGGGCCTTGCTCCCCAGGGCACATCCGGCAGTGTCTGGACAAAAGGTCTTTTTGATGTTCACGGTGGCAGGAGGGGCTGCTGCTGGCCCCTCACAGGCAGAGGGCAGGGACGCTGCTCAGCGTCCTACAGTGTACGGGGTAGACACCACAGTGAAGAGCTGTCTGGCCCAAACGGTCAACAGGCCGAGGTGAGGACACTCTGGTCTAAATGATGGAGATGCAGAAGGGGCCAATGTGGGTGCTCCCTCCGGCCGGGTGGCTGCGGAGCTGGGCAGCTGCAGAGCTGGGCTGCCATCCTGGCTGCATGACTGACGGCCCACCTCTCTGAGCCTCAGTGTCCTCACCTGTAAAGTGGGGCAGTCATGCAGATTCTCTGGTTTAAGAACATAAGCCTTAACTATTGAAGGAGTGAGGGAAAGAATATGTAACCAGGCTTGGCTACTTCTTGGTATTTTTTAAAAAAGATTTTATTTATTTATTTTTAGAGAGAGGAAGGGAGAAGGAGAAAGAGAAGCATCAGATTCTCACACGCCCCAACTGAGGGCTTGGCCTGCAGTTCAGGCATGTGCCCTGACTGGGAGTTGAACCTGTGACCTTTCATTTCGCAGGCTGGCTCTCAAACCACTGAGCCACACCAGCCAGGGCCTAGTTGGTATTAAATAAATATAAAAATAACCAAGGTTTTGGATAAAGGAAGTTTAGAGAGTATCTGCCACTTACTGAAGGCCACCCAGGGCAGAAGGGATGTGGAACAGGCCCAGTGATTCCTGCCTGGTGTTTTCCGCACCCCATGGCCCTCTCCCCATGGGGTATGTAACCCTGAGGGGTCACCTGTCACCCCTGGCTCTGAGGAATTTGTGCCAGGTACCCGCAGGCTCACTCTGGCCCTGCACAGATCTGGAAACCTATTTTAGACACTTTGGCTGCATCTGAGGAGAGACAGGGATGAGGGGAAGGAGGTGGCCTGGAAGGGCCTGACGTTCTTCCCTAATCTCAGACGCCCTGACCGTTGGGCATGTCATACCTGGGCTCTCGGGGCTCTGAGAGGGGGTTGGCCAGCCACACCGAGAGGTGCTCATGGCGCTGGGAGGACCCCTTGATTGAAGCACCAGGAGTAAGTCAGTGGCCTCCAAGTGCGGTGTGCTGAGCTGCAGGTTGTCCACCTGGGCCAGGTGTCCACCCGCACCCGGCCCGCCAGTGGTGTGCTGGCAAATGTTGCACATCTGGCTGTCCGGCCCCCGTCCACTCTCCCCCCGGAAACATCTGTGTATGCTAATTGTAGATTTTATTGATGTGCAGGGTCCAAAGCACACAATTTATAAATAGTGACAAAATATACACTGTTCTTCACTATAAATCCCATATGGCCAAATGATGCTCACAAAAACACTTTTATTAATCATTTGCCTAACTTTACATCCATAGCCACCTCAAGGATGCGAGTGACGAACAAGTGTAGTTCTGACGTGAATGGCGATGGGTGTGGTTTTTGTCAGTGATGTGAGCAACTTCTTTGCAGAATTGGACAATAGTTTTCAAATGCTGGAAGAATATTTGCTAAGTTTTTTGTGCTAGTCACAATGCCTAAGACACAGCGCATTTTAAATTTAATCTCTATTACTAATATTTTCTGCATTAGTTTCTGAAGGCTGTTAGTTTCCTACAGCAAAATAAATCAAGCTGATAAGCAGCTTTCGCCGATCTCAAGCAGCCAGTGTGACGTGGGGTTGGGAGGAACTACCCGATAGCAATAGATATAAATAACCTTAAAAATAGGTAATAGTGAACTGTAGTGAAATAACAAGGAAGTGATGACTTTTGAGTATTTATTACCTTTGATGAATATCATTTAATTATAAGCTTATGTAATTAAAAAATGACTGTGTGTAACAACCAGCTCAAAAAATTTCTAAACAATTTAAAAGTTGGCCCCTGTGACCTGTGCAAGTCAGCTAGAGCGTCTGGTGGAGGGAGGAGGCCCCTCCCCTGCCCAGTTCCCTCTCCATGGCCTGTGACCTGCTGCAGCCCCGCCTCCTCTCCATGGGCATTCTTTTTTTTTTTTGAAAGAGGAAGAACCACTTTAATTGATATAATTTCATAACAATAACATGTTCAATAATGCAGTGTATAACATTGTTGTAAGTGCGCCAAGATTTTTATTTTATTTTTATTTAAAAGTATTTTATTGTTTATGCTATTATAGTTGTCCCAAGTGTTCCCCCATTGGCCCCATGGGCATTCTTCTTTGTCCTAGATGCCAAAAACAGAAATTCCCCGAGGTCAAACCTAAAATTCCGCTTTGACAAGCTCAGCCACGGGAGTTCCAGTTCGGTAAGGATGGAGGGGCGTGGGAGTGGCGGGGGGCCTCCCACAGCCCACCTGCCAACCTCCTCCAAGAGGCAGCCTTCCTTCCTGGGGGCATATCACCGTGGGGGGAGGAAAGCTTTGGTTCTATCTGGGGGTGATGCCATCAATCCCATGCAGTACAAGCATCAGCTTGGGGGTCACCAGCCCCCTCTGCCACACGTTCTATGTCAGAGCTGTGCCCTTGGACACACACAGGTGTGAGTTGTGGACTGTTGGCTCCTGGGGCCTCCGGTCCCTCCCCGAGCTCACTGGGGGTTGGGGCCTGAGTGCACTGAGGTTGCAGTTGGTAGGGATGATGACGTCTAGTTTTATAAAACTCTTGGATGGATTTCTCTTGAAACAGGGTCACTAATGAGAAAGAGGAGTCCTTTGCCTATCAAAGGTAGGTCAAGTGTTTGTCCTGCTCTGGCCACGTGGCCTGGTAACCTGAGAATGGCCTGAGGGACCCTGACAGCTGGGGAGGGTCCAGCGCCTCTTCCCAAGCCTCTGTGGCGCCGCCCAGGGTGGGGAAGAAGGCAGGTGGCCTCAGGTGTGGTTGGGAAGGGCTGTTTGGTAATGTGGGCCAGACCCACTGAGGTGGTCTCCCTGCCCCACAGGAGCCCGGTTGAGGGGCAGTAGCCCAGAGCCTGCTTTCCTCTCCTGGAGGGGAGAGTCCTCAGTTTGCCCACTTGCCCTTCTGCTCTCAGCAGCCTTTCCCTCCTGGTCTTTGACCACAGCTGGGATGAGGCCCTGCCTGAGTGTCCAGAGAGGCCTCAGCGCTGTAAACGTGTAGGCGACCTGAGGGAGGACCTCTGCTCCCAGCCACAGCGCTGGGAGCATGTCGTTTTCAGCAGATCAGGGCCTGGGTCCAGCTCGCCTCAAGGCCTGAACTTGTACTAGTGAAGTTAGTAGAAACCCTTCTGAATCCCCACCCTGAAGTGGGGCTGCAGGTGTGTGAGTCCCGGAGCCAAGGGGAGGGACAGAGCTGGGCCCGTTGTGTATTGAATCTGACTGTGAGAAAAAACAACAGGAAAAGGGGATGCTAAGTTCTACTCCTAAGTAGAACTTAGGTGACAGGAAGGAGCGACACGCCTGGTTCACCAGAGTAATGTTATGCCCAGAGTCTTGGCCACCACGGGCTGGCACCCTCCTGTCCTGGCGTGTCCAGTGGGCTGTGGCCATGGGCACGCAAGTTCTCCCCTCCTTCCTTCACCCTGTGTTTATCATCTCCCTCCTTCTCGTCTCCTCCAGGGAAGCCTCAGTTCTGTCTCGGAGAAGGCTCCTGTCCTAGCAGTGCGGGGGTGCCATTCACTACTATGACCATCACAGGCCTGTTGCTCCACTGGCCACCTGCCCACCAGACCTGTCCTGGTGTCCTGACCTGTCCACAGTGGCCCACCCCTTCACCAGGATACCCTGCCAGCACCTCCCCTTCTGTGGACAAAGCCTCATTCCTCCAGTCTCCCCTGCTCCTGACCATCCCCTGTGCTGTGTGTCTGGGGCGTTTGTTATCTCGTTTTTGCCTGCAGAGGCAAGTGTTGGGCAAGGGGGAACCTAGGTACTGGGGACTTGGAGACCAGAGAGGCAGAGAGCATGGGACGTGGGGAGTGCAGGCCCACTGAGGGCTGTGTCTTGGGCCCGACAGGCACAGTGAGTGCATTCTTGCTGGTGAGGGGGGCACTTTTCCAGGGACCCATTTGTAGCTCCTCAGAGATGTCCTGATAGACATTGGCTCTGTTGCTCTCACACTTCTGGAGCTCCCAGTATCTGCTTGCTTCTCTGCCAGGAACTTCTCCCCCTCTTGCTGCCACAGGCCCAGGGCTGCCTCTGTCCCTGCTGCCGGCGCACAGCCCGGCGTGTGTGGGAGTGGGCGCCACACCCTTCCTTTTGGCTGATTTCATGCCAGCTCCAGACGGTGGCTGCTGGGGGAGAAGCCCTGTGTCGGTGGCTCCCCTTTGAGTGTGTGTTTTTCCCACGAAAGGGAGGGCAGCCAGGACAGAGAAGGAATCCAGGGAGAGAGCCAGTGAGCGCCTGGGCCTTGGCAGAGGAGGACATTGGGTGCGAGGGTGAGGCGGTGACCCAGGTGGCGGCTGTCCGTGGAGGTTCGTGGAGAGTTACCGCAACCCAGCTCTTTTGTGGAGCGGGAGAGGTGAGGAGGGGATGACTCGGTAGGTGTGGTCAGGCCGACTGTGGGTGTAGAACTTAGGTGACAGGAAGGAGCGACCTCCTTCTGCATTTCATGTGGGCAGCTCAGTGCTGCCTGGGGGGCTCTTTACAGCGACTGTGCCCTTTGGCTTTGTCAGGGTGGGATCCCCCGCCCTCTTCCCTTTCCCAACTGACCTACCAACCGTGGGCCTGTGGCATTCCTGGAGACATTCCTTCATCCAGAGCCCCAGCTGGGTGCAGTTCAGAAACCACCTGCCATCTGCCCCCTCAGCTAGAGAGAGCCACCTCCCCTGGGATGGGACAGCTGCTCCCTGCTTCTCACTACCCACCTGAGTCTGCAGGTGGTTTCTGCAGACCTGCCCTGGTGGGGTTTAAGGCCTGGTATCCTCCAGGTAAAAACAGAGTCTGAAGAGCAGACCCTTGGAGGTGCTGCAATTTCAAGTGTGCATGGGGCGTCCGGGACACAGGGCTGCTCGCTGGCTGGGCTCCTGCTTGAATGAGCAGGTGATGAGGGTTTCCAACCAAATGCTTTATTTGCATTGGATCTGGGCTTATCCCCAAAGTCAAGGCATACAAATGTTACCCTTGTTTTTGACTGATGTGGTCATTTCCCCATTGCTTTTTCAGTTAGAGCAAAACCTCGATCCTCCACTCCCCCGCTCCCGTGGACGTGGTGGGGTCCGGTCTGTGGGCTGGTGGACCTCTCCCCCACATCATTCGGGGAATGTGTTTACTTAAAGTACTAGTCTAGTAGAACTTATTCTAGTTAGAAGGTCAACAAATGTCTGTTTAGATTTTATGACAAATCACGGTGGCAGCACCCACTGCTGGAGTGAGGCCTGCGGATGCTGGCAGCGTTCTGCTGGCTGAGTTTCTGAAGGAACTTGGAAGGTTAAACTGCATTTCTTTAAAAACAGTTCCAGGGTTCTGGCTTGCTTCTCTGGATAGCCGGTACTTACAGCTGCTCCGTGGTTGTGCTGTGTTGTGTCGTGGTCTGGGGGTCTTCTGGGGTTTCCAGGTGGCCCCCACTCTGTCCTACTTGGGAACCTCATACCCCACTTCCCGCTGTGCTCTGCTGCCCCCACTGCAGCTCCCACCTGCTGGGAGGGCTTCCCTCCTGCCTCCACCAGTGGCCGGGATGGCTGGGTGTGACCAGGGAAGCTGAGAGGTGCAGGTCTGCCCTGAGCTTCACAGACCTGAGAGGGGGCATTTACCCTCTGTTTGCTAATGGGGATGCTCTGGGAAGGATCTAAACTGTTCCTCCCCCCATGTCCTGCATGACCATCCCTAAAAAGTCCATCCTATGGCTTCCAGAATGTACATACCCAGCCTCCCTGAGGTCCCAGGGCTGAGGGGGAAGAGGAGAACCAGGACCCAGCAGGCTCTGCTCCCTGCTCTGGACCTGGATGCTGCCTTCCCCACAACCCCCTTGCTTCTGCTCTGTCCCCAACTGTCTTTCTTTCATTGCTGTGTTCAGTCTTGGGGCTCAGAGATTTGCTGAAAGCTCCTTGGTCCTTGTGGCCAAGCTCATCCCAACGGTGCTCGTGCTGGCATTTGAGGCATCCCACATGTGATCCCCAGACCTGTCCCTGGCTCCGGGAACTGCCTGACTCACGGACGAAGCCATGCTTGTCAGGGTCTGGGGGGCACCCCCACGCCTCTGCTCAGATGATGCTGAAATGCAGACTCAGGAAGAGCCCGGATGGGTTTCTGTCATGAATGGAAGATGGTGTTTCTTAAAAAATATTCCGTGGTTTAGCCTTGACAGTATCATCTTGATGTCCATGCCTTCTGGGCTCCTTGTAGCATCTGATCCAACCACGTCACCTTCCAGATGAGAACCTCAGCTCCAGAGCAGGGAAAAAGAACTTGCTTGAGGTTGCATAAGCAGCTACTGGCAAAGCTGGGATTAGAACAAACAGCCCAGGGCCCTTTCTTTGGCACCGCCTACATGGTTGGTTCAACAAGGGCTGCATTTCCTGGGGCCCTGGCTGGGAGGTGTCTGCAGTCAGGGGTGCTGGTGGGGCCTCTGACTCTGTTCCTTTCATTGGGAGGGATACTGGGCTCTTCAGTGGCTTGTTCCTGGGTGACATCGACTCTTCAACTCTGGTGTGTAAGGGGGTGGAGGCCAGGGCATAGATGCAGTTATCCAGCCCTCAGTTTCCCCTTTTTCAGTTAAGAAAAGTGTAAATGAGAAGTCTTTGATTCTCCCTGGTCCTTAAACAAAGGTGGTAGTAAAAATATAGACTCAGGCGGCGAGGTGGGATGAGAGCCTGTTTCAGTTTCTTACCCTGATTGTTCAAGGTGCCAACTCAAACACTACCTTCATCCTTCCACTGGGAGTCAGTAGAGGCAGGCCTGTCATGGGGGAGTGGGCGGGGTTCCAGCAGAGCTTAGGGCTGCGGGTGGCAGGCAGCAACCAGCTGTGCAGCTGTACTCAGGACTGCTCAGCTCCTCCCCCAGCCTGTGGATACCCCTTTCTCGAACACCAGGGGTGGGAGGCAGTGGAGTTCACTTAGGTTGTCCCCAGGTGGGGGGGCCAGGTGGGGCATTCTTCTACAAACTCTGATCTGTTTTACCACTAGCTCCTTGCCCTGCTCGCCCCATGTCTCCCTCCTTTTAGCTGGGCTGTGTGCCACTTTGAGGGGAAGGAGACAACCCCCACTAGGGCCAGGGACAGGGGAGCCCTGCCTAGGGCGAGGCCGCAGGGGCAGTGGCTCTGTTCTGTGCCTGACCTGCCCTGGGGAGAGGGTGTGTGGCTGGAAGACTAGAATTTAAATGCCATTGTCTTTGATTCTGTGACATTTCTGCTTGGAAGAGTCAGTCCCCTGTTCCTGCTCCTTAGCATGTGTGCCAACTCTCCCCTGTCATGGAGTTCCCCTTCCACACTCCAGCCCAGGGAATGCTGACGTGGCAGTGTGCAGAGATCCCTCGGTGTGACTGAACCTTAGAGCTGTAGCTTGGAGATGCTGATCACGTGGTGAATGACTTTCCTTCCTTTCCTCTTCGCGGGGAGGGATTTGTAGACCCTGACTGCCTATGTAATGTAAATAGTGTACATTTAATTTATTGCTATGGTAGCACATTGTATTTGTTAATGTATAAAACAAATTCTAAAAGGTTGACAAATGTATATTTTGTTGCTTAAATGTGTCTTTGCAGAAATTGACAATAAATAACATATTTTGTGTCCATCAGTGTTCGGACTTCCTTGCTTGGGGCCCCTCTCCTGAACCTTTTAGTTCACAGAGGTTGAGTACTGGCAGCCCATGGGCCTGTTCATTTGGTATCTAAAAAGTGGTTGAAAATTTTCCAACTACTTGCTGATGTTTAAAAAAGCTGACCACCATTAAAAGTTTTTTTTGAAAACCTAGATACTTCACAGAAAACCTGAATTTTCTGCTTCTGTTAAAAATCAGATGCTGGGTCCACTCTTTCGGAGTGTCACTCATGGGGATCGGCACGCACCATAGTGCCCGCTGGTCCCACTGCCGACACCTGGAGTGTCTCACTCTTTCTTGTCCTCTGCTTGTCTCTGTAGGCGCTCTGAGTTTGAGGTCCCTGCTGTTCACAGAGTGTCTTCAGCCTGGGATTCCTTGCCTGCTTTCTTTCCAGATTCCCAGTTTGCTTCTTCAAGGGTTCTTCATGAGTAAATGCGCCCCCCCGACCGCCCCCAGTCTTCTTTGACTCCCGGGTGGCCACACTTACATATATACACTTTGCTTCCAATGCTTGGATGTGCAAACTTTACAAAGTTTAGAAGTAATATGTGTATTTATTTTTCCTTTAAGAAATTTGAAGGCAAGAAATGGGCCTTTATTTCCTGGGACTTGGTTGGGTGGTCTTGGGTGGTCTTAACTTCTTGGATTTTCATTTTCTTTTATGTATAATTGGGGAAATAACCCATAAGGAAAGCATGAGGCTAAAAGTGAATTTATAATCAGGAAAGAGATTTGGGAGAAAATAAGTGTTATTCAAGCACCAGAGCTTCAGTAATAATTGTTGTTATGATAACAGTAAGAGCAGCCGACACTTATTGAATGCTTCCCTGGAGCTTAAGTGTTTTACATGCTTCGTCAGTTCTGCTGTAACCTGGCATCCTAGCCCCTAAGAAGTCTCAGCGCTATGCAAAACTGTACAAATGGAAAAAAATAGGGCTAGGGACATAACATGTAACAGTGACAGATAAAAGTAAATATTCACTAGTCAGTAAAAATGGTAACAGTTTTACACATGTTGAATGACTGAGAAATATGTAAATGCTACAATAAATATGGCGTTTTTTGAAATATCCCCAAAGTTTGGCTGCAGCACGGGTGTGGAAGGGTTGCCACGGGTGAGCTGCTGAGAAGTGGCATGAGAGGTTTCCCGAACTCCGGAGGATGGCAGCCGCCCCAGATGTGGACAGTGTGGCCCCCCTCACATGTGGTACGCTGTGGAAGCTGGTGGAGGTTTGGGGTGTGGATGTGTAGGTTTTCTGTGCACCTATGCAGCTCCATTCAGCCGGGTGCAGTTTTCTGCATTCACTTGGTATTTCTCACGGGAGAGTTGCACCCTGAAATGTGCAATTTATGTTCTATTCATATTTTCTTCTAATATATCAATTGTGT
Source organism: Phyllostomus discolor (assembly GCF_004126475.2). Classification (NCBI taxonomy): domain Eukaryota; kingdom Metazoa; phylum Chordata; class Mammalia; order Chiroptera; family Phyllostomidae; genus Phyllostomus; species Phyllostomus discolor. Next base: position 75,478,406 of record NC_040910.2, on the reverse strand, counting down.
TGGACCACCTTACCATTTTCAAAGTGAGTATTTCCACAGAACTGATCATATTATCTTAGTCATCCAAGCAACCTATTAAAGCATGTGTTATTGTCTCTCTTTCATTTAAAGAGTTAGAATCAAGTTTCAGTTTGGAATCTAAATTGGATGCAGGGTCACATGGACATGCTGACCTCAGCATGAAGGTGTGGTTTGGACTGTAGGGCCCCAGGTGCACAGGGAGGGGCCAGGGAGAGTGCAGGAGAGTGCAGGAGAGTGCATCCCAGTCCTTCGGTTTCCCTGCCCAGCTTGGAGCCGCAGTGCTGGAGCCGCAGTGCTGGAGCCATGTCTGCAGTGTCCCGGCTACCCTCCTCACACTCACGCCTTGTGGAGCCACACCCAAACCCATGGTGTCAGGCCACCCGTCTCTCAGAGGTTTAGGTTCCCTCTGTTGAGTCCTCATGGCTGCAAATGAAGCTGCGTCTTTTACACAAACACCACCATGCCCGTCTGCACCTCAGGGGTTGTCTGCTTCTCGAGTTCAAGCCTTTCTCCCAGAAGCTGGGAGATCCCTGACTCTTTGGAGCTTTTGTGGAGGTCGGACGTTTCCTATCCGTGGGAAAGTGCTGTAGGAGGCGTGGGTGACTGTCAGCGGGGCCAGTTCCAGTCCCTCTAAACCTTCAGCTTCTCAGCAGGCTCATCCTTCAGCCTAGGTCTGCCTTCAGATGTCCTCCACTAGCTGGGGCGCTCTGTCAAGCTGGCGTCACCTTCAGACTCTGGTAACCTGTTCCCCCCACCTCAGTGTCCAGCAGCTCGCAGCAGTCAGCAGACATCTCGGGCCATTATTCTGCCTGCCACATGGGAAGGCTGTCCTGGGCAGCGTCTGGGGCCCTGCTCAGTTTTCCCCTCCATCTCACTTCCCAAGAGCCTCAGTGGTGCTACCAGCTGTGCTCCAACCAGCCCTTTGCCTTCTGGGTAGCTGCCAGTAACAATATCACAGTCCAGTTCTCTGGACTTTGCAGTAGCTATCAGTTACTAAGACAGTGTCATTTCCGTGCAGACTCAGTCCCCTTTGTTTTACCTTCAATTCACATTCAATTCTAGCACTGCCCACCTCACCCTGGGGCAGGTTAGCCGCTGGGCGCAGTGACTTGTGTGTGGGGAGGACCCCCTCCTTGACCTAATCTCTGAGCCTTCTTTTCAAGGGGGTGTCATCTTTGGCCTGCCCTTGGCCTTCCCAGCCCAGTTTTAGCAAAGTATCCTATTAAACTGGTTTATCAAGAATCTTCCTCACTTATTACCTTTGATACCCAATCAAGTTGCTCTTCCTCCACCCTTGATACCTAACCAAGTTCCTCTAGTAATTTTCCATCCAGTGCCTCACCCTGCCTGGTGGCAAGAGATCCCCACTTGTCCCTGTTGTGTTTGGAGTTGAGGCCAATCTCTCTCCCCTGTCACAACAGTGTTCAATGGAGTCTTCCTTGCCTGCTGGACTCACCTGGTGCAGATTTTCTCTGACAGCCAGCTGGCCCAGTCTCATGCCCAAGCCCCCACCCCTCCTTTGCACTTCCACACTGGTGCTGGGGTGGGGAAGAGGGAGGCAGAAGAGGCCTCTCTTTTCGAGCCAGCCCCTGAAAGTGTTAGTGGGGTGCTCTGAGAAGCAGATACCAAGGCAGGAAAAAGGAATTTATTGGAAGCAAGACCTGTGAGAGGACATGAGGATGGAGCTGGAGAAGGCGGGTGAGCTCTCAGACTGTGATGTGGTCTGCCCTGGTGAAGGAGAGCTGGGAGAACCTCGGTGGGATGGAGGCCCCTTTGATAGCAGTCCAGTGCTAAGAAAAATCCTGCAGGGCTGCTGGGGGGTTCCCTTGCCAAAGTTGCCCACCAGAGAAGTCCTGCATATCACAGGAATGAGCCTAAAATTGCTCTCTCTGCCACACCCAGTCCCTGGGTGAGAGTGGCTCACAGGAAACCTGGCCTGGGTGCAAATCATGACTGATTTCTAAGGGCAGCAACTGGGGCTGTCGGACAACTACGCCCCCTGCAGTTGGAGACCTGATAGCTACCTTCTCATGGTCCCCTATGAACTGCCCCAATTTTGGCCATTTGGAATTTCCCCTCAATTTCAGAGAGGCCCTCACTAGCAGATGGGGAGGTTGAAGCCCCCTTTCTCTTGGTTCTCTCTGCCTCTCTGTCTCATACCAACCCTCCAGTGGTTTCTTTTGCTTGGCAGGCATTCAAATGCTGCTGTCTTGTTACAAGTCCCCTGCCATGAGAGATGGGGCTCAGTCTGGGCCCATTTCTCCTCTTCCTTGGCTCCTGCTCTAAGAAGTCTATGTTGCAGTCTTTGGTTAAAGGTATAAATTTCAAGCCCGCTACCTCCTTGGTACCCATCTGCTCAACTCTCAGGACATTCCCTATCCCCTCGAACCTAAGCCTCCAGTGTCCCGTGGGGAGCTACCTTTGCTACTCTGTGCCATGTCTTAGCATTTTTTCTCTTCACCCTGTGTCTACCTCCTCCTTTCTCCAGACCTGAGCAGTCACAGGTGGTCTTGACAGTGTTAAGACGATTGCCATACCATGACCCATTGGGGATGTGTTTGGAGGACCCACGCAACCTTGTAGGAGTAGAGAGACGTGTCAAATGCCCTCCCTCCTTCTTGGAACCAGTCCTCCTCATCTATTGCCTCTGGAATGAGGTGGAGGTGTTGGTTTTATTGCTGGTTCTGATGCAATGGTGCCTCTCTGCAAGCCTAGTGGGGCACCCTGGCTGGCTCCTGGGACTCCACTGGTTCCCTGAATTTGAAATGTGAACTTGGTGGGTTACTGCTCCGACCTGTTCACACACCTGCCCTCACACATTTCATGGGGTTCCCATGGTGGACACTGCTTATGGGAGCAGAGGTTGTGCTCCAGAGAGGAACCCTGAGACATAGTTATGACACCTAAAGACAGTGATCCCTGGAAGGGGACCTGCAGTCTTCATTTATTCAGGCAGAGATAATGCCTGTTGGATACATCAGGGTCATCCAGTCTGCAGTTTCTGTCAGTCTTGCTCCTATTATACTCGGCTCTCATCCAAGTGAGAAAGTGGTGGGGAAAGTGAGCAGGTGGGGTTGAGAGATGTTGGTCCCCCACCTAAGGGGATTGGTCATCATCATTATCACACATATGAGAGAAATGTCTGTCCCAGCAAGACACAAGATCTTGCAGGAAAATGAAAGGGAATCGCTAGAGAGAAGAGAATAGGGAAATATACACCGAACACAAAGCCTGTAAGGAGTACTTGAAGATGAGAATGGATTATGGCTGTGTGAACCACAAGGGCATTCTGTAACAGAAACACCAGGAGACAAGGTGAGCATTGTGCATGCAACAGAAGGAGTCTAGTGAAAAGGAAAATTAGATACTGAGAGAATCGAAATGAAATTAAAATTAAAACTCGAAATACAGCTGGAGACTCTTTCTTCAAATCAAAACAAATGATCAGATGGAAGATGTGATGTGAGACTGCAGAAACCTCCCTGCGGCCCAGGAACAAAGCAGAGCTGCTGGGAGGAGTGGAGGACAACCCCCAGGGCAAGTGTTCTCTGTCGCTAATGATGTTACAGGCAAAACAGTCTGCTAACTGCAGCAGGTAAAGAATGTGGTTGATGAATTGACTCCATCAAGTGGAATAATAACATGAAACAGCCTATAGAAAAGATCTCATAAAAAAGCTGCCACACAAATGGTTCCACATGAAAACATACAAATGAAGGGTGAGAGACACAGTAAGACTGCATTGTGGAAACGTGTATTTATGGGAAAGAGGTTAGAAAATTTGCTCAAATTATTGGATCAGATGAATTTTACTAACCTCCTGCAAGACATTACACTAGAAAATTTAAACATAAGACTAACAAGGAAGTCTTTATAGCCTTGCTCTAACATATCGGTTGGTAGGTTTTACAAGAATTTATCACTAATGAGGAATCTGAGGACAAGTCCAGGGGAAAAAGGACAAGGAGGCCCAGGTGAAACCCAGCTACACCATTAGAGAGCAGTAGTGAGTATAATGGAAGAGGGTTTTAACTTCTGTAATTGTGGGATTTTCCACTAAGGAAGAAAGTTTCCCAAAACTGGAAAGGTTAAAATTCCAGCAGATACAAACAATTATAAGCCATGCAAGGGCTCCACAATGATAAAATTATCTAAGATTTTAATTCAGTGACTTATGGCCAACTTGTATTGATTAGGGTGACATATTTAACTTGTATTGATTAGGGTGGCTTATTTAACTTGTATTGATTAGGGTGGCTTATTTCAGGCTTCAAGCCAGCTTGAGCTGACAAAAAAGGAGGTATTTATTAAAAAGAGACAGGAGGGTCTTCCAGAATCAAAGACTAGGGATGCAGCTGAGCCCCTGGAAAGACAGCAAAGGTCCTCAGGCCTCTTGACTGAGGACCTTTCTTTCCTTTCTTTTGGGTGGTTGGTCTTTTCCATACGGATTTGTGATAACTTTTTGTTTAGCTTTATTCTTGCCCTGAAGACTACCAGCTGAGCTGGTCTCCTCACGGAGTTTTCCCTTCATTGCCTAGACTGGGGAGTGGATCTGGTCCTTTAAAGGTTTCTGTTGTCAGCTGGCACCTTGTTAAGCGTTGCCAGTAGATGGTGCAAGAGACATTGTAGTTGAAGAGGTTTGTTTTCTGATTCTGGGCTTGCTCTGAAAACTCTTGCAGCACAGGTGCATGCCTGGGCCTCAGACCGGCCTCCAGCAGCATGACAGCTCATGCAGCCCTGGATTCCTCAGCTTCTTCAGTGTCCAGCTCCTGCAGTGCACAATAGCTGGCAGCACCTAGGGGACAACAACCTCTTCTTGAGCCTTGTTGGTCAGTAAGCTCGGGAGTTCACTGGGTGAAACTTGAAATTGGTTCCCAGTACATGGAGGCCAAGGTGAGAACAAAGAAGAAATAACAAACCTCTCCAGATTGGTAGGTGACAGTTTTAATAAGCAAGGGGATTTACTTACAAGGCAAGTAGATCTCCACACCCACCTGCCAGAATCTTAAAAGTTACTCCAGAGGCCTTACCTGGATTTAGTAATGCTTTTGGCCCAGATGGTCTCAACCACACAGTACGGTCTCAAGGCTGGGTCCTTGGGGTAGCTTCTAGTGTGGGAAAGGCAGGCAAATGCCCTGTCCAAGGACAAGGGAGGGGCAGGGGCTTCTGATTGGCCAGATCTAGCCCCAGGATCAGCTGGAGGTCATGCCTGCTAGATGACTCCCTCTAACACTTTACCCCACTGACCAGCTCTTTCAACCTCACATGCCCCTTGTACCATGGGGCTGATTCTCCCTTGTGCCCAGGGAAAACCAGGATGCAGGAGCACAACCACCCAGGTGGAAGCCAAGGCCAAATTTATATTTTTAAAAGATTTTACTTATTTGCTTTTAGAGAGTGGAGAAGGGAGGGAGAAAGAGGAGGAGAGAAACATTGATATGTGAGAGAAACAACGATCGGTTGCCTCTTGCATGCACCCCAACTGGGGACTGAGCCCACAACCAGGCATGTACCCTGACAGAATTGAAGCTGTGATGTTTCATCCTGCAGGATGATGCCCAAATAATGAGCCACATTGGCCAGGGCCATGGCCAAATATTTGTGACACATACCCATTGGATCCCATTTGGGGCTACCCAATATATACCTGGGTGGTGTGACCCCAGTCAGTGTCAAACTAGTTGTTATTATTGAGTGTGACAGAATGACTGCATAGTTCCAGTGATATGCCTCTCATATTTCTGGTACAACTGGGCTGGCTCTGTTTAGAGTGACTTTTCTATTCCCAATGTAGGGTTGCCCAGGGGGCTCAAATGTCCATAACCATAGAGAGCTGTATGAATCTGGCCCCAATCTGAACTTAGTCACCCATGGCTCTATGGTGGTATTTTTAGGACCCTTTGGGTCAGCAATTTGATGGGCTGCCTGTGTAGTTCAATTGACAGAAAAAGTATACCCCTGTCCACTGTTATTGATAACGTGTGTGTTAAAGACCAGGTTTATGGGTTAGTGTTGTTAATATCAGATGAATTATGAGTACTAGTCCACCTGTCCAGATAGCTCAGTTGGTTAGAGGGTCGTCCCGATAGGCCAAGATTGCAGGTTTGATCCCTAGTCAGGGTATATCATCAATGTTTCTCTGTCCCTCTTCCTTCCCCCCACCCTCTAAAAATCAATAAATACAACAATTAGCCATGGCTGGTGTGGCTCAGTGGATTAAATGCCAACCTGCAAACGAAAGGGTTGCTGGTTCAATTCCCAGTCAGGGCACATGCCTGGGTTGCAGGCCAGGTCCCCAGTAGGGGGTGCGTTTGAGGCCACCACACATTGATGTTTCTCTCCCTCTCTTTCTCCCTCCCTTCCCTTCTTTCTAAAAATAAATACATAAAATCTTTCAAGTAACTATTAAAAAAAAAGAGTAATAGTCCTAGCTTATTCTTAATGCATTACCTAAGGGCCTTCCAGTCCCCTCTGGAGCATTAGTACCCACCGTGGCGATCCTGCAGCTGCTCATACACTGGACAGTTGGATGGATTCCTTTGTCAGGCATAGAAGTGGGCCCACTGTAGAAAGGCATTTCCATCAGGTGTCTACCCCGATACTGGACATCCCAGGAGTAGCAAAAGTCTTTTTTTTTTTTTGCTCAATCTGTCTGCCCCCACAACCTAACCCCCCAACTCAGTCCCCTGACAGCTGTCAGCCTGCTCTCTATCTGTGAGTCTATTTGTCTATGAGTATCATATGGTATTTGATCTCTGATTGGCTTATATCAGTTATTCATCCATGCTGTTGTAAAGGGTAAGATTTCCTTCTTTTTTATGGCCAAGTAGTATTCAATGGTGTAGATGTATCACACCACAATGAGATGTCACCTCACATGTGTCAGAATGGCTGTCATCAATAAATCAATAAACAAAAAGAACTGTGAGGATGTGGAGAAAAAAGAACTGCTCTGTGCACTGTTGGTGGGAATGCAGACTGGTGCAGCCACGGTGGAAAGCAATATGAGTTACCTCAAAAAATTAAAAACGGAACAGCTTTGTGACCCAGCGATTCCACTCCTGGGAATTTATCTGAAGAAACCCAAAACACTAATTTGCAAGAATATATACATCCCTATGTTTACTGCAGTGTTATTTTTAATAACTAAGATTTGGAAGCAGCCCAACTGTCTTATCAGTAGATGAGTAGATAAAAAAGCTGTAGAGAATTTTTATGAGTTTATTTGAGCCAAACTGAAGACGATTTGTCAGGAAGCAAAATCTCAATGGATTGAGAAAATGCTGTGGCGAATGGCAGGTCTACCACTTACTGTATAGATCAGAATCAAAGAGGAAGATGTAAGGGGGTTACATGAAATTCATTAGTGATAGATCAGGGAGGTGGAAGAAAGCGAAGTGGGGGAAATTGCTGGGATTGGATAAAAAGTAAAGTAGACACATACTTTTTTTTTTTAAACATACGGCTTTAAAAAATATTTTATTGATTTTATTTTTTAGACAGAGGGGAAGGGAGAGAGAGAAGGAGAGAAACATCAGTGTGTGGTTGCCTCTTATACACCCCCCTACTGGGGACCTGGCCCACAACCCTAGGAATGTGCCCTGACTGGGAATCGAACTGGCAATCCTGTGGTTTGCAGGCTGGCATTCAATCCACTGAGCTACACCAGCCAGGGGACACATACTTCTTTTACACTTACCAGTGTAGGATGTTAATTGTCACAATTAATATGATAACAACGAGGGGACTTATGGTCTCTGCTCTGGTGCCCTTGTGCCCCAAGGGTCCCAGTGGGGTGTGGGAGGTGGGGAGGAAATTACCTTGACATTCCAAAGACAATAGACAAGCTCGGTTAAGGTAAAGACTGACCTTTTTCAGGGAAGATACCAGCCTAGGACCTGACTACCTGCCATGACTTGCTTTGAGTTAGAAAGCTTTGATTTCAGACCATCATCTGTGGTTGCTTCTGGTCTCTGGGTTTGTAAGTGCACCACACAGGCCTCTCCACAGTTTGTCAGGGTTATTATGTGGCTCCTCCCCTCTTTTTGGTCCACATTCTCCATTTCAAAGAATACCCATTTCATTGAATTATTAAGAACTCTGTGATTCAGAGTAGAGACTTCTCAAATCAGAGTGGGACAGGTGGAGAAAGTATTTATGGTGAAAAACTTAAAGATGAAAATTTCTATCGTGAGCATGACCAGGAGGGTTTATTGAGCAGGGGAAATACAGGCTGCAGCACAAATGGTTCTCAGTTCTGTATCACAGCAGTTCCAACTCCTCATTTGGTTGGGAGACACGTGGTATTTAGCTCTGTAATTGAAGGAATGGGTATGGCAAAAATTCTGGAGAACATAGAAGTGAAAGGTGAAAAACCTGCCAAACTGTGCATTGGCGCAGAACACAGAGAACTGAAAGAGGGGATGACTGGGGAATACTCCTGAAAGGTGGTCTGGTGGCAGTCCTTCAGCTTTCCCTGAGGATGAAGATATAGATTTCAAAGATGTAGATAAAATATTATTAATAACAGAATACTTAAAAAACATAGGAAATACTGTTTTCAAATCCCAGGACTGGAAGATGGCCATTAACAATATACAAAGGTTTTAAGATGGGCGGAAGGTTCAAAGGCTGTTATTGAGAAAGCAGATAAATTGAAGTTGCAACCTGTAGCTTTAAGCTGCATGCTGAATATTGATTGGTGGGTGTAAATGGAAGATGTCAAATTGGCAGGGATCAATGGACAGTTGTTTGGAAGCTTTTGAAATAGACCCATTAAATACCAAAGCACTGGACTGTTAAGCTCAAGGATGGCAAAATGAAAAGAAGATGATCAAGGACGGAAACTTGACATGGGTGGTGAACACACAATACAATACACAAATGATGTATTATAGGATTGTATTTCTGAAACCTATATAATTTTATTAACCAGTGTCACCCCAATAAATTCAATAAAAAAGAATTCAACCAGGCATTGGCTGATCTTTAAGAAACTTGGGAGACAGCATCAGAAAATAAAGCTATCGAGGCAGAATTGCTGAGAGTGAAAGAAAACAAAATCACAGAAAGATGAGAAGGCAGTGTGTGCAAAAACGTTTGCTTAGTAAGGAATTCAGTTTTGCTTGGGTATTATGCATTGATGTCTAAAGGCAATAAGAAAATTTAAGGGGTTTTGTCTATTACATATGATCCTTAATGTGTTTCCTTTGAAACTTCAGTTCCGCATTGTTTACAATTTAGGAATCCTGATGTGGTTCACTCTTAATAAAAGTGTTACAAAGTTAAAAAAAAAAAAACCAAGTGAACAAAAACCAAAGAAACACTTTGAGACCTCCAATTAATCTATGACAAGGGAGGCAAGAATGTACAATGGGGAAATGACAGTGCCTTCAATAGATGGTGTTGGGAAAACTGGATAGATAAAGACATGCAAAAAAAAAAATCTGTATACTTTCTTATACCAAATACAAAAATAAGCTTATATGGATTGAAGACTTAAATGTAAGACCTGAAATCATAAAACTCCTAGAAGAAAATGTAGACAGTGAACTGTTTTTTGGAATGGCAAAGGAGGATTTATTTATTTTTTTGGGGGGATATTTATTTATTTATTTCCATTTTTAAATAATTTTTATTTTTCAATTACAGTTGACAAACATTATTATATAAGTTTCAAGTGAACATTATTATATAAGTTTCAGTGATTAGACACTACCTAACTTAGTAAGTTATCAACTGGATAAATCTTGCACCCAGCTGGCACCATATCTAGTTATTAGAATATTTTTGACTATATTCACTATGCTGTACTTTACATCCCCATGACTGTTCTCTAACAACTAACTTGTACTTCTTAATCCCTTCACTTCTTTCACCCATCCCCCCAAACACTCCTCCCATCTGACAACAGTCAAAATGTTCTCTGTATCTATGAGTCTGTTTCTTTTCTGCTGTTAAACATGGCTTTTTAAGTGATGAGTTAGGTCTGTTTGCATTTATTATAATTTTGTCTGCTTCCCTCAGTAAACTGTGAGCTCCTTATTCATGTTTGTAACACAGTTTGAGGCCCCTAATGGACAATCACTCGATTGATGAATGACTGAAAGAACTTCAAATTGATTCAACTATACCTGTCAAAGTCTAGGCCAAGTGCTGGCTCTGCTGGATCTGTAAAAGATTGCTCTCTCTCTCTGAAACTGCCACAACCCAGTGACTAACCATCTCATCAGCTACTATTCACTTTCTATTCCTTGCATTTTCACAAGGCATGTAGAGACTGAGTCTCACAGTTACCTCTTCTTCTTCTCCTGGCTCTACCACCACTCTTGTTCATGAGTGTGTGTTGAGATGCTCAAAAGTTTTATTTAGAGAGAGGGATGGAGTGGTTGCATGAAACAGAGATGGGAAGTGAGGAGCCACAGAAGTAAAAGAATGGGCTTCCCAAGAGGCAGTCTGGCATCATTCAGAGAAAAGTAATGCAGGAAAGAGTCAAGAGAGGCAATATTGCTTTGGAGCCCAAGGGATAAAAGGCTCCCCAGATAAAAGGAAAGGAATCTTTTTGCTGTTTTTGCCTGGGACATAGGGGCTGTGTCCAGAGGGACTGTGGGTTAGTATTAAAGCAGGGAGTTCTGCCTGGCAGTGCATCAGGTAAGGGGCAACCTCAACCAGAGTGTCTCCTGGCTTAATGCAGCAGGCTTAGAGAAGGCTAGTGCTTAGAAACATGAGTTTGTGAGTGTCAGAGGACATGATCTCCCTATGCTATAACTGGATATATCTGGATAAGGCTGGGACTGTGGTCCTGTGGTTGGACAAGTTCAAAAATTTGATCCTGCAAACTTCTAGTATTAGTGTTAGTGTGACTTTACTGCCAAAGCTGGTGTGGTCTGGGGGACTTTGGGTTATATGTTCTTTTTTTCATCAGAGATATATGAGATCACTCTGAGCTGAAACTAAGCCCTCATCACTCCTGTATCCCCCATAAGGTAATGCCCTGCACACAGTAGAGGATATTCGTAGTCTTCACTGGGATATCAGTAGAGGATATCACAGTCCTCACTGTAATGTCCTGCCCCAAATTACCCTCATGTCAACCTCTGGAAAGCTTTCCCTAGGAAAAGTCTTCCCAGAGCCCTATGCATGTCTTTGTTCCTCAGGCTGTAGATGAAGGGGTTCATCATGGGGGTGACCACAGCATACATCACTGTGGCCACTGAGTCCTTCATGGAGTAGGTGTTGAGGGGCTTCAAATATACCATACAAAGTGTCCATAGAAGAGGGTGACCACAGCCAGATGGGAGGCACAGGTGGAGAAGGCTTTGTACTTGCTAGAGGCTGATGGTATTCGGAGGATGGCACTGACAATCCGGACATAGGACATGATCATGAGCCCAAAGGGAGTGAGGAATATGAGGGATCCTGTGGCAGTCAGTACTATGTGATTGACTTTGGTGTTGGAACATGCAATCCTCAGCAGGACATACATCTCACAGAAAATGTAGTGGATCTTCCGGGACCCACAGAAGGTCACCCTGGTCATGAGGAGGGTGAGGAAGAGACCATAGAGGACAGAGAGCACCCAACAGAAAGAGAGGAGCAAAATACACAGCCCAGGGCTCATGGCTGTGACATAGTGGAGGGGATGGCAGATGGCCACATAGCGGTCATATGCCATTGTGGCCAGGATGAGGTTGTCCAGGGTCACCAAGGAGACCAGGAAGTAGAGCTGTGCCAGACATCCTGCATAGGAGATGGCTTTGTTCTGGGACTGAAGGTTCACCAGTGTGTTGGGGACTGTGTTGGTGACAAATAAGAGGTCTGTGAAGGAGAGATTGGCCAAGAATAAGTACATGGGAGTGTGAAGGCATGAGTCAGTGCCTATGGCCAGGATGATGAGCACATTTCCCACCACGGTGACCAGGTACATGGGCAGGAACATCCAGAACAGGACCTGCTGGTCTTCAGGACTCTCGGAGAGTCCCAGGAGTATGAAGTCTGAGAGCCCACTCTGGTTGGCTCCATGCATTTCCCCAACTGTCTGCAACATCAGCAGCAATAGACATTTATTTAGTAAGTGTACTCAGCTGGGTAAAGACATTCATATAAGCAAAATCAACTATTTTCTTAGCATTACAATTGTCTTAGACCAAATTTTATAAAGAATTTTAAAACATAAGCAACAAAGTAATAACAGAGAAAATTTTCTGCAACTTAATCATTCCAGCAACTTGTAGTCTGGCATACTCAATATTACAGAAATAATGTCTTTGTCTTATTTATGTATTTATTATTTAAAAAATCATTACCCAAGGATATGTTATTGATTTTAGAGAGAGAGGAAGGAAGGGAGGGAAAGAGAGAGGGGAGAGAGAGAGGGAAAGAAACATGGATTGGCTGCCTCCCATATGCACCCCAACCAGAGACTGAACCATCATGAAAGACAAAGACCTAGAGTCATCCAAGGTGACTCTATCCAGCAAAGCTATCATTTAGAATGGAAGGGCAGATAAAGTGCTTCACAGATAAGGGCAAGTTAAAGGAGTTCATCATCACCATGCCCTTATTTTATGAAATGTTAAAGGAACTTATCTAAGAAAAAGAAGAAAATAAAAAGTTATGAACAGTAAAATGACAATAAACTCACAACTATCAACAACGAAACCTAAAAAAACAAAAATGAAAACTAAGCAAACAACTAGGACAGGAACAGAACCACAGAAATAGAGATCACATGGAGGGTTATCAATGGGGAGGGGAAGAATGGGAGGAAAAAGTACAGGGAATGAGAAGCATAAATGGTAGACACAACACAGATGGGGAGTTGGTGTTGAGAATAGTATGGGAGATGGAAAAGCCAAAGAACTTATATGTACAACCCATGGACATGAACTAATGGGGCCAATGCTGGAGGTAGGGGGGATGCAGGGTGGTGGGAGATAAAGGGGAGAAAAAAATGAGACAACTGTAATAGCACAATCAATAAAATATACTTAAAAACAAAATCCTACCATTTTATAATACTCTTGAAGTACTTAAAGATTAGTATGGTATGGTAGTATACAAATTTTAAATGATGTTTAAAATGGGTGTGTATGCATTATAGGAAATGGATATTATGCAATTGGACAGAGGGGAAAAAAGTAAAAATATTGGAAGGAAAAATATTATTTGCTGATAGAATGATATATCTGGTAGACTTAAGACAGTCAACTAAAATGAAGTCCACATTTCAGTCATGTGGCTATTCACACAATGAATAGATCCAAAAGGAATGGTGCTCTTAGTAAGCTGTAGAGTGCAATGATTAAGAAAAGATCAAGGGATTAAAAAGTACACATTAGTATGTGCATACAGAACAGTCACAGAGATGTAGACTACAGCATAGGGAACATAGTCAGTAACATCATAATAACAATGTATGAGGCCAAGTGGGTAGTTGAAACATTATGGGGGCCACCTTGGAAATGATTTTGTAAAGACTGTACCATACATCTGAAACTCATGCAGAATAGTATTGACTATGACTATAATTAAAAATTTGAAGCAGTGAAAAGAAAAGTGTGCTGTCAGAGTGCTGAGATTCAAGTGTGAATGCTGCCACTGATGCATTGTGAAACCTCAGGCCATTCACCTGAGCTCCTTAGACTCCATTTATTCACTTAAAAATTGGGTCAGGTGTGGACAAAATTAAGGGATAAAGTGCATAACACCAAAAAGGTTGCATGCAGTGAGCACTGAACAGATATCAGCTATTATTATTACAATTATTACATGTAAACAATACTCAGGAATGATAAGGTTAAAATATAATGTGAAACAGTCCCAGCTACATTATTACCAAACAAATCTATGCATTAATATGTTAACAAGAATCAAGCAGGATCATCAAGTTGTGCAGCAAGACATAAAGTGAAAATTTAATAAATAGACATTCCAAGATTCCAAATAGAGAGATGAAACATTGCAAAGATGCATGTCCAACTGTTCACCTATTCCAAGTTAATGTTCTCACGTTTTCTTTCTTAAGAAACAAAAACTAATCTAAATTTCATCTAAAAATAAGCATGGAAGTAAGCTGTGGAAGCATCAAAAGAGCAACAGGAAACACTTCCTCTGCAAATATTAAGGACTCTAAACCAGTGTGGTACTCGCGCTGAAGTGAACAGTTAATAGAGCTGGACAGAAACATCAGAGACAGCCAGCTACATGTGGAACTGAGTGAATTATTATGAGACTAGGCAAAAGTTGCATTATGTAGTGAATGGTATTGAAGCACCTGTCTAATTATTTCAGGGAACAGTTAGATCAATTTTTGTATCTCATCAAACACATTTAAAATTTCCTAAAGATCAGAATAAATTATTGCGATTATAGTTTAAATATCTTATAATTTTATGTCAATTATACCTCAAGAAAGCTGAAATGAGAAATGAAATAAAATAACTTGTTTCCCTTTTCTTTTGAACACTTAATGAATATGAAATTAAAAATTTAAATCCAGAAAGGAGATATAAATCATATTAAATTCTACCATGCTGGGATAGATAACCACTGGGTGTATCTTGGTGTTTTTTAGTTGCTACTTGAAGAGCGAAAAAAAGCCAATCTTGCCAAGCACTAGGTAGAGAGCATTGCAGAAAGAAAGCTGCCTGTGCAAAGGCCCTGAGGTGGGAAAGTTCTTGTGTTTAAGGAGCCAAACAGGGGCCAGCATGGCTGGAGTGAAGTGGACACCAGGGAGACGTGAGGTTGTGCAGTAAGCAGAGTGATCAGATCCTGCAAACCTTGTAATGATTTAAAAATTTTATTCAATGTGCAGTGAAGAGTTGTAAGCAGCATGGTCAATGTAAATGGATTTAAGCAGAAGTGGAGGTATATGTTTAGCAGCTATCTTACCCTTAGTATTTTATCAATAAGTTATGGCTATTGCATTTTTAATCAAACACTTTTCAGTTCCTATCAAGATATACTATGTTAATAGCTTTCCTACTGGTGAAACATACTAACATTCCCTGTATAAATTACTGAAATTGATTTTCTCATATTTTATTTAGGCTTCTCAGTCATATTTATAACTGAGTTTTATTTATAGTTTCTTTTTTTATGTGCCATCCTTATCATCTTTTTGGTATGATTTGGTTTGCATTAGATTCCATATCAAACATGTATTAATTTGTTGTAGATTTCTGTTATTTGGAATTTGTTAGAATTTCTTCAATAGCTTAAAATATAAGTTTTAAAAGATATTCCATAGAATTATTTTTCCAAGTAAAAATAAGTTGTACTACTATTCTGCAATCTATTGATTAAAAACAAAGACTTCCCAGTGTGAATAATTCAAGCAATACAGAAAAAATTAAAATTTATTTTAGCCATGACACTTAGTCAAGAAACATGTAAGAAAAACAAATAAAAGTCATTGAGACTGGAAAGGAGAAAGCAAAGCCATCTCTGTTCATGGAGCACAGGATCTTGCATAGAGAAAATCCTCCTAAAACTGCTATAACTGATAAAGTAATAAAGATTGCCGGATACAAGATCAATATTAAAAAATAAAATGTATTCATACTTGCCATGAACAATTTAGAAATGAAATTGAGAAGAATAAGGCCATTCATGATATCATTCAAAAGAAAAAGATCCCTAGGAACAAATTTAACAAAAGACATGCAAAATATATATTCTGAAAACCACAAACATTGTTAAAATAAATTATAGATCTGAATAAACAGAAGAAATCCCATGCATGGATTACAAGATTTAACATTGTTAAGGCAACAGTCTCCAAAGAGAGCTACAGATTCAATGCAGTCCTATCAGAATTCCAGGACTTCTTTGTAGAACTTGACACAGATTGATTCTAAAATTCATATGCAATTGTGAAGGACCTCAAATGATCAAAATAATCTTGAAAAATAAAACATATTTGGAGGACTCGACTTCCCAATGTCAAAGCTAACTACAAAGCAACAGTAATGAAGACAGTGTGGTACTGCCACAAACCCAAACATGTAGCTCAGTGGAAGAGAACCGTGAGTTCAGAAATAAACCCATGTGTCAAATGATGTTTGACAAAGAGATTGAGATCATTCAGTGGGGGTTTCCCCACTATCTTTATACTGTCAACAAATAGTGTTGGGACCCCAAGATAACCCAATGCCAAAGAGGTGGACCCTTATTCATACTGTACACAAAATTTAACTGAAAATGGATAAATGACCTAAATAAAAGAGCTCGAGGCATAAAAACTCTCAGAAAAACACACAGGCAGATCTTCATGACCTTAGATGTGACACCAAAAGCATGAGCAACAAAAGAAAAAATAGGTAAATGGGATTTAATGAAAATCAAAACTGTTTGTTCTTCAAATGACACCATTAAGAAAGTAGAAAGAAATCCCACTGTGGTAGAGAGTATTTTCTAATCATCTATCTGATAAGGGATTTCTATGTAGAATATAAAAACAACTCTTATACCTCAATAATAAAAATTAAAATAACCCAACTAAACATGGGCAAAGATTCTGAAGACAGTTTTCCAAGGAAGATGTCCAAATGGCCAATAGGCTCATGAGAAGATGCTCAACATTAACCATCAGAGAAACACAAATAAAGGCTACAGTTAGATGCCCTTTCGCCCTCTAGGATGGGTAGGAGGAACAATTCAGATAAGAACAAGCGTTTTCAGTTAATCAGAACCCTCACACAGTGTTAGCAGGCACGTAAGATAGTGCAGTCATTTTGGAAGCAGTGTAGCAGCTCCCCAAAGGCTAAACATGGAGTCACCACATGGCTCAGCATTTCCATTTCTAGGTATCTCTCAAGAGAAGTGAACACATGTGTACACATAAAAACTTGTGCATAAATGTTGCGGTAATATTATAATATCCAACAGGTGAAATGATCTGTATGTCTCTCTCATGTGCATGGATAAATGAAAAGCAGTATGTCCATACAAGGGGATATCATTCAGCTATAAAAAGCAATGACGTGCTGACACATGCTACAATGTGAATGAATGAATGAACCTTGAAAGCAGTATGCTCAGTGAAAGAAGCCTTCACAAAAGGCCACATATTCTACAATTCCACTCATATGAAAGGCCAGAATAGGGAGCTCTATAGAGAAAGAAAGTAGATTGTAGTAGCTTAGGCCTGGGAGGAGGGCAGTGGGCAAAAGGTGACAGCTGGAGAGTACAGTGATTTTATGGGGCGTGGGGGAAATATTCTAAAGTTGACCGAGGTGATGGTTGCACTTATCTGTGAATATACTAGAAGCCAATGAAGGGGACACTTAAGTATGTGAATTGGATGTGATGTGTGAATTACATCTCCATTAGGTGTCAAGAAAGAAGTCAGCCAAGAAAAAAGTGTATGTGCTGGAGTAATGGAGAGTAGTTTGGATTACTGCAGACAATAGGATCAATTATTTGGAATGCCAGTTTTAAAATACCCCTCAGGATGCCAAGGAAAAGAATAGAAGTAAGGATGACGAATGGTAAGAGAAACACTGGAATGTGGTTTTGGAGGACCTGGAAGACCAGGCTGTAGGGCAGGATATATCTCTGAGCAACCCTGGTTTTAGGGGTTTATCTTAAACTATAACAGGACAGAAACACAGATATATGGACATATGGGATGTTGATCAGGGCCTTATTTAAAAAAAGGAAAAAGGAAAAAGAAACAACCTCAGTTCCCACCAGTAGAGATATAAGAAAAGGGTGCAGTCTGTCCAGTTAAAGGCACACAGTGAAGCCATTCTGAATCAGTGTGTATTCCACTCACATGTGTGTTCATGATAATTATTAAATTAAAATATAGTTTACTCTTACCTAGTAAAATAGAAAAATTACCAATTATGCTTCTGCGCTGCTAGTAGGACCCAGTCCTTGGTGTCACTGTGAGAAGGAAAGGAGGAAGTTCACATAATCGAGCATGGCCTCGGCAACCTCCTTGCTGCACAAGGTGTGCTCGCTAGACTACAGATCTGACCACACAGCTTCCCTGCAGCAGCTGAGCTCCCCGTTGCCTCCAGAACAGCCCAGGTTTGTGGCCATGTAGTCCCCAGTGGCTCTCCTGTCCCCCTGATCTTGCACTCTCTCTGCCACCCTCACAGCTTGTATTTTCCACAAGGTCTCAAAATACTTTGCCTCCATCCTTCTGACCAGCTGCTCCTTTTTACCAAATGTACTTTCTCCAATCTGCTTTTCCATTTCCTCCTGGTGACATCAACTCTTGCCCCTGGGGTACCATTTCAGCCTTTGCCTTATTTTTGATCTTTATATTTTTTAGTGATTGATCCATTCTACATTTTGCTTAAATGTCAGATCACCTTTCCCCCCAACCCCACAGGCCTGTGAGGGCCTTGAGAGCAGGAACAATATCATTTTCATTTCTGTGTCCCAGGACTCCACACAGAGTCAGGTGCAGCACAGGGATCAAGACAGGAGGCTTGAACTGAATGGTATAGAATAGCAGGCATTCCATGCATTTAAGATGAAAGGATGGAGAAGAGTCATACACCCAAGAACCTAAATGAAGAAGCAATAGTACAGATAAAAATGCAGTTGTTTGGAAAGTCAGTCAATGTACAATGGAAGTGTGGAGCTCGTTCTGAAAATTCAATCAGGAACATGACTAAGTTAAAGTAGCAGCAGGATTTCCTAATGCAAAGGTGGGAACTGTGACTAACCTAGGAGATGAAAGTATTTTGGAGCTCTTGGTCTTAGGGGGGAGGCCAGCTGACCCTCAGCAAATGAATGGATTTGTTATGCCAATGAATGGAGTGGAATTCCCACATATCTATTCAATGTCGGTGATGCAGTGGAAGGAAATTCTGCATCAGAAGTTTGGGTCCATGTCCCAGCTTAACACACACAACCGTTTTTTGATTAAACAACTACTGAATACTTGGTTAGATGATGTGTCTCTTATATTTTTTTCCCACACAACAGCACCATTTGTTTCTAGTTTTCCATTTTATAGATGCAGTGATTGAGATCTTGAAGGTGGATGGGTTTCCTATTGCTGCTCAACCACAGGTCAGGAAGTGTGGATCTGACCTCTCCTTTCTGCCTCTAGGGTCCACACCCTCAATGCTCTACCACATGTGAGACAGGAGTGATGATGCCACTCACTGTGGGCTTAGAGCAGAGCTGAAATGCTGGGTGTGGAACCACTTCTGCAGCCTGGAAGCCCTGTGTAAATGGGAGCAGCTGTTATGGGGATTCCAGACAAGTCCTATTACTTATCATTCCTTGAAGCTACTGTCTCCCAAAACCCTCAGGTAGGAAACCCTGCTTTCAGGACAAAGAGTGGTCCAGGGGCCCAGTCTCAGCTCCATCCTGGGCTGGCTCTGCCTCTCACTCAGACAGAAACAGCCTCAGCCCACCAGTGCCTGCCAGGAGCTTGGCAGAATGTCCAGGTGGAGGCTGCAGCTGGCCCCCTGGTGCTATCTACATTAGTGAGAGGGGAGGGAGGAAACATTGTTATAGACTTCCCACACAAAGGGATATGGGTTCGCCAGGTCAGGAGATAGAAACTAAAAGGGAGATAGAAAGATGAGCCACACTATTTTCCCAAGTACTGTGCCAGTGAAGAGGGCTCTCAGGAGAGGTGAGTTCCCCATCACAGATGGTGTTGTGATATGGTGGGCTGACCTGCAGATTCTGAATCAGACAGTGACCATAGGGTGGTCCTTTGACATTTGAGTGAAAATTCAAGTAACCCTTAGCACAGGCCCTAGAGCCTTTTTTTGGATACAGTTTCTATGTGTATTATTTGTTCTATGGTTCTACACCATGAATGAAGTTATCTATTTCTTGGTACTGAAGTGAGGATTTTAACTAAAGAGATCTTCCCAGTGTCACTGAGTGGCTTTGACTGGGAGTGCCAAGCTAGGTGTTTGCTTTTTGTTAGCCTAGCACTGAGAGAAAACAGACATCAGACATCCTGAAAACCTGAGGCTACCAAAGGGAGGGCTGTTTGGCTCTTAGGAAAAGAGTTGACCATGACCAATAGAGGGGAATGGATGGGCTCATTCCAGAGACCACTCAAGACCCCCATATAGATCTGAGGATGAAAAAGAGCACCATGTGAGTCAGAGTGACTCCATCCCTGAGCACCCTAGCCACCACCTCTGTTTCTGCCATAAAGTCGTCCATCTCCTTAGACCACATCAGAAACAACTTCCTTCCATAGCTAGTTGCCTGGGTTCAGGGCCCTCTGGGCCATCTGCCTGACAGAAGAGAAGGTAGGAGACAGGTAGGAGGGCTGGGAAAAGTCAGGGGACATCCAGAGGAATCGGTACCTCAACCCAGGCTTTTCCCATACTCTGGTGCACATCGGAATCACCTGCAATGCTTTAAAGCAAAAGCCTTTCCCCCTTTCTTGATTCTTGGTTATGCTCTGAAAACCAAGTCAGTTCAGCAAGCGCTCAGTGATTTAATGACATACTTTGGGAAATGCTGTTCTGAGTCTGTAACAGTCAGTGGGGTCAGAACACTTGAGCCTTAGAGACACAAACTCCTGTGAAGTGTAGCTGAGTGGAGAGGGGAAAGAGCATGGGGGCAGAATGGAAAGGAGCTCCAATTCAGCACTAGACAACTGGCCTTGTCTGGTGCTCCCTAGCTGTGTGACCTTGAGGAGGGCCTGCAGTCTCTCTGGGCTTCCTCCTCTCCCCAGTGATGCCTCACTTACCGGTTTGATAGGCGTGCATGGGTGTGCGACAGCACTTTGAAAACTACAGAATGTTAAAATGATTGAAGAGCTTCTTATATTACCTTTAAATAATAAGGAATTAGATGATAGGAAGATTTTCAAAGTATGTGAGTATGTTTGTGTGTCTGAGAGAGAGAGGGAGAGAGAGAGAATAAGAGAAGAGCAGAGAAGAGAGGAGAGGAGAGAAGAAAGGGAGAAAGGAGGGAGAAGCATTAGCCAGCACTGTCCAGACCTTACCTACTGCTCTGGGCTGGTCTCAGAGTTCCCTGGTTCTGCTGCCTCCACTTTCAACATATAAAGGATGACATTTCAGTCAGGATATAAAGGGCCGAGACATTGCTGTCTGAATAGGACTTGATGACTCATCCTTTTGGCTAAGGGTGGGAAGCAGGCCCATTGGTGCCTAGATAATCAGTCCTTAAAAATGGAGACAGAAGGTAAGGTTGTTTATGCCCTGATGAGGATGGGGTATCTGAGAGCTGCTGGCTGGATCCCAAGCTTATAAACAAGGAGGGCGTATTGGGACCATGTCAGGCCTGTTTATGTGTTTTGGAGAGGCCTTGAGGGGCTTTGGAAGGGGGACTCCCAAGACAGCTTGTTGAAATGAACCTGGATAATTGCTCCAGGGTTAATACCTGTAAGCAAAGTTTTTGAGAAATGAGTCTTGTTTATAGGGAGGAAACAGCATTGGGCATTGATATTAAAAGATGCCTTAGAAGTTATAATAAGCCAGAAGTAATGAAGACTTCTCATACAGTGCATCCTGGCCTTGAGTCATCAGAGGTCTGGGAAATCTCAAGCACTGAACTTGGGCTAAGATGATGCCCAGATTGCTAGTCACTCCAAATACTAAGTGAAAGAGATTTTCTTAAGAGGATATGTCCATTGATTTTAAAGAGAGAGAGAGGAAGGCAGGGAGGAGAGAGACAGAGAGAGACAGAGATGTCAGGGAGAACCTTTGACTGGCTGCCCCATACCTGTGCCCTGCCTGGGACCAAAGTTGAAACTCAGGCATGTGCCCTGACCGGGAGTTGAACCCGAAAACTTTTTGGTGTATGGGATGACTCTCTAACCAACTGAGCTACCTGGCCACAGCTGTGAAAGAGATTTTAAAAAATCACATTTGGAGGATATAACAAATTAGACCTCAAATTATTTCTTTTAATCATGTTATCAGTACACTATCCAAAGATAAACAGACATATAAGGAAATAAGATTCCCAAAAGAAGAACCAATAGCTGTAGGCACACATGGACTTTAGATAGTACAATCATTAGGCATAGAATAGAAACAATGATGCTTACAATATTTTGGAATATAGAACCAAGTGTGAAAATTTTAGCAGGACTCTTTACAAACTGAGCAGACACAGGTTACCAGTCAGATAAACACATTCCCAGCCCTACAAATATCTCTCATGTTCTTTTTAGATAGTGTTCCTACAAGGGCACTCACTCCCCTGACTCCTAATAGCGTTCCTTAGTTTTACCCATTTTTGTACATTTATGTATGTATGTATGTATGTATGTATTTATAAAAGGATCATTTTATTTTTTAAAGACATTTATTTATTTATTTATTTATTTTTAGAGAGAGGGGAAAGGAGGGAGAAAGAAGGAGAGAAACATCAATGTGTGGTTGCCTCTCACATGGCCCCCACTGGGGACCTGGCCCGCAACCCAGGCACATGCCCTCACTGGGAATCAAATTGGTGACCTTTTGGTTCCCAGCCCATGCTCAATCCGCTGAGGTACACCAGCCAGGTCATTTTTGTACTTTATTTAAACAGTATCTTTCATACTCTTTTTTGTCTCACTTGTTGTATACATGAGGTTCATCTATATTATTGTATGTGCTTGAAGATTGTTCATTTTCATTGCTGTATAGTGTTCTGTTGTGTGAATATCTGAGCGTGGTTCACCTTCATACAATTAATGGTGGGTGCTGAGAAATAGATTTTAATTTTAAAATAGCATGGTTTATCAATTTTCATTTTATAATTATTACTTTTTATATTTTCTTTGAGAATCATTGCCCATATTCTCATATATTTTCCTCTAAGAGACATGTTTAATCTTTCACATTTCGATGTGTGATCAATTGAGAATTGATTTTTTATTAGGTTGGGGAGAGAGAGATCAAGATACATTTTTCTCCTCAAGTATGGATATCCAACATATTCAGTCCCACTTACTGGGAAGACCATCCTCCCCCCTGTATTGCCCTGTGAGTCTTTCCAGTAGTGGGGTGACTGTGTATGTGTGATTGTTTCTGAATTCTTTGTTCATCTGACAGTTTGTGGTGCTTGCATCAATGCCTCATTCTGTCCATGAGAATTTTTATCTAGCCTGTAACACCCCTTTTAATATTAAAAATTTGTGTTGTTTTGTGGCCACCTAAAGTGACAAATTCTCTAACATATCCACTTTGAGACCTGTTGTCATTCCCTTAATTAAGGTCACTGTCGTCTCTCACCTTCGGGTGCTGAAACGCCTTCTAAAGCATTTCTCTGCCTTTTTGATGATCAGTGCCAGTGCACTCTCCTCACTTTCATCAGAACTAAATTCCTAAAACTTAAATGTGAGTATAGAGTTGTCTTTTTAAAACCATTTGGAGAATTCTTGCTTATGACAAAGGTGAAGTGCTTCACCACATCATAAAGGCCTTGCATGAGGAGACTTCTGCCTGACTCTCTTGCCCCATCCCATGCATTCTCTTTAGTTACACAATATGCTACAGCCATTTTGAAATTTGTTTAGTTTCTTGAATATGCCAAGTTTTTCTTAAACTCTTAAATCTTTGCATATATTGTTTACTTTGCTCAAAACAACCTTTTTTTTTCCCATTTATTCTTTTCATCCAGTTACCTCATAGAGATCCAAGATACAGCTATCAAATCTGGCTGGGCAGCTTAGGAAAGTCATTCTCAAGGAGTAGCAATTGTGCTGTGTTTAAGGACTGGGATCAGATACCAAAATTAATGAGGAGGATCATGTTAAAGTAACTCACATTACTTTTCTTAAATATACTAGGGATAAATTATGGGATTACATGATTGAATAAATTGACCAATAAAGAATGTCTCTTCCCCTGTTTTTGGAATAATATCTATGAAGCAATAATTGAACTGCACAGAATGACAGGTTATCAATCTGACATGTGTCCTAAGTCAAATGTTTTAAGACTAAAAGTAATGAGCGAGTCAGAGAAGGAAGTGCCCTTCTGGGCTCTGGAACCCAGGGCAGCATCCCTGGTGGGACTAAGGCATGAGGTTGCTTTCTCTGATACCTGTTTTCCTGCTGAAAGGATGACTAGTCATTAAGAAGCTCCTACCCTACTCCTCCTAGGGGACATGTTCCAGAGAGACTTTGGGGTTCACTTTGTTTGTTATTAATGTTTTTTTTCCAAGACGTAAGTTGTGCTGGGACCCAGTGTCCCTCAGGCCCAGAAAAGTAGGAGAGAAGCAAGAAGGAATGTTGTAATGGCTCAGGTGATGACTACAGAGGGTGGATCTCCATGTGCCTATAATGAATACCAAAAGGGTCCTAGGCCAAAGCCCAGAAGCCGCATATATGTTCAGGCATACTGAGTTAGCTGGGCTAGAGCACACGTGCCTTAGGCTTCTCCCTACTTCCAGGCCAGATCACTGAGGCTCTGTGTTGTGACTTACAGGACTGTTCTTCAGGCAGCATAAAGTCCAAGTAACTGCTCAACATTCTAGTGTCTGCTTAGTGTCTACCATATCCAATTTCTTTATTTAAAATAGGATTCACAAGTATATCATAACAGAGTCCTCTATATTTTTCAAGAAATTCTGAAAAGAGATTTCAAGTTTGTGGTAGTATGGAGGTAGGCAGAGATAAGCCAGTACTGTCATTTTAAAGCTGCAGAAAACAACACGTAGAGAAATGAAAGGAGTATGTAGGCTCACATGTGTTCTCAAAGGCAGAGTTTATAAGTGTTGTCTGACTGACTTCAGCTCCATAATCAGACGTTTTACACAGGGATGACTCCTACCTGGTTCCCAGACAGTATCATTCCTGAGGAGTCAGAGACAGAGTCTTCTTCCCTCTAACACATGTCAACATAGTCCTCTTTCTCTGTCCACGTGTGGAAACACATTAATTTGCTGGGTTTAACCCCCATAATCCTGGCAAATATCCTGTGGTAAGCATGCTGTCCTGTCTTTTCAGGGTTAGGAGATGTTTCCTTAACCTGAAATGCTCCCTCTTAATTTTCTTTTGTTTTGTTGACCTGAGTCACCCTCTGGGAAAGGTATCAGGAGGAGACCAGGCACTATATCCAAGATATTGTGGGATGAATTTTAAGGAAAAAATCATAGCGTTGTTGTGTGGATAGTGTTAAGCCACGTGACAGGGTAGCCTGAGATAGGGTAGTACCTGACTGGAGGGAAATTCTGGCCAGTCTGCAAGGCAGTATCTGGAAATCAGAGAAAAGATTTTGGTAAGGATCTTATTTGGAAAGTCTCAGTGTCAGTGGATGTGTTTGCACACACATTTTTATATTTGGGGGGGGTCACTTTTCTGGAGATAGATGTAGAATTCTGGTATTCCCATGTTGTCATTACGTTTTTCACTTTTCAGTGTTATATTGCACTGTATTTCACTAACTTCATTTTTTGCTCTTCCTTTATACTATTAATATTGAGAAAGATGAACTAATATATTCATATAACATATAATGTCATTTTATTGACATACAATTGGAAATAAATGAACCTTTTTGAAGAATTCATCCTTAAACTGCATAATTTTATGTACGTAGACAGGTCATTACTTTCCCTTTCTGTAAACTTATTTTGGCTATGGTGTAAATGTGTTTTGCATCATTCTTTGCAGAGTTAAGTTTTCAAAGACACAGTTTCTTTTAAGGGGGTCAGTCAATTAAATGATGTATTTGTGCAATTATTTGTGAATACCTTTGCCAGATATATATTCAGAGTGTTAACATGTTTTGGCACATCAAACCAAAGGCCACATGATCTATCTATGTATCTATTTATGTATCTATCTATCTAAATATATAATCTTTATTATATTTTTACCATTACCATGTTGTCCCCTTATACTCCCCTCCCCTCAGCAATCACCACCCTGTTGTCTATATCCATGAAACCTTTTTCTTTTTTGCTTAAACCCTCTACCTCCAAACCATCTCCGCCCAACTAGCTGTTATCTACTTTCCGTCTTCTCACCTGTCGCTGTTTTGCTTGTTAATTCATTTGTTCATTAGATTCCACATATGAGTGAAATTGTATGGTATTTTTCTTTCTCTGACTGGCTTATTTCACTTAGCATAATGTGCTCCATCCATCTTGTCTCAAAGGGTAAAATTTTCTTCTTTTTTACAGATGAGTAGAATTCCATTGTGTCATGTCCCATAGTTATTTTATCCACTCATCTATTGATGGACACTTGGGCTACTTCCATGTCCTGATCATTGTCAACAATGTTTCAAGGAACATAGGGGTGCTTATATTCTTTTGAATTAGTGTTTTGGGGTCCTTCAGATATATTCCCAGAAATGGGATCATTGGGTCAAAAGGCAGACCCACTTTTAAATTTCTGCAGTATCTCCATATTACTTTCCACAGTGGCAGCACCAGTCTGCATTCCCACTAACAATGCAAAAGGGTTCCCCTTCTCCACATCCTCACCAGCACTTGTTTGTTGATTTATTGATGATAGTCATTTTGACAGGTGTGAGACGATATCTCACTGTGGTTTTTATTTGCATTTCTCTGATGATTAGTGGAATTGAACATCTTCTCATATGTCCATTGGCCATCTGTATGTCCTCTTTGGAGAAGTGTCTGTTCAGGCCCTTTCCCCATTTTTTAATTGGGTTGTTTGTTTTTTGGTGTTGAGTTTTGTAAGTACTTTATAAATTTTGGATATTAACCCCTTATCAGATGTATTGGCAAATATATTCTCCCATTCTGTGGCTTGTCTTTTATTTTGTTGATGATTTCCTTTGCTGTGAAAACCTTTTCAGTTTGATGAAGTCCCATTTATTTACTTTTTCTTTTGTTTCCCTTGCCTGGGGAGATATATCCAAAAAAATTTCTATGAGCAATGTCTGAGATTTTGCTGCCTATGTGTTCCTCTAGGATTTTTATGGTTTCAAGTCTAACATTTAAGTCTTTGATCCATTTTGAATTTATTCTTGTGTGTGGTGTAAGAAGGTGGTCTAGTTTCATTTTCTGCATTTATCTGTCCTATTTGTCCAACAGCATTTATTGAACAAACTGTCTTGAGTCCATTGTATGTGCTTGCTTCCTCTGTCAAATATTAATTGACTATAGAGGTGTGGGTTTATTTCTGGCCTCTCTATTGTGTTCCATTGATCTATGTGTCCATTTTTATGTCAGTGCCAGGCTGTTTTGATTGCTTTGGCCTTGTAGTATAGTTTGAATATATTTTATTGATTATGCTATTACAGTTGTCACATTTCCCCCAACCTTATTCCCCTCTGCCCTGCACTACCCCCCCACCCACATTCCCCCTGCTCCTTTAGTTCATGTCCATGGGTCATACATAGAAGTTCTTTGGCTTCTACATTTCCTATACTATTCTTAACCTCCCCCTGTCTATTTTTTACCTACCGTTTATGCTACTTATTCTCTGTACCTTTTCCCTCTCTCTCCCTCTCCATCTCCCCTGTTGATAACCCTCCATGTGATCTCCATTTTTGTGGTTCTGTTCCTATTCTAGTTGTTTGCTTAGTTTGCTTGTGTTTTTGTTTTAGGTGTGGTTGTTAATAACTATGAGTTTGTTGTCATTTTACTGTTCATATTTTTTATCTTCTTTTTCTTAGATAAGTCCCTTTAACATTTCATATAATAAGGGCTTGGTGATGCTGAACTCCTTTAACTTGACCTTATCTGACAAAAAACCTAGGTGAAATGGACAAATTTCTAGAAAAATGTAATCTTCCAAAACTCAATGAAGAAGAAGGAGAAAGCTTGAACAAACCAATAACAGCAAAAGAAATGGAAGCAGTAACCAAAAAGCTCCCACCACACAAATGCCCTGGACCAGATGGTTTCACAGGAGAATTCTACAAAGCATTTAAGGAAGAGCTAACCCCTATCCTTCACAGACTATTCCAAAAATTCCAAAAAGATGGGAGTCTCCCAAACTCTTTTTATGAGGCCAACATCATCCTAATCCCAAAACCAGATAAACACACAACAAAGAAAGAAAACTTCAGGCCAATATCACTAATGAACATTGACGCTAAAATCCTCAACAAAATACTGGCAAACCACATCTAACAATCCATTAAAAAGATCATACACAATGACCAAGTGGGATTCATTCCAGGGATGCAAGGATGGTACAATATTCGCAAATCAGTAAATGTAATACATCACATAAACAAAAGCAAAGACAAAAACCACATAATCATATCTATAGATGCAGAAAAAGCATTTGATAAGGTACAGCATCCATTTATGATAAAAACACTCAGCAAAGAGGGAATAGAGGGAGCATTCCTCAACATAATAAAGGCCATGTAGGAGAGACCTACAGCCAACATCATACTCCATGGGCAAAAATTAAAATCTTTTCCACTAAGATCAGGAAAAAGGTAAGGCTGTCCACTTTCACCACTTCTATTCAATATAGTACTGGAAGTTTTAGCCACAGCAATCAGACAAGAAAAAGAAATAAAAGGCATCCAAATCGGAAAGGAGGAAACAAAACTGTCACTGTTTGCAGATGACATGAAGTGTACATAGAAAATCCTATAGACTCCACCAAAAAACTACTTGACCTCATAAATGAATTTGGCAAAACAGCTGGATGCAAAGTCAATATCCAGAAATCAAAGGTATTTCTGTACACCAACAATGAAGCAGCAGAAGTAGAAATCAAGAAAAAATCCCATTTGAAATAGCAAAAAGAAAAATAAAATATCTAGGAACAAACCTAACCAAAGAGTTTTCTGTACTCAGAAAACTACATAACACTGAGGAAAGAAATCAAGGAAGACACAAACAAATGGAAACATATACCGTGCTCATGGATTGGAAGAATTAATATAATCAAAATATCCATACTACCCAAAGCAATTTATACATTCAATGCAATTCCTATTAAAGTACCAATGGCATATTTCACAGAAATAGAACAAACACTTCAAAAATTTATATGGAATCATAAACGACCCCGAATAGGGGTTGCAATTTTGAGAAAGAAGAGCAAAGTAGGAGGGATCACAATACCTGACACTAAACTATACTACAAGGCCACTGTAATCAAAACAGCCTGGTACTGGCATAAAAACAGGCACATAGACCAATGGAACAGAACAGAGAGCCCAGAAATAAACCCAAGTCTCTACGGCCAATTAATATTTTGACAAAGGAGCCAGCAACATAAAATGGAGTAAAAATAGCCTCTTCAACAAATGGTGTTGGGAGAACTGGACAGCTATGGGCAAAAAAATAAAATTGAGCACCAACTTACACCTTATACCAAAATAAATTCAAGGTGGGTAAAAGACTTAAATATAAAACGTGACACCATTAAAGTCCTAGAGGAGAACGTAGGTAGGAAAATCTCAGATATTTCACAAAGAAACTTTTTTACTGACCTGTCCCCTAGAGCAAGGGACATAAAGGAAAGAATAAACAAATGGGACCTCATCAAAATTAAAAACTTCTGCACAGCTAAAGAAAACAGTATCAAATTAAAAGAGAACCACCTGTATGGGAAAACATATTTGCCAATGACACCTCAGACAAGGGTTTAATCTCCAAAATATAGAAAAAATTTACAGGACTGTACTCTAAGAAGACAAGGAATCCAATTAAAAAGTGGGCAAAGGACTTGAACAGACACTTCTCCAAGGAGGACATACAGAAAATCCAAAGACACATGAAATGATGTTCAATATCGCTAGCTATCAGAGAGATGCAAATTAAAACCACAATGAGATACCACTTCACACCAGACAGAATGGCCATCATAAACAAAGCAACAAACAACAAGTGTTGGAGAGGTTGTGGAGAAAAGGGGACCCTAGTGCACTGCTGGTGGGAATGCAGACTGGTACAACCACTATGGATATGAGTATGGATCTTCCTCAGAAAACTATAAATGGATCTGCCTTTTGACCCTGCAATTCCACTGCCTGGACTCTATCCTAAGAATACTAAAACACCAATTCAAAAGAACCTATGCATCCCAATGTTCATAGCAGCACAATTTACAATAGCTAGATGCTGGAAGCAACCAAGATGCCCCTCAGTAAATGAATGGATCAAAAAACTATGGTACATTTACACAATGGAATTCTATGCAGCAGAAAGAAAGAAGGAGCTCCTATCCTATGCAACAGAGTGGATGGAGCTGGAAAACATTATGCTAAGCGAAACAAGCCAGCCAGTGAAAGACAAATACCATATGATCTCACCTTTAACAGGAACCTAAATAACAAAACCAAGAAACAAAAAAAATGTAACCAAAGACAGTGAAATAGAGGACAGGCTGATAGTGACCACAGGGGAGAGTAGAGGGAATTTAAGGGGACAGTGGGAAGGGTTCACAGGAACAAACTTAAAGGACACATGGTCATAAACTAAGGGGATGGTGGTAATGGGAGGGAAGTGGGGAGGGTTGGGAGGGGTGACTGGATTGGGAGTAAAAAGGAGAAAACTGTATTTGAACAATGAATAAAAAAACGTAAAAAAAAAAGAGGCTAGCTTTTGATGGGGTTTGTAACTACCTGTAAAGAAATTTATAAAAAAGTTGTGAGATGAAGCAGAATTTGTAGCTTAAAGTAATATATTATTTTGGGTAAGACTTTAATTTTAGTTTATTTTCTGGACTTCTCTAGAAGTGAGGATTTTGAAAAAATATGGTATCTATGCAAAATTTTATGTGTTTTTGTATTTTTCTGGAGAAGATCCAGTTTCTTCATGACCCACAAACTAAAACACACTGGCTTAGAATATAGAGATTATAGAGATTAAAAATCTACCAACTATTATTGTTGTCAACAGGTTAAGGTCAGTGTGATACAGAACTTTCAAGACAGAACAGAATGATCTGTTCTAATTTTTACACAATTGCCACCATTTAATAGTATAAAAACAGTGATCGCATTGATAAGGGGTTATAGAGCTGAGGCTTTTAGAAAAGCCGTTTCATAAGAATAGAGCACATCCTGAGCTATTTTAACTGTGAATCTTGGTCTTTAAGTCAATTTATGAAACTAAACTTTAGATAGTTCTACCTTAATTGCTTCTAGAACTTATAAGTTATTCCAAATAGCAGGATCTTAATTTGACTTGTCCATAAAGTCCTCCTTTTACTTGTATTTAACAGTTCTTTTCAACTTGGATTGCAAAGGACAGGAACTAAGTTTACAAAACCACTTACTGTTCAAAACATTTCCTTTATTCCCAGTGATTTGGGAATGTGAAAGCTTGGGTGTGCCCCTTTCTCTATGACTGACTGCTGTAGCCACAGTGAAAGCTTATGGTATCAAGCTTATTTTGATAGAAAGTGCTCAGTTTCTCCTTCTCCCCACAAATCACATCCTAAATCTATCTAGTGATCAAGAATAATCTCCTTTAAATAACAGTCTGTCTTTCTTTCCAAGAGCATGATGCTCTTCATCTTATCTAATCATGAAGAACAGTGTTATAGTCATTTGGATGGAATTGTTTTTGAACAGTTTCAATCTACCTACTGAGAATACCCAAATAGCACACCAGGTTGGCAAACCTTATAAAGCAGTTTAAATTTTAAAAGTTGAAATTTCAATGTGCATTAAATCCATGGTCATTTCTGCTTCTGCTGAAGATTTTAATTGGTTCAGCTTCAGTTCTCCTCTGCATGAGCCTCAGGGTCACAAAAGGCACAAGGCTAAAAATATTCACTTTGCTTAAGCTGGTGGGTCCACCTGCTCCACAGGATTGAAGACATACCATGTATAGAAATAAAGAGCTTAGGAACCCTTTTGCAGCTTATAAGTTAGTTGCTAGCCTGTATATTTTGTACACAGGGAAAGGTATACACTTGGTTCCTGCAACATTGTTTGCTTGTCTTTTCTAGTCTGTGAGGTAAAATTTAGGTTGAAAATCCACAGTTGAGAGAAACTGTCCTAAGCAAACCCATTCCCTCCAAAGAGGGCAAGTAATGGTCAGGTCTGATCAAGGAAGGGTTTTGAGCCTGTAGAGATGAATTCAGAAGACTGACATCTCTGGGCCATAAGAGTAGCTCTTTTTCATAAGCAGTGCACTAATTGCTGCCATCACTTGGCATCAGCCCTCCAGTTATAAGTAATATAAGGTCAACAAACCACCAAATCCCAAGTCCTCCCAGCATCAATAGCTTCCCTACTGCTGTGCCAGTGTGTCCCAGACTGAAACAATCCACCCCACAGCATCCCAGGAAGAAAGAGTAGAGTAGAGTGGTTATGAAGGAGTGTCTGGTATACTTTATACAAGGTTTATCCTCTCATGGGGAGGTCCCAGGATTGGCACCCTCAATTCTATCCAGGGCCCGGCACTGGACTGACATGTGTTCCACATCACTGTAGGCCAGACCACCAGACTTGAGACACCACTGGATGTCTGATCCACTGGAGCTTCACATTCTATCAATTCATCAGGCCAGGCAACCACACTGCTCCATCTTCCCAGGCCCAGTGGCATAGACCAGGCTTCCTCAGCCACAAACCCTGGAGGGCACCCTAAGTTTTCTTATGTTACCTTGTGGGTGTTTTATAGTTTTGCATTTAATGTTTAGATGTGTAATATATTTTCAATTAATTTTTGTGAAGAATGTAAGATCTGTGACTAGATTCTTTTTTTTTTTATGACATGTGAATATCCAGTTGTTCCAGAACCATTTGTTGAAAAGACTCTTTTTGCTTCATTGTATTGCCATTGCTTAAAGATCAGTTGACCATATTCATATGGGTCTATGTCTGGGCTCTGTCCTATTTCATGGATATTTTTGTCCATTCTTTCTCCAATACAACAGTTTGATCACAGTAACTTTATAGTAAGTCTTTTTTTCCCCCTCAATCCTCACCTGAAGACATGCTTATTGATTTTAGAGAGAAGGGAAGGGAGGGAGAGGGAGAAGGAGAGAAATATCGATGTGAGAGAGAAACATTGATTGATTGCCTCCTGTACATGCTCCAACTGGGTAGGGACCAAACCCACAATCTAGACATGTACCTTTACTGGAACTGAACCTGCAATCTTTGGTTTATGGGATGATGCTCCAACCAACTAAGCCACACTGGCCAGGGCTGTAGTAAGTCTTGAAGTTGCATAGTATCAACTATTTTTCTACTTCAATATTGTGCTGACTCTTTTAAGTCTACTTCACTGTATAAATGTTAACATATTTTCTAGTTAAAAATTTTTAAAAGATTTCATTAATTTTTTTAGAGAGTGGGAAAGAGAGGGAGAAAGAGAGGTTGCCCCTCACCTGGCCCCAACTGGGGACCTGTCCTACAACCCAAGCATGTGACCTGACTGGGAATCAAACCAGTGATCCTTCAGTTTGCAGACCATTGCTCTAACCACATATAAATATTAGAGTCCACTTATTGCTATCCAAAAAATAACTTGCTGGGATTTTAATTGGGATTGCATTGAATTGGTAGATCAAATTTGGAAAAACTGAGATCTTGACAATATTGAGTATTTCTATCTATTAACATGACTGTGATATGGTGATTTTCAATATGTTTGTATATATACATATATATGTGATCTTCCTCCCATTTCTGGTACAGAACTCCTAAGACTTTTAGAGTTTCCTAAGTGATAAGAGTGTAATGGTGTCTTGATATTCATTACAAACCCCTTTTAACCAGACCTGAATTTATGTTAATGAGGTGATCTTTGGAAAGCACATAATGTTGGGGCTTATTTCCAGGGGAATCAGCCAACCAATGAAACTTTGGAGAGGGGTGAGGCACTGGATGCTGAATTAATCACTGGTGACCAATGATTAATAACTATCCCTATGTAATGAAGTCTGTATAAAAACTCAAAAGCCTGGAGATCAGAGAGCTCCTGGGTTGGTGGCACATGGAGACTTGGAGAGAGTGGCATGCCCAGGGAAGGCATGGAAGTTCCATGCACTTTCCCATACACCTTGCTCTATGCATCTTTTCCATCTGGTTGTTCCTGAGTTATATCTTTTTATAGCAAACTGATAATCTATGAAGTAAAATGTTTCTCTAAGTTCTATAAGCCACTCTAGCAAATTAACTGAACCCATGGAGGGGATTGTTTGAACCTGTGATCCATAGCTAGTCTTTCAGAAGCATAGATGACAACCTGGACTCGTGATCTGTGTCTGAAGTGAAGTCTTGTGGGACTGAGCCCTTAACCTATGGGATCTGATATTACCTCCAGGTAGATAATATCAGAATTGGGTTGAATTGTAGGCCATCCAGTTGATGACAGAGAATTTCTTGGTAGTGTGGAAAAAGACACACACACATCAGAACTGGTGTCAGAATCATAGAACCTAAGTAGAGATTGGGTTCACAATTACTTTCTCCCATCCTATTATTGCCCCCACTACCATACCTGTTCATGAGAATGTGTTGATATGCTTGAATGTTCTTTTTAGAAGAATGAAGAAGAGATGGAGATGAGGAGTCACAGAAGTAAAGGAAAGGATGAGCACCCCAAGATAAAGTCTGACTTCAATCAGAGAAAAGGAATGCAGGAAAAGGGCAAGAGAGATAATATTATTTTGAAGACCAAGGGACAAAAATCTTCCCAGAGCACAGAAAAGAAATCTTTGCTTTTCTGCCTGAACATCAGGGCCTGTGTCCAGAGGGACTGTGGGTCAGAATTGAAGCAGTGGGAGTGGGGCCCAACAGAGCATTGGGAAAGGGGAAACTTCACTCAGCAATTCTACCGTGGGAGTAGTGCAAGATATCTTTTATAAATGGCTTGCTGGCAACTGTTCCCTTAGAATAGTGCAGAGCTCAGAAAAATATGGGAGGTGTGTGTGGCTAACTAACATGAGAGACCCAGTAGGACATAACCAGATACATGTCAGTAAGACTGGGACTGTGGTCCTGTGTGAGGCCAGTTGAAGGCTTTAATCCTGCAAACTTCTAGCATTAGTGTTATGTGACCTTATTTATTGCCAGGGTTGATGATGTCTGAGGGCCATTGGGTTACATATATAAGTATTTTCTTCATCACAGATATTGAACTCATTATAAGGTGGAGCTTTGTCCTAATCACTTCTGTATCCCCCATAGGATAATGCTTTGCACACAGTGGAGGAAATTCTTAGTCTTCTCTTTAATGCCTTGTTCAAAATTACCCTTGTGTGAACCTCTGGAAGGCTTTTCCTAGGAAGAGTCTTCCTAGAGCCCCATGCATGTCCTTGTTTCTCAGGCTATAGATGAAGGGGTTCATCATGGGAGTGACCACAGCATACATCACTGTGGCCACTGAGTCCTTCATGGAGTAGGTGTTGAGGGGCTTCAGATATACCATACCAAGTGTCCCATAGAAGAGGGTGACCACAGCCAGATGGGAAGCACAGGTGGAGAAGGCTTTGTACTTGCTAGAGGCTGATGGTATTCGGAGGATGGCACTGACAATCCGGACATAGGACATGATCATGAACCCAAAGGGTATGAGGAATATGAGGGATCCTGTGGCAATCAGTACCATGTGATTGACTTTGGTGTTGGAACATGCAATCCTCAGCAGGACATACATCTCACAGAAAATGTAGTGGATCTTCCGGGACCCACAGAAGGTCACCCTGGTCATGAGGAGGGTGTGGATGAGGCCATAGATGACAGAGAACACCCAACATAAGGTGAGGAACAAAATACAGATCCCAGAGCTCATGACTGTGGTGTAGTAAAGGGGGCGGCAGATGGCCACATAGCGGTCATATGCCATTGTTGCCAGAATGAGGTTGTCCAGGGCCACCAAGGAGACCAGGAAGTAGAGCTGTGCCAGACATCCTGCATAGGAGATAACTTTGTTCTGGGACTGAAGGTTCACCAGCATTTTGGGGACTGTGTTGGTAACAAAGAAGAGGTCAGTGAAGGAGAGATTGGCCAGGAAGAAGTACATGGGAGTGTGCAGGCGTGAGTCAGTGCCTATGGCCAGGATGATGAGCACATTTCCCACCACGGTGACCAGGTACATGAGCAGGAACATCCAGAACAGGACCTGCTCATTTTCAGGATTCTCAGAGAGCCCCAGGAGTATGAAGTCTGAGACCCCACTCTGGTTGCCTCCATGCATTTCCCCACCTTTCTGCAATATCAGCACCAACAGACATTTACTATATGCCCTCAATCAAATAAGAAGATTCAAATAATTAAAACCAATTGTTTTTGAGCATTAGAAATATCTTAAGCTAGATTTTACCTTTTTTTTTTGAATAAGAAACAATGTGACAATAAACATAGAAAGAGAACATGGGAAATCTTCATGTAATTCAGCAATTCCAGCCATATCTAATCTAGGATATGCAATATAATAGGAATAATATCAACTGTATTATTTTAAATAATATGATCTTAAAACTCTCTTAGAAGTGCTTAGAGATTAGTGTGCTATATTATGATATTGTACACACTTACATGATATTTAAAACAGATGTATGCAGTATAATAAATTGATGTTATACAATTGGACAAAAGGGAAGAGTAAAAATGTTGAAAAGGAAATTGAAAAATTATCATCATTTGCTGATAGGATGATTTATCTGGGCTAAAACAATCAGCTGAAATGTGGTTAAAAATAAAAAGAAAGTTCAGAACACTTGAAAAGAAGTCTGTGCTCTGACATTTTCTAGCTGTGAAAACTTAGGCAAGCTACAAGTTCTTTGACTCCATTTCTTAATGTGAAAAAATGGGTCAAACTGAGAATAAAATTAAATAATAAAGTGCTTAATACAGGAAGCTAACCTTCAGTGAGTACTCAAGAAATATTCATGATTATTATTACTAATAATAATCAGGAATAATAAGATTAAAATATGATGTTCAATAATTCCATTCACATTATCAACAAAGAAAACTATGCATTAAGTTGTTAATGAGAATCAGACAGGGTCTTCAAATTCTTCAGAGAGTCATAAAGTAAAATCTTAATAAATGGATAGATATACCAAGATTCCAGATAGGAAGATGAACTATTGCAAAGGCACATATTCTACCAAATTAATGTAAAATTTAACCTATCCAAAATCAAAATTCTAACAGGCTTTTTAAGAAAACAGAGCTCATCTAAATTTAATCTAAAAATGAGCATGAGGACTTCTGGTCAAGATGGCAGAGCAGGCAAATACTGTGCTCACCTCCTCCTGCAACTACATCAAAATTACAGGTAAATTAAGGAACAACCACATTTGAGAACTATCTGAAGACCAGCCAAACAGAATTTATATACTTAAGGATATAAAAAGAAGCCACATTGAGATGGGCAGAAGGGGTGAAATGGGTTGGTCCCACATCCCTGTGTGGTGCTTAAGAGCTGGAAGAGATATCCTGGCTGCAGAGGTCCCCCCTGAGGAGCAAAGGATCCCAGCCCCACATCAGGTTACCCAAACTTGGAGCACCAGTGCTGGGCAGATAAGTCTCTACAACTTCTGGGTGTGAAAATCAGCAGGGACTCAGTATGGGTGACACAAAGGGCTACTGAAAACCTAGGCTTCCTTTAAAGAGCCTGAGTACAGCCTCACTTGCCTTAAGTTTAGGAAAAGGGACAGCAGCTTAAAAGCACCAGGGTCATATGGGGAGGAGCTGAATTGTTTGGCTTCAGGGTGAGGGCTGTAGGGAAAGCCCTCTCTGGGACTAAAGTGTCATCTGGCGCCATTGTTCCTTTCTTGAACTTCTCCTCCACACAGCTCCTAGATGCAGGCAGAAATGCTAGCAGGTGCCACTGTTCCTTTTTTAGAGCCTTTGCCTCACCCAGCCAGCAGCAGACCCAGGCCAACACCAAATGTTAGTCTCCATTCACTTGGCTAACATTGCTTTCCACCTAGTATGATGATTCTCTGGGACTTCATCCCAGCCAATTCACCTG
This sequence comes from Phyllostomus discolor, assembly GCF_004126475.2. Taxonomy (NCBI): domain Eukaryota; kingdom Metazoa; phylum Chordata; class Mammalia; order Chiroptera; family Phyllostomidae; genus Phyllostomus; species Phyllostomus discolor. The sequence goes on along the minus strand of NC_040910.2, from coordinate 75,440,591 downwards.
CCAGGCCTGAACCTCTTTCAGATGATAATCCACACAGGTGGCTGCATTGGGCTCATGCTGTGGACTATCCTAAGAATCTCCCAAATGTCCCCAAACAAGCAGAAGCTGGTCTCTGCATGCCTTGTTCCCCAAGCCAAGCACTAGTGGCAGCTGGCCTCTGTTCACAGCATAACCACTCCCAGATGCCTCTAAGATCAGCAACAGGCAGCTGCCAACCACAGGTCACTTTGTAGTTCCTATGAAGACACAGGCAGTGGTAGATTTTGGCCTGTGTCAAGAGGCCCCAGAACCAAAACACCTGAAGTTCATAGCATACCAGAACACCACCCAATGAACAGCACAAATGACATACCCAAAAGGTGGACTCAGTAGGCACCAAAGTTTCACTAAAGTGAGTCTGGCTCTGTGGGCTTAGCTCCCACACAACAGCTTATATGCTGTAGTCATGGCCAGTTCTCATAGCCAGTCTGTCACAGGGCCAAAACCACCCACTGACGTTCCAACAACAATCAAAGCTCAACTCAAACAAAATAGCACACACAACACACACAAAGGGCACCCTTGGGACACTAGCTCAGTAGACAGGGAGACTGTGTCACTGAATCTGGCAGGAAACCTACTACATAAGGCCACTCTGCCAAGACTGGGAGATGTAGCAGCTCTACCTAATATGTAGAAACAAACACAGGGAGGCAGCTCAAATGAGGAGACAAAGAGACATGTCCCAAATGAAACAACAGAACAAAACTCCAGAAAGAGAACAAAGCAAAATGGAGACAAGCAAGCTACCAGATGCAGAGTTCAAAACACTGGTTATAAGGAACTGAGGGAAGAATAGATTATTTCAGTGAGAACTTCAACAAAGAGATAGGAAATATAAAAAAGGAGATAGAAACAAAAAAGAACCAGTCATAAATGGGGAGGAATAATAACTGAAATGAAGAATACATTATAGGGGATCAATGAAGCAGAGGATCAAATCAGTGATTTGGAAGACAAGGTAGCAGAAAACATCTAATTAGAGCAGCAAAAAAACAAAAAGAATCCGAGAAATGAGGCTAGTTTAAGGAACCTCTGGGATAACATCAAACATATCAACATTCACATCATAGGGGTACCAGAAGGAAAAGAGAGAGAGAGAGCAAGGGATTGAAAACCTATTTGAAGAAATAATGACAAAACTTCTCTAGCCTGCTACAGGAAATAGACATATAAGTTCAAGAAGCAGAGAGAATTTAAAATAAGATGAACTCAAAGAGGGCCATGCCAAGACACATCATAATTAAAATGCCAAAGGTTAAAGACAAAGAGAGAATCTTAACTGCAAGAGAAAAGCAGTTAGGTACATGCAAAGAAGCTCCCATAAGACTGTCAGCTGATTTCTCAACAGAAACTTTACAGGCCAGATGGGTTGGCATGAAATAATCCAAATGATGAAAAGCAAGGACCTGCAACAAAGATCCCTCTTCCCAGTAAGGCTATCATTTAGAATAGAAGGAAGTGCTCTCCAGACAAGAAAAATCTGGAATTTATCACTACCAAAACAGTATTACAAGAAATGGTAATGGGAGTTATTTAAGAAGAAGGAGAAATGAATGGGAAATATGAATAAGAAAATACTGAAAGAAAAAAGTTTTCACTGATGAAGGCAAACATGTAATAAAAACAGTGAGTCACCCAACAGTAGCTAGTACAAAGGTTAAAAGGCAAAAGTAGGGTAATGTGTAACACTACAGTAACTTAAGAGACATGCACAAACACACAGAAAAGAAGTAAATAATGACAAAAACATAAATGTGGAAGGGGTGAGTAAAAATGCTAGTGATTATATCATAGAATGTGTTTAAACTAAAGTGACCATCAACTTAAAGTAGACAGCTGTAAATCTAGCTTGGTATACGTAAAGTGCGTCTGCCTGGCAGGAGAGAAGGTAGGAGACAGGTAAGAGGGCTGGTCAAACCCAGAGGACATCCAGAGGAATTGGTTTCTCTGCTTTCTAGGCCTCAAGTCAGGCATCTCCCTCACTTTAGTGTACATTGAAATCACCTGGGATGCTTTAAAACAAAAAGCCTTTGTTCTTGTCCCCTTATGTCCTTCCTTCAGTATTGAGAGCCAAGTTTTTTGTTTTTTTAATGATCTGGAGATTCTGATTGTACACTTTGGGAAACACTGTTCCTAGCTTGTAGGAGTCAGTGGGTTCTGAACATTTGTGATGTCAGTTGTCTTTAATGCTCTCTGCAGTGTGGCTGGGTAGAGAGGGGAAAGTGGGATGGTATGGAAAAGGGTTCTAAACTCAGCACTGGACAGGTTTCCTTTCATACTCCTGGGTTTCTGTCTAGCTGCATGACCTCGAGGAGGGCACACAACCTCCTTGAGCCTCCTCATCCTACCCATAAGCCTTTCTTGAAAGTTTGAGAACCACACACAATATTGTGTTTGCCAGCAGTTTGAAAACTATAGGATGGAAAAAAAAGATTGGAGGGATCGTTATATTACTGTTAAAAACTAAGAAGGTAGATTATATGAAGATATTAAAAATATATATTTTTGTGAAACACAGGAAATGGAGAAAAAGAAGATAAGAAAAGGGAGGGGGGAGAGAGGGGGAGAGAGAGGAAGAGAGAGATATGGTAGGGGAGAGGAGAATGTCTGAGATATTCAGACCTTACCCCCTCTGTCTGTACTGGTCTCAAAGTTGCTTAGTTCTGCTGCTTCTGCTTTCCTCTTTCCTTCTGTACAGGATGAAAATTTGTCAGGACAGAAAGGATTGTAAGGTGTTGTTTCTGAATAGGATTTGGTGATTCATCCTATTGGCTGAAGCTGGGAAGGAGGAATTAGTTCCTAGATCTTCAGTGCCTGCATAAAAAGAGAAAAATGTAAGGCTGTGGATGCTCTGATGATCTTTGGGAATCTGAGAACTGACCCTGTGATACCAGATTCATGAGGAAAGGGACTGAGCTGGATCCATATCAGGCCTATTTGTCAGTTTTGAAGAGGCCTCCGGGATGACAATCCCAAGAAAGCTTGTTGAGATGAACCTGGATAATTGCTCCAGTATTAGTATCTATAAGCAAAAGCCTTGGGAAATGAGTTGTTTATGAGGAGTAAACCAATTCCACATTGGGCAGCAATCCTAATGGGCACCCTAGGAGTAAGAATAAGCCATAATTAAAGAAGACCTCCTGTCTTGGAGTCTTTGGAGGACTGGAAAAATCTCAAGCACTATATTTGGATTAGGATGATTCCAGATTGCTAGTAACCCTGAATACTAAGGAAAAGCAATGGAAAAACATAGTATTTGGAGGGGAATAATGTCATCTTAGACCTCTAATGATTTCTCTTAATAGTTCTTTAAACACAATATTCAGCCCAAACCCAGAGAAATAGAGAAACCCTATATTTAGGAAATAGGCTTCTAAAACCAAGAACAACAGATGAAAGCATAACACAGGGACTCCAGATAATACAATAATCAAACATAGACTGAAAAACAGGGATGTTTACAAGGGTTTTTGAGATAGAGCCAAGCCAGAAAATTTTGACCAGAATCTTTACAAACTAAACAAACAAGAGTAAACAGCAGCCAGATGAACATATTCCCAACCCTGCAAAGATCCTGCAAAGATCTTTCATGTCCTCTTGTAGACACTGTTCCTAGAAGGGCACTCACTCCCCTGACTCCTAATAGCATCCATTAGCTTTACTCATTTTTGTACTTTATTTAAATAGTTTACCTTTTATACTCTTTTTTGTTTTCTTTGTTCACTCACTGTTTTATATGTGAGGTTCATCTATATTGTTGTATGTGCTTATAGATTGTTCATTTTCACTGCTCTATAGCATTTGATTGTGTGAATATACCATTAAAACCTATTCTACCATGGAGGGGCATGCTTAGTTTCCATAGGTTGTTAAGAACAGTGCAGCTACATGTCACTCTTGGGCATCTATCTGTAGGAGGGGAATTACTGGGTAATAGGGCAGGTCTATGTCTAGTTTTTGTAGATAATGCTAAGCAATCTTTTCATAATACTTTTGAATGTGTATATATAACATTAAGATTAATATCTAATTATTTCCATAAAAAAGGTGCTTGTCCAACCCCTAGCATTTTATAATAATTCCAGTTGCTCCACATTTTTACCATGATTTGGTATTTTTTCATTCTTTTCACTTGAGCTTTTTATTGGGTGTATAGATAGTAGTATCTTATTGCGATTTTACTTTTCATTTACATGATGACAAATAAACCAAACATCTTTTCATATGGCTATTCTCCATAAGTATACCCTCATATAATATGCCATTAACTGCTTTCCCCATTTTTATTGTGTTGCCTGTCTTTTTAATGTTGATTTATAGTAATTATTTGTATATCCAGATTATGAATGCTTTGTCAGATGAATGTAGAAATATCTTCTTCAACTTTTTGGGTTGACCTTCATTCAATTAACAGTATGTTCAGAAACAGATTTTAATTTTAGTACAGTCCAATATATTAATTTTCATTTTATAGTTTGTGCTTTTAAAATCTTGTTTAATAATCTTTGCTAAATCTTTGCCAATATTCTCCTATAAAAGATACATTGTTTTTAATTTCTTTTTCTTTTTTTAAAAGATTTTATTTATTTTTAGAGAGAAGGGAAGGGAGAGAGAAAGAGAAGGAGAGAAACATCAATGTGTGGTTGCCTCTCACGCACTCCCTACTGGGGACCTGGCCTGTAACCCAGCCATGTGCCCTGACTTGAAATCGAACTGGCGACCCTTTGGTTCACAGGCCGGAGCTCAATCCACTGACCTACACCAGCCAGGGCAAAAGATACATTGTTGTATCTTTCACATTTAGATGTGTTATCAATCTAGAATTGATTTTGGTATCAGATGAGGGATATATCAAGATACATTTTTTCTCCCCACAGCATATATATCCAACTGACCCAGTCCCACTTACTGAAAAAACCACCCTTTCCCCACTGCATTGCTATATGAATTTTACCATTGGTCAGGTGACAGTGTATATGTGATTCTGTTTCTAGGCTCTATTCCATTTGTCAGTTTGTCTATCCTTGAGTCAATACTCCACTCATTAATTACTGTATTTTCTAATAGGATTGATATATGGTTAAATCCTTTGTTTTCTTCTAATTTAGTATTTCTTTGGCTATTGTTGGCTTAATTTTCATATAAATTTTAGAGCAAGCTTGCCAATTTCCTCAAAAAGACCTACTGGGATTTTGATTTCTACTATATTGAAATTAGATTAATTTGAGGGTCTCATTATTAATCTTCATAATAATGAGACTGCTAAATCATGAAATTGGTGTATTTTTCCAATGTTTCTTTAAAATTATCTCAGTAACATTGTGCAGTGTTCAGTAGAGTTCTTTCACATCTTTTGCTGATTTATCCTTATGTATTTAATGTTTTTAAAATGCTATGGTAATTAACACCATACACAAAAATAAATTCAAGGTGGATAAAAGATTTAAATATAAGCTGTGACACCATTAAAGTCCCAGGAGAGAACATAGGCAGAAAAATCTCAGATATTTCATGCAGCAACATTTTCACTGATATGTCCCCTAGAGCAAGGGACATAAAGGAAAGAATAAACAAATGGGATCTCATCAAAATAAAAAGCTTCTGCATGGCTAAAGAAAACAGTATTAAAATAAAAAGAGAACCAACCATATGGGAAAACATATTTGCCAATGATACCTCAGACAAGGGTTTAATATCCAAATTATACAAAGAACTTATAGGACTTCACTCTAAGAAGATAAGCAACCTACTTAAAGAATTGGCAAAGGACTTGAACAGACACTTCTCCAAGGAGGACATACAGAGGATCCAGAGACATATGAAAAGATGCTCAGTATCACTAGCTATCAGAGAGATGCATATTAAAACTATCATGAGATACCACTTCATACCAGTCAGAATAGCCATCATAAACAAAGCAACAAACAAGTGTTGGAGAGGTTGTGAGTAAAGGGGACCCTAGCAGTTGGTGGGACTGCAGACTGGTACAACCACTATGGAAAACAGTATGGAACTTCCTCAGAAAACCAAAAATGGATCTGCCTTTTGACCCAGTAATTCCACTGCTAGGATTATATCCTAAGAACCCTGAAACACCAATCCAAAAGAACCTATGCACCCCAATGTTCATAGCAGCACAATTTACAATAGCCAAGTGCTAGAAGCAACCCAAGTGCCCATCAGTAAATGAATGGATCAAAAAACTATGGTACATTTACATAATGGAATACTACACAGCAGAAAGAAAGAAGGGGCTCCTGTCCTTGGCTACAGTATGAATGGAACTGGAGAGCATTATGCTAAGTGAAATAAGCCAGGTGGCGAGGGACAAATACCATATGATCTTGCCTTTAAGTGGAACCTAATCAACAAAACAAAAAAGCAAGCAAAATATAACCAGAGACATTGAAATTAAGAACAATCTGATAGTAACCAGAGGGGAGGTAGGAGGGAATAATGGGGGGAAAGGGAGGAAGGGTTTACAGGAACAACTATAAAGGACACATGGACAAAACCAAGGGGATGGGTGGAAGCAGGGGAGGTAGGTGGGGATGGCTGGGGTTGGGGGGAAGTGGTAGGGGGTAAATGCGGACAACTGTACTTGAACAACAATAAAATAATTTTAAAAATTAAAATGCTATGGTAATGGATGACATTTTAAAGACTTTGTTTTCTACTTGTTTGCTACTCATGTAGTAATACAATTGATTTTTGCTTATTTATGTTGTATCTGGTGATCTTATTAGGGACACCAATGATTCCATTTGTTTGTAGATACTTTTGTATTTTTTATGTTTATACTTAGGTTTTTGAATACTTACATTTTTTCTTACTTTCCAATCCCTATGGTGGTTTTTTAAAAATTTCTTTTCCTTGTCTTAGAGCAGGGGTATCAAACTCATTTTCACCAGGGGCCACATTAGCCTTACGGTTGCTTTCAAAGGGCTGAATGTAATTTCAACTCCTTAACTGTTAAGGGGTTAGTGACATTTATACGGTCCTAAAATTATTTTGGCCCTTTGAAGGCAACTGTGAGGCTGATGTGGCCCCTGGTGAAAATGTGTTTGACACCCTTGTCTTAGAGCATTAACTAGGTCTTTCAGTACAACATTAAAAAATTTGGTGATAAACGACTCTTGTTTCCTCACTGATCTTTAAGGAAAGCTTTAAATATTTTACAGTTGTGTATGTTTCCTTTGAATTAGGGGGTCAACAAAGTACACTTTGTGAGTCAAATCTAATTGCCATTTGTTTTTGTAAATAAATTTGATTGGAACACAGCCTGGTCCATTCATTTACATATGATTGCTTTTATGCTACAATGACAGTTATGCAAATGTTTATTTATTTACTTGCATGTGGACTTTTTCTTTTTTTATTTTGTTCAAATACACATAACATTTACCATCTTAATGATTTTTAAGTGCACAGTTCTGTGGTATTAAATACATTCACATTGCTGTGCAACCATTGCCACCATCACCACCCGTAGCTCTTTTCCTCTTTTAAATCTGAAACTCTGTTAAGCAGTAACTTCCATTCTCCCTTCCCCCAAACCTCCTGGTAACCACCATTATACTTTCTGACTTTATGATTTCAAGTACTCTAAGCACCTCATATAAGTGGAATCATGCAATATTTATCTTTTTGTGACTGGCTTATTTTACTTAGCATGTAGGATAATGTCCTTAAAGTTAGTCCATGTTGTAGAATATTGCAGAATTTACTTTCTTTAAAAGTAAAAACAGGTTGTATAATAGCCCATTTTGTATGAATATACCACACTTTGGTAATCCTTTTGTTGGTTGATTGACACTTGGGTTGCTTCCATGTTCTAGTTATTGTGAATAATGCTATGAACATAGGTATACAAATACTGCTTTGAGACCCTGATTTCAATTCCTTTGGGTGTGTACCCAGAAGTGGCATTGCTATGTCATATTGTAATTCTATTTTTAATTTTTTGAGAAATGTCCACACTGTTTTCCACAGTGGCTATACCTTTTAAATTCTCAACAGTGCACAGGCTTCCAATTTCTCCATATCTTTACCTATATTTGTTGCTTTCTGTTTTTTTATAATAGTCATCCCAATGAGAGTGAGGCAGTGTCTCGTTGTAGCTTTGATTTACATTTCCCTAATGATTAGTGATGTTGAACATCTTTTCATGTGCTTATTGGCCATTTGTATGTCTTTGAACAAATGTTTTTTGGCCATTTTTGAATCAGGTTGTTTGTTTTTGCTGTGGAATTTTAAGAATTTTCTCCATCTTCTGGGTACTAATCTCTTATTGGAGAAATGATTTTAAAATATTTTCTCCTTTTATTTTTATCTTTTTGTATTTACTGTAGGTTTTTCTTTGTTGTGACTATGAGGCTTACCTAAAACTTGTTATAGGTATAATGTGTATTTTAAACTGATAAAATATAATTTCAACCATATGCAACAATTCTCACTTTTACTCCCTCCACACACTTTGTTATTGGTGTCAGAATTTACTTCTTTTTAAATGATGTAGCCACTAACAAATTTTTGTAGTTATACTTAACACTTTGTCTCTTTATTTTTATACTATTGTTATATGTGACTTTTGTATCACCATTACAGTATTATATTATTTGGTATGTGTTTACATATTTAACTTTAATAGTGAGATTTATAGTTTATATACTTTGGAATGCTGTTTAATATCCTTACTTTTAACTTGAACTTCCTTAAGCACTTCTGGAAAAGCAGGTCTAGTGGTGATTAACTTCCTCGGCTTTTGTTTGCCTGGGAAAGACTTTATTGATTCTTTCTTTTTTTTAATCCTCACCTGACAATATGTTTATTGACTGAGAAAGAGAGATTGATGTGAGCAGGAAACATTGATGATTGCCTCCAGTATGCATGCCAACCAAAGATTGAACGCACAGCCTAGGTGTGTGCCCTGCATGAGAATTGAACTTTGGGTGTATGGGACAATGCTCCAACCAACTGAGCCACCTGGACAGGCGATCCTTCCTTTTTGAAAGAAAGTTTTGCTGGAAATAATGTTCTTGGTGGACAATATTTTTTCTTTCAGCACTTTAAATTAAATGTATCATCTTACTCTTCTCTGGCCTATATGGTGACTTCTGAGAAATCATCTGATAGTCCTACATCCTTTGCATGTGATGAATTACTTTTTTCTTGCTGCTTTCAAAAGGAGCTCATTGCCTTTGACTTTACAATATTATTATAATATGTCTTTGTGTAGACTGCTTTAGGTGGAAGCTATTTGGGATATTTGGGCTTCATAAATCTCAGAGTCCAGTTCCCTTTCCAGATTTGGGAAGTTTTCTGCTATGATTTCTTTAAGTATAGTCATACATCACTTAACAGTGGAGGTATGTTCTAAGAAATATATTATTAGGCAATTTCATTTGTATGAACATCGCAGAGTGTGCTTACACAAACTTAGGTGGTACAGCCTGCTACATACCTAGGCTCTGCGGTCCAGCCTGTTGCTCCTGGGCTACAAACCTGTACAGTGTATTACTCTGCTGAATACTGTAGGCAATTGAACATCATGGTAAGTCTTTGTGTACCTAAACACAATAAACATAGAAAAGGTACAATAAAAATATGGTAAAAAGACTTAAAAAATGGTACACCCGTGTAGGGCACATTCCATCAGCAGAGCTTGCAGGGCTGAAGTTTCTCTGGGTGAGTCAGGGAGCGAGTGAGAAGAGCAGGTGAAGGACTAAGACATTAGTGTATACTACTGTAGACTTTATAAACGCTGTAAACTTAGGTTACACTAAATCTATTTATATGAATCTATTTTTCAGCTTCATAATAATCTTATGGTCTTAACAGACCATCATATACATGGTCTGTTGTTGAGATGACTGCAAGCATTCTCTTCTCTTCTTTTTCTCTTTCTTTTTCCTTTGGGACTTCATACTGAGTGTATTAATTCTTTTACTGCTGTCTTGTGAGTCTCATATGCTCTCTTCACTATTTTTAATTCTTTTTTTGTTGTTGTTGTTTCTCTGCCTTGGTAATTTCAAAGAACCTATCTCAGCATTCACTGATTCATTCTTCTGCTTCATCAATTCATCTGTTGAAGCTGACGTTTTTAGTTCATCCATTGAATTCTTCAGTTTCAGATTTTTTAATCTCTCTTTAATGGTTTCTATCTCTTTGTTAAATTTTTCTTTTTGTTCATGTATTATTTCTAGATATTGTTTTGTGTTCTCTACAGCTCAGTGAGCTTATTTGAGAATGTCATTTTGAATTTTTGTCAGGCAGTTTGTATATCTCCATTTCTTCAGGGTTGCAGTTAGAGTTTTGTATTGCTTCTTTGTTGGTGACATAGTTCCCTGATTTTCTATGATTCTGGTAGCCTTTCATTGTGTGTGTGCATGTGAGGAAACAGTGACAACTTCTACTCTTTTCAGACTGACTGTGTCAGGGAAACCTCTGCAGTCTCCGGGCAAATGATTCTGCATGGGCCACTTGGCAGTATAAGGGTGGCTCTGGTGCTGGAATCTGTGAGTGGGCAGGTCCAGGGCTGGTCGGGAGGCAAGGTGCTGGGCAATGTGGGCTGGTGAACACACTGCTAGGGCTTACAGGCCAGTGGGTATCACACTGGGGTCCATGAGTAGGTGGGCCTGTTGCCAGGGTATGCAGAAGGACAAGACTGTTGCCATGGACCATGGGTTTGTAGGCTTGCTGCCAGGCACTGTGGGTGGGCCTACTCCCAGGAGCTGCAGGACATTTGTTGAGTACCTATGCTGCTTATCAAACACTTCTGCATCTTTGCTATTGTTCCAAGCTATCTCCAGGCAATCAGGCCGTGCCTATTTTTCAGCCTTAAAAAAGAAGGAAATTCTGCCAGTTGTGACAACATGGATGAATGTGGAGGATATTATCCTAAGTAAAATAAGTCAGACTGTGTGATCTTATCTATATGTGGGATCTAAGAAAGTTAAATTCACAGAAACTGAGAGTAGAATACTGGTTATCAGGGCAGGGAGGTGAGGGAAGCAGGCAGATATTGATCAAAGTTTTCAAAATTCCAGCTTTGTAAGTTCTAGGGATCTAACATATAGCATGAGGACTGCAGTTAGTAATACTGTACTTAAAACTGGTATTTGCTAAAAGAATAGATTTTACATGCCCACACCAGAGGAAAAAAACCTGGTAATTATATGAGATTGATATGTTAATGAACTTCCCTGTGGTGATGATTGTCCTTTGCCCATATCTATTAATTATCATGTTGCATACCTGAAATACATATAATGATTTATTTATTTATTTATTTATTTATTAATCATTGTTCAAATACAGTTTTCTCCTTTTAACTCCCAATCTAGTCCCCCTCCCACCCCTCCCCACTTCCCTCCCATTACCACCCTCCCCTTAGTTTATGACTATGTGTCCTTTAAGTTTGTTCCTGTGAACCCTTCCCACTGTCCCCTTAAATTCCCTCTACTGTCCCCTGTGGTCACTGTCAGCCTGTCCTCTATTTCAGTGTCTTTGGTTACATTTTGTTTGTTTCTTGGTTTTGTTATTTAGGTTCCTGTTAAAGGTGAGATCATATGGTATTTGTCTTTCACTGGCTGGCTTGTTTCGCTTAGCATAATGTTTTCCAGCTCCATCCACTCTGTTGCATAGGGTAGGAGCTCCTTCTTTCTTTCTGCTGCATAGAATTCCATTGTGTAAATGTACCATAGTTTTTGATCCATTCATTTACTGAGGGGCATCTTGGTTGCTTCCAGCATCTAGCTATTGTCAATTGTGCTGCTATGAACATTGGGATGCATAGGTTCTTTTGAATTGGTGTTTCCATATTCTTAGGATAGAGTCCCAGCAGTGGAATTGCTGGGTCAAAAGGCAGATCCATTTTTAGTTTTCTGAGGAAGTTCCAAACTGCTTTCCATAATGGTTGTACCAGTCTGCAGTCCCACCAACAGTGCACTAGGGACCCCCTTTCTCCACATCCTCTCCAACACTTGTTGTTTGTTGCTTTGTTTATGATGGCCATTCTGACTGGTGTCAAGTGGTATCTCATTGTGGTTTTAATCTGCATCTCTCTGATGGCTAGCGATATTGAGCATCTCTTCATGTGTCTTTGGATTTTCTGTATGTCCTCCTTGGAGAAGTGTCTGTTCAATTCTTATTATTTTTATCTCGCAATCCCTTATGTTCTCTTCCATTCATCGTAATATTATTCTTTCCACTCCAAATTTATCTCTCCTGCACTACATCTTCTGCTTTTCCTTCCTTTTTTTTTTAATCTTGCAAGTTACTGTAAATTTATATTATCTTTTTCTCACTCTTCCGACATTTTTTATTTTAATAATATTTTGGTATTCTTTTTCTTTCTGTATAATTTTCTATGCTTGGCTGATTATCCTGTCAGTTGATAGGTTTCCCCTGGCATCTCAGTCACAAGATGTTGATAAGTTACTATCCTTCATCTGTGTTCCTTTAATACACCTCTCAAGGTTCTAAACTCTTTATTCTTGTTATCTAGACCTCATCGATTCTGCCACAAGACTGTCACTTTACTATTACTACTAGTAAGACCTAGTCTATACAATTGTAATTGCTTCTCAATACCCCTACCTGATCTCAGCCCACTTTGCAATTTTCTGAACTATGCTATTGTGAGAGTTGTCTCTATTCTTTTACTCACGACTCCTATATACTAATCTTTAGTCCAACCCTACCTTAGAATCTGACCTCCCACAGCCTCACAGCTTTCTACATACAACTAAGATACCTCTAGTCCCCAATAAGAGTCCTACCTTCTTTCCACCCTTTCTAAAACGTGGATAGTGGGGTGGAGGATCACGGTTAACACTATAAGGAGCCAAAGGATAACCTATCTCTTCTCTACTGGCTGCTAATGTAAATATCATAGTATACTGTCTTGCTGTCTTAAATCATTTTGCCTTATTCCTCCAACTGATCACAAAAAAGAGTAGGGGGAAGCTGTGAGCACCAGGATACACGAAGGAGATTGCACCACTGAATCTCACAAATATTCTACCACAGAAGTTCACACCATAATTAAAGTGAATTAGAACAGATCAAATTAACAAACAAGAAGAAAAAAGAAGAAACCCACGAACAATGAGAAAACAAAGAAACAACCACCAATTGAAGGGAAAGGAGGAAGCTTCAGGAAAAATGCTAAATGAAATAGAGGCAAATCAACGATCAGATAGTGACTTCAAAACAATGATTACCAGGAAGTTCAATGAACTCACAATGAGCTTTCAGAAATTAGAGGGAAACTACATCAATCTCACTGCAAACTATATAAACATGAAAAAGGAAATAGAAACTCTCAACAAATGTCGAGAGGAAATGAAGAATACAATTTCTGAACTGAAGAACACAGTTGAAGGAATGAAAAGCAGGCTTAATGAAACAGAAGATCGGATTAGCGAGCTGGAAGACTAAATAGAAAACAGCAGCCAGAAAGAGCAGAAAAGGAAAAGAAGCTCAGAAAGAATGAAGAGGAATTAAGAGAAATGCAAGACAATATGAAACGTAATAATATGCGTATAATAGGGATACCAGAAGGAGAAGAAGAAAAGCAAGGGGTTGAAAACCTAGTTGAACAAGTAATGAAGGAGAACTTCCCTAATTTGATGAGAGAAAAAGTCACACAAATCCAGGAAACACAGAGAGTCCCAATCAAGAGGAACCCAAAGAGACCCACCCCAAGGCACATCATAATTAAAATGGCAAAAATTCAAGACAAAGAGAGAATCTTAAAGGCAGCAAGGGAGAAAAAGGAAGTAACATACAAGGGAGCCCCAATAAGGCTAACAGCTGACTTCTCAATGGAAACACTTCAAGCCAGAAGAGAATGGCAAGAAATACTCCAGGTAATTAGAACTAGAGGTCTGCAACCAAGGCTACTATATCCAGCAAGGCTCTCGATCAAGATAGAAGGCGAAATAAGAAGCTTCCCAGACAAAAGAAGTCTAAAAGAATACACTTCGACCAAACCAGCTCTGCAAGAGATTCTAAAAGGACTGCTTTACGGAAGGGAGGGAAAAGAGAGAGAGAGAGAGAGAGAGAGAGAGAGAGAGAGAGAGAGAGAGAGAGAGAGAGAGAGAGAGGAACACATGTACATAAAAGAAAATGAATAAGTACCTATCAATAATAACCTTAATTGTAAATGGATTAAATGTTCCAATCAAAAGACATAGAATAACTGATTGGATAAGAAAAAATGACCCACATATCTGCTGTCTACAAGAGATCCACCTCAGGATAAAAAACCTACACAGGCTGAAAGTAAAGGGCTGGAAACAAATCTTCCAAGTAAATGGACAGGAAAAAAAAAGCGGGGGTAGTAATACTCATATCAGACAAAATAGACTTCCAAAAAAGGTCCATAAAGAGGGACCCAGAAGGTCACTTCATAATACTCAAGGGAAGAATACATCAAGAAGACATAAATATTGTAAATATATATGCACCCAACATAGGAGCGCCGAAATACATAAAGAAAATCTTAGAGGACTTCAAGAAAGAAATGGATAGCAACACAATTATACTGGGAAATTTTAAGACCCCACTATCAAAAATGGACAGATCTTCTAAACAAAATATCAACAAAGATATTGTGGCATTGAACAATACCCTTGAGGAAATGGACTTTACTGATATATACAGGGCCCTCCATCCAAAAGAAGCTAAATATACATTCTTTTCAAATGTACACAGGACATTCTCAAAGATAGACTGCATGATAGGACACAAAACAAGCCTCAACAATTTCAAGAAAATTGAAATCATACCAAGCATTTTCTCAGACCACAAGGGACTGAAGCTAGAAACCAACCCCAAGGAAAAAAACCAAAAACACTCAAAATCATGGAGATTAAATAGCATGCTATTAAACAATGAATGCGTCAAGAATGATATTAGGGAAGAAATCAAAAGGTTTCTGGAAACAAATGAAAACAAACTCACAACAACCCAAAACTTATGGGACACAGCCAAGGCAGTCCTGAGAGGGAAGTTCATAGCAATACATGCCCACCTAAAAAGGTTAGAAACATTCCAAACAAACAACCTAACCCTATGTCTACAAGAACTGGAGGAACAACAGAAAAGGCAGCCCAGAACAAGCAGAAGGAAGGAAATAACCAAGATCAGAGCAGAATTAAATGACATAGAGACTAAAAGCACAATTCTAAGGATCAATGAATCCAAGAGCTGGTTCTTTGAAAAGATAAACAAAATCGACAAGCCTTTAAGCAGACTCATCAAGAAAAAAAGAGAGAAGACCCAAATAAACACAATCAGAAATGAAAGAGGAGACATTACAACAGATACCACAGAAATACAAAGGATTGTAAGAAATTACTACAAAGAGCTGTATGCCAAGAAATTTGAAAACCTAGGTGAAATGGACAAATTTCTAGAAAAACATAATCTTCCAAAACTCAATGAAAAAGAAGCAGAAAGCCTGAACAGATCAATAACAACAAAAGAAGTTGAAGCAGTAATCAAAAAACTCCCAACACACAAAAGCCCTGGACCAGATAGTTTCACAGGAGAATTCTACAAAGCATTTAAGGAAGAGCTAACCCCTATCCTTCACAGACTATTCCAAAAAATCCAAAAAGATGGGAGTCTCTCAAACTCTTTTTATGAGGCCAACATCATCCTAATTCCAAAACCAGATAAAGACACAACAAAGAAAGAAAACTTCAGGCCAATATTACTGATGAACATTGATGCTAAAATCCTCAACAAAATACTGGCAAACCCCATCCAACAATACATTAAAAAGATCATACACCATGACCAAGTGGGATTCATTCCAGGGATGCAAGGATGGTTCAATATTCGGAAGTCAGTAAATGTAATACATCACCTAAACAAAAGCAAAGATAAAAACCACATGATTATATCAATTGATGCAGAAAAAGCATTTGACAAGGTACAGCACCCATTCATGATAAAAGCACTAGGCAAAGTGGGAATAGAGGGAGCATTCCTCAACATAATAAAGGCCATAAATGAGAGACCTTCAACCAACATCATACTCAATGGGCAAAAATTAAAATCTTTTCCACTAAGATCAGTAACAAGACAAGGCTGTTCACTTTCACCACTTCTGTTCAATATAGTACTGGAAGTTTTAGCCACAGCAATCAGACAAGAAATAGAAATAAAAGGCATTCAAATCGGAAAGGAGAAAACAAAATTGTCACTGTTTGCAGATGACATGATAGTATACATAGAAAATCCTATAGGCTCTACCCAAAAACTGCTTGACCTAATCAATGAATTTGGCAAAACAGCTGGATACAAAATCAATATCCAGAAATCAAAGGAATTTCTGTACACCAACAATGAAACAGCAGAAACAGAGATCAAGGAAAACATCCAATTTGAAATAGCAAAAAGAAAAATAAAATATCTAGGAATAAACCTAACCAAAGAGGTAAAAGACCTGTATTCAGAAAACTACACAACAGTGAAGAAAGAAATCAAGGAAGACACAAACAAATGGAAATATATACCATGTTCATGGATTGGAAGAATTAATATCATCAAAATGTCCATACTACCCAAAGCAATTTACACATTCAATGCAATACCTATTAAAGTACCAATGGCATATTTCACAGACATAGAACAAACACTTCAAAAATTTATATGGAATTATAAACAACCCCGAACAGCTGCTGCAATTTTGAGATAGAAGAGTAAAGTTGGAGGGATCACAATACCCGACACTAAACTATACTACAAGGCCACTGTAATCAAAGCAGCCTGGTACTGGCATAAAAACAGGCACATAGACCAATGGAACAGAACAGAGAGCCCAGAAATAAGCCCAAGTCTCTATGGTCAATTAATATTTGACAAAGGAGGCAGCAACATAAATGGAATAAAAATAGCCTCTTCAACAAATGGTGTTGGGGAGAACTGGACAGCCACGTGCAAA
This sequence comes from Phyllostomus discolor, assembly GCF_004126475.2. Taxonomy (NCBI): domain Eukaryota; kingdom Metazoa; phylum Chordata; class Mammalia; order Chiroptera; family Phyllostomidae; genus Phyllostomus; species Phyllostomus discolor. The sequence goes on along the minus strand of NC_040910.2, from coordinate 75,423,589 downwards.
AAAATGAAACTTGAGCACCAACTTACACCATATACAAAAATAAATTCAAGGTGGATAAAAGACTTAAATATAAGATGTGACACCATTAAAGTCCTAGAGGAGAACGTAGGTAGGAAAATCTCAGATATTTCACAAAGAAGCTTTTTTACTGTCTTGTCCCCTAGAGGAAGGGACATAAAGGAAAGAATAAACAAATGGGACCTCATCAAAATTAAAAGCTTTTGCACAGCTAAAGAAAACAGTATCAAAATTAAAAGAGAACCAACTGTATGGGAAAACATATTTGCCAATGACACCTCAGACAAGGGTTTAGTCTCCAAAATATATAAAGAACTTACATGACTGCACTCTAAGAAGACAAGGAATCCAATTAAAATGTGGGCAAAGGACTTGAACAGACACTTCTCCAAGGAGGACATACAGAAAATCCAAAGACACATGAAACGATGTTCAATATTGCTAGCTGTCAGAGAGATGCAATTTAAAACCACAATGAGATACCACTTCACACCAGACAGAATGGCCATCATAAACAAAGCAACAAACAACAAGTGTTGGAGAGGCTGTGGAGAAAAGGGGACCCTAGTGCACTGCTGGTGGGAATGCAGACTGGTACAACCACTATGAATATGAGTATGGAATTTTCTCAGAAAACTATAAATGGATCTGCCTTTTGACCCTGCAATTCCACTGCTGGGACTCTATCCTAAGAATACTAAAACACCAATTCAAAAGAACCTATGCATCCCAGTGTTCATAGCAGCAGAATTGACAATAGCTAGATGCTGGAAGCAACCAAGATGCCCCTCAGTAAATGAATGGATCAAAAAACTATGGTACATTTACACAATGGAATTCTATGCAGCAGAAAGAAAGAAGGAGCTCCTACCCTTTCCAACAGCGTGGATGGAGCTGGAAAACATTATGCTAAGCGAAACAAGCCAGTCAGTGAAAGACAAATACCATATGATCTCACCTTTAACAGGAACCTAAATAACAAAACAAAGAAACAAGCAAAATATAACCAAAGTCACTGAAATAGAGGACAGGCTGACGGTGACTGGAGGGGAGATAAGAGGGAATTTAAGGGGACAGTGGGAAAGGTTCACAGGAACAAACTTAAAGGACACATGGTCATAAGCTAAGGGGAGGGTGGTAATGGGAGGGAAGTGGGGAGGCTGGGAGCGGGGGACTGGATTGGGAGTAAAAAGGAGAAAAGTGTATTTGAACAATGATTAAAATAAAAAGAAGAAAAATTAAAAAAATAAATGAATGAAAGATATGGAACTTTGGAGTAACATTAGCAGAACATGGATCTGAGGGTGTAGTTGATAGGCAAAGTCATGGAAATAGATGAAATCATCTAGATTATGAACCTCACACTTGAGACTCTTATAGAAGGAGTGAATTTCGATTCAGAATTAGGGTCCTAGTGGGGGAAGTAAGACACTTGAACAATGTAGAATTGATATCAAGCTATATATTTGTCTCCTTTTTGGATTAGCTGAAGAGCACAGCAGAGTGTATTGTTACAGTAATTTGGAGCGGGTATGCAATTGAACTGTAATAGATAAATTACATAATGTAAAACATGTATGTTAAAATATGTGCATATGCAATATAAAATACAAATAAGTTTTATTGTATCTGACTATATTTATATGTTTGAAATATTATATTGATATAATAATAAGTTTTAAAAAATATTAAAATTAAGGGGAAAATGATGGTCTTCCAGAGTAATCAATAAAATTGCTTTGGACTTCAGGTATCCCCCTTGATACTCTTAGGTCTTCCTCATGCATAACCACTCAATAACTCAGTAACTTTTCTGAAGGAAGTCTACTCAATATCCTGGAAGAGGGATAATAAATAGTGCAGTATGAGAGCAAATGCTATAGTAATAAAAAGATTTCAAAATGTAAAAGAGGTTAAACAGAGTAAAAGCTTATGCCTTCTCTTCTGTAACAGTGCCTGCGGGGACCCTGGGTGTGGGTGGCTCCTTTCACCACAAGGCTCCAGTGCCCCATTGAGCCTCTGAGCCAGTTTTATCCAGCTCGCACAAGGGAAAAGTGAGTGTGGAGAAATCCCATATTCTATTGTTTCTCTTTTCACCTTACCTTGGCATCTAGACCCTTTATCTATATTTTCACTGTTTGTTTCAATTGTTGTAAACTCTGTGGAGCTCTTTAGTTCTTCATAGCTGCCTAATTAAACTCCTGCTCTCACCACCCCTTCCTGCTCCTGTACTTCTGTCTCTCCATCCAGTCTTACTTCAAGACAAACTGTCATCGTTGCTCCATGCAGAGAGCTTTTATGAACTATTATCTATCTATCTATCTATCTATCTATCTATCTATCTATCTATCTATCTATCTATCTATCTATCATCTATCTATCATGTATCCATCATCATCTATCATATGTCTTCCTATTTATCCATCTGAATAATATCATAAATGCCCTTAGACCAGTGGTCCCCAACCTTTTTGGCACCAGGGACCGTTTTCATGGAAGACAACTTTTCCATGGACTGGGATGGGGGGATGGTTTCAGGATGACTCAAACCCATTACATGTGAACTTACCTCCTATCATGTGGCCCAGTTTCTAACAGGCCTGGACCAGTAGTGGTCCACAGCCTGGATGGTGGGGACCCCTCCCCTAGACCCACTGTGCAACCTGAAGAACGAGTCTTTAGTAATAACTTACATCTAACTATACTCTCCTTAGTTGCACTGTCCTAACTCTCCCCTCTTTAATTTCCTTTTATTCTGAATCCTATGCTCCTCTTGCCTTGAATTTGTTTTTCATGCAATTTTTCATCTATAGCTATTCTAAGAAAATTTATTTTTTGGGTTACTTTAGCTGTTTATAATCTTATGAAAGGGTATGCATAATAATCTTTTGGGATTTACATTTTAAAATACTACTGTTATGTTGCTAAGATTCAGTCAAATTGCCACATGTCTCTGTGGGCCATTTGGGAAAAGAGTTTTGTCTTGTGGCTAGAGCACTCACCCAATCACCAAGGACATTGTATGACTGAGACTCAGTGAAGGGGCAAGGGGGCCCACGTCTGAAATTATATCTGTGGTGTCTTTTATATTCCTTCCCCACCAGCAGAGGTTAATAGCAAGTATATCACCCACCTCTTAGAAGGAGAAGCACTATTGAGAACTCAGATCCCACCTCAGGAATAAAAGTTTGGGTCACCTCAACAGGAGAAGCCCAAGTGGCAGCTGTTCAGCAGCTCCCCTCAGATAATCAGATAGGTGGTCATTTCTCTTCTCAGCTCTTAGGTTCTGGTACCACCACCTTTCCCTTTTGTAATTAGTGGAGGTACCTCCTTCCTGCAGTTAGTTAATTCTGAGTTACCTTGGTATCCATCTTTTCCATCCTTTAGTCTCTTTCAGGACACACCTATGCATCTACTTCCCTGTTTTATATCTTCTTGTTTTAAACATACCACATGTGACTTCTGTTTGTTGAATGGAACTTTACTGACTCAAACAGACATACTAGCTATTTAGCCTTTTCCAGACTTGATCAATCTCTGGACATTGGTACAGGAAGTAATTTCAATGATAGTGTCAAAATTACTCCAGGACAGCTTGTTTGACAGAATGAAAGAGAGTCAATGACTTTACATATAGGAGCAATGGTTTTTATTTGCATTTAAAGGCATAAACATACATATGGATTCTTGTAATTACTGTAGGAAATATAGTAGGGAAGGTCAACTTCCTGTGGTGAAATTAAAATAGAGATGTAATGTCAGATTGACAGAGCAGTTTACTTATATGGAGTTCTTCTAAGAGTTTACATCCCCATTTTTCTTTTATAGCATCCTTTTGGCACTTAATATTTTACTATGGAAAATATTTGAAATATCTCAAACTATTTGGCTGTTTTGAGTTTAACCACAACAGGAAACTAGCTTTGTTGCACTCATTATTTAAACATAATATTGCAGGATTCATTTATTAATTTAATACAAATGCATTTAATAGTTACTATATGAGGGGACACCCCAACAAATGCAGAATTATCCTCTGGGGGGTGGACCCTTTGTAGTATAGGCTTCTCATGGTAGATGAGTGTTCTAAGAACCCATCTGTGTCAGTGTACCAGTTGTGAGAAGCTGTGTTTGGCCCCAGTGTATTTTTTTGAAGAGTCTTTGAACATGTTTGCCCATTTCTTTATGGTTGATTTATGAGTGCACCTGCCCATACTGGACTGCATGTTTTTTACCAAAAGCCCCAAACTGCAGAACCCATGTGCCCTACCCTCACTATACAGCTGATCTGTCCCTGAGCAACTTTGTTTTGTTTGTTTGCCTGGATGAAAATGTTCTCAAAGGGAAATGCTTTGCCACTGTGTAAGAGGTGAAAGAAAAAAAATGGCAGAAAAACTACAAGGCATCAGAATCAATGAGTTCAAGACTGTTTTGGGTAGTGGAAAAACCATCTCAATAAATTCCATTTTTGGGGTCCACCCTCATATGTTTGCCCCAAGTGCTGAGGCTACACCAGAACAAAACAGATGTCAGTTTTCATGGTCTCATATGGACAGACAGACAATACATTTATGTAAAGTTTTCAATAGCCAACTTTGAAAGTTCCCTCCATTGTTTGGTCATGCATTCACACACAGATTCATATGCATTTGTAATCAAATCCTTTTTGGTTAGAAAGAGGGTAATTGAGATAGTTCTCATCCTTAGTATTTTAGAATCTCAGCATTAAAAGGTGAACAACATCATTTTCTACTATTCATGGAAAATTCTTGGCAATGTGAGTTATCTGTAGAAGGTAATAATTTTATGTTTTTACTGGTAGTAAAAAATAGTACATAATGAAACAACTGGCACTCTGTTCTAAGATACACTCAATCCATCTCTTAAAAGTGTTATTCTCTTTGAGAGTATGATATTTAAGGATGATCATTTATATTTTATTAATATTTTGAAAAAGCTTTATAATTTTCTCATGAACAGAATCAAATCATAGTTAGTGGAGTTCCTCAGTGGGTATTTACTGACCTGTTGGGTTAACCACCTCTGTTTTGGGGGTATCACCCACATAATCAGTGCAGGTCATTCAGAAGAAAAGCCTCACCTAGCCTGAGCCACTCTGAGGAAACATGGTCACATCATTTTTTTTTATTGTTTTTCAAGTACAGTTTTCTGCCTTTTTCCTTCACCCCCATCCCCCATCACCCTCAGCCTCCCACCATTTTAATAATTCCCCCTTTTTTTTTACTTATTTGACACCCAAATTTTTGTCACTGTAGCTTTATTTCATTTTATATTTAATTAAATCAGTGCTTTTTAAATATTAACTACATAGAATAATTATAACTTGAAAATGCATTAATTATTGATGAGTGTCATTTTAGAAAGATTTTAAGGAAAGCATTATACTCTTTAGAAACAGTCTAGTTTAACCCACAATAGAGCGCTGATGCAGACTTTGGCCCTCTGGAGTCTGTGTGTTGTGGGTGCAGTACACAAATTCACACAGAGTACAGAGTCCTGTGGAGAAAAAGGGACAGCACAGCCACTCTCTGAAGTAAAGAGCACCTCTGAGTGCCTTGGCAACTCTCTCAAGAGGAGAGTGCCCTAACCCTTGCCTGGACAGGCTTGTATTGGTTTCCAATTGCATTACATCAAAGAAGGTTCTCATCATTTCTAAATTAGTTAAGTGGTTATTTCTTACAGATAACAAAAAAGAACAAGTTGTAAATGCAAGGAAATGATACAAATGATTGATTTGGTTACATTTCATCCTTGGGACATCTTAGCACAGACTTTAGGGAGTTGCTTCAGAGATATACATTAAACATCTGCAGTCTTAACTCAGGGTGAGGGAGTTTTAGAAAAAGCAAGTCTCATAGCAGCCTAGGTACAATGCAGGCCTGATTCCCCATAGGAAAGCCTATCTGCACACCTGGCTCCTGTGTTCCACCTCATATTGATTGGTTTTCTGGATCAATACTGGGCTACATTTGCCATTGCCATGCTCATTGGTTCCCTATAGAGCATGAACAAAAATATCTCCCCAGGTCAGCTTATTTAAAGATTTTATAGATGGGTAAATAATGTCTGATATGATTATGTCTGATCATTATCACATTACATTTCAGAGACTAATATTTTCATTTGCCCATACCACTTTCCACCAGGAAGTATTGGCTACACTTCATATGACCAAAATTATGAAAGGTACAGTGCTGTGTTAAGACCTGCCCTCAGCAGATGATAAGCCTAGTGGAAATGATTAACCATCATACCTTGATAAAAGTGGACATTTGATTAGTGATGTATATCCTTCAAATAAAGAAGTCTTTTACTCACACCATGTGACAGTGGCAGGCAGAGATTATTTTCATAAATGTGGATGTAGAAGCAGAGCTTCAGACCTTTTCCACTTTCTTCTGAGAGTCAGTGCAACAGCTGAGATGTGAACCCAATATCCTGTGCTGCCACTCCACCGAAGGACAAGGTGGACAAAGTGACAATTTCAGTAAAATGAATCACAAACTGTTAAAAATATCTGAGAAAAAGAATTTTTAGCTGGAAAGAGTGGACATAGCTTCTTGAAAGGGGAGGACATTGGGAATGGATTTCCAAGTTCATTTTAATTGGTGTCTACAGTCTCCAGTGCATGAACTCCCATTGCTTACACAGAGATTCTTTTGCTGAAGAGTTTCCGCAGGGCAGCCTTCATGTCCCGATTTCTCAGACTATAGATGAAAGGATTTAACATTGGGGTCACTGCGATGTACATCACAGTTATCACAGCATCTTTTAAGCTGTAACTGGTCAGAGGGCGGAAGTACATGCCCATGACTGTCCCATAATACAAAGAAACCACTGTGAGGTGGGAGCCACAGGTAGAGAAGGCTCTGAGCACACCCTTGGTGGATGGGACATGCAAGACTGTGGAGAAGACCCGAACATAGGAGATGATGATGCATAGCAATGGCACAGAGAAAACAGCAACCCCGAGGTACATCATCTTCACATTAAAGTGGATGTCAGAACAGGACAGCTTGAGCAAAGGGGTAATGTCACAGTAGAAATTGGCTACTTCCTGGTTGCCACAGAACGACAGACTAGCTGTGAGCAGAGTGTGGGGGAGGGCATTCAGGTTTCCAATGAGCCAAGACCCAACAACTAGCAGGACACAAGTTCGTGGGCTCATAATTGTTGTGTAATGAAGTGGACGGCTGATGGCTGCTGCATGGTCATATGCCATCGCAGCCAGGATATAGCTATCTGTGTTACCCAAGGCAATCATGAAATACATCTGTGTTAGACAGCCCCCAAAGGAGATGGCTTTGGTGCCCAAGAGATGGTTGGCCAGCATCTTAGGGATGGTTACAGAAGAAAAGAAGATGTCAACAAAGGAGAGGTTAGCAAGGAGAAAATACATGGGGTTGTGAAGTCTAATGTCAGAGTGAATGGCCAAGATGATGAGCAGGTTTCCAATCAGTGTGATGGGGTAAATGAAGAGGAAGAGGATGAAGAAGAAATCTTCCTGTTCCTGCTCCCTGCTGACTCCAAGGAGGATAAAATCCAGGGCAGAGGACCTGTTGTCTTCTCTCATGGCTCTTTTATTTAGAAAGGGGAGAGGAATCCAGAATTACTGGTGAAGTTACTATGTGTCATGATTTTCTTTATCCACCAGTTTTGACTCTAGTGATAAGTCAACTCATCTGTACAGGTGAGTTTACTAAATGTGGAGAGAGCCAACACTTTGGGAAAATATTCTTGTTGATCAGTGGGACTAATTGACAGTTGGCCCTGGACACTCCTGTCTAAGAAGTGAGTAACCTTTGAATCAGAAGTGCTCGTCCTCCCCAATTCCAGTAGCACCACACAAACACCTAGGATTTAATAAATTAACAAGTACTTCATTTTCATATTGCATACACTGGATACTTTTTGTTAGGCTTATTGGAAAATAAAAAAATATGTGAAAAAATGCAATTTATTAATCTTTTTATTTAACTTGTGAGGCATAGTCTGTGCTCTCAGGGACCTTACAACTTAATGGAAAAGGCAGACTCAAGTGCTAATTTTATTACATTTGATTTGGAAATGACAGCATTTTGGAGTTTTTGACAAAATACTCCAGTGTAAAAGGTGTGTTCATACAGGGACCAACTTGGAAATTAAGAATTGTTTCAATGAGAAAAACCATAGTGATGCCAGAGCCCAGGAAATAACAGGTATCTACACTGCCTTTGAAAGAGTATTAACGCACAGACTGGTGGGCTGAAGTCTTAGCAAACACAAGCCTAGTGTATTTCCTCCCTACGATTCCCACTTTCAAATAAGACTTTCAACCCCTCCTTGATAGTTTTTACCTCTTTGGAAACTCTCTAATATAAAGTATTGCAAAGATTTTCTCTTCGGTCTTCTCTTTTCTTTCTCTGTTATTTCTTTTGGTGGCTCATCCAACTCAATAGCTACCTCCAGGACTGCAGAGTAAACTCTCAGGTCTGTATCTGTAGCCTTGATGTCTGTTTCCTGTATTTCTATGTTCAGCCAACCTGTCAACATGTCTGTTCAGACCTCCTACTTTGCACATCCAACCTAAGTAGTTTGCAAGCTTTTTTTTTAAAAAAAGAAGCACAACCATACTTTGTTTATTTTAATCACCCCTGGAGAGTTTATTGTGAAATATTGTTCATTTTATGAACAAATAAGTTTGCACTCAATATTTCTACAGTTAAAGTTTATTGCTTTGGTTTCCCACATGTGGGATGCTCACAGGCAAACACACCCAATTTATCCTTCAATTCAACATCTGACCTTGTTGATTCTTCATTTAAAAGAATTCTTACATAATTTAACTTTTCTACTTATTGTCTCAGAGCTTCAGCTTAGATAATCACCATTTTCTACCTGAAATATTGTAATGTTTCCTTAACTTCTTGACTATAGATTCTGCCCTTTCTGGTCCTCTTGTACTCTTAGGCATACTAATAATGGCCAAAACTTCTAGCTACTCATCCAAACCCACTTAGTTCTCCTCTCCCTGGATGTACAATCAGACTAGATTTCCCAGGCTCCCTTGCACTGAGGTGTGGTTGTGTGGCTGAGTTTTAGTCTACCAGTTCATCCATGTGTTTCCTTTTTGGGCTTCCTATGAGCTAGACAGAACTGGCCCAGAGGCTGAACAGGGTAGTGGAGTCGCATGGTGAAATGAGCTGGTTCCCCTAGATCTCCACTCCGGCAGAGCCACCCACCACCAAGGATATCTGCTGGCACTGTTTCATAGGATAGACATAAACTTTCATTCTGTTTAAACTATTTCATATTTTGAGAGCTATTTATACTGCAGTATTTATTATCCTGTGTTCATTATTATCCTCTTTTAGGGTATCCTGAATAATTCACTAATTTATCTAAAGAGAATGCTACTCAATAATTAATTTGATATATAATTGATTCAATCACTAATTCTCAATATCTCCTATAGTGGTTGTGTGAATTATATGCTAAGCACAGCGATGCAGATCTAAGTATGTTTCCCCAAATATGATATCCTTTCCTTTCTCTGAACCTAAAAGTATTTAGATGTCTTTTTTAAAGTGCCTTTCCAAGTCCTTGCACAGAATCATAATATCTTAGGGTTGAGAGGGTTCAATAAAGCAAAAGGGCTCAGACATTATGCTCAGTTCATTTGGTGTGGAAGTGTACTATTTTAGAGGTGTGATTCTTGGCAATATAGCAGACTAAGCTGATGTTAACCGATCCTTTTCCAATTTAAACACATAGAAATTGTAGATAATTTTTAAAAATAATAAAATATATATAGCCAAACCTAAAAGTAAGAAATGGGAATGCAATTGTAAGACAGAGATGATGATGCCATGGTCCCTTGAGATTTCCAACTATGAACAAGGCCCTAAAGGCAGGGGTCTGGTTTGTAATTTCTCTTTGGTTCAAGAGATGTGGCCACAGATCTGTATGAAGTAGAGAGCTAATTTGAGACTTCTGTGTAAAAGGTGTGAAGTCTTGCTCTGTTTATGAAATAACATTAGAAGTTTTTGGTATGTGAGAATTGGGAAGGAAAGAAAAAAGGAATGATACAATTGTCTACAAAGAAAACTCAGGAAAATCTAAATGAATCATGAATTCCAAAGGGAATGTCTAGAAGTATTAGCAAGTTTGTCTGATACAGATCAATATTTAAAACAGTCAACACTGTTCTTTTACATAAATAATAACAAATTAGAATATACAAATTTTAAAAAGACTCCTCATTCACGATGGCAATAGAAAATATTAAGGAATCCAGAAATAAATTTAACAAAAGAGATCCAGTTGGTTTCAAAAATTACAAAACTTTACTGAAGTACAAAAAAAGAATACCTAAAAAAATGAAGAGGTAGCCCTGGCTGGCATAGCTCAGTGGATTGAGCACGGGCTGCGAACGAAAGTGTCGCAGGTTCAATTCCCAGTCAGAGTACATGCCTGGGATACAGGCCATGACCCCCAGCAACTGCACATTGATGTTTCTCTCTCTCTCTCTTTCTCCCTCCCTTCCCTCTCTAAAAATAAATAAACAAAATCTTTAAAAAAATGAAGAGGTAAGCAATGTTAATGACAAGATTCAGTGTGGTAAAATTGTCAGTCTCTTCCAAATAATCTATGAATTTGATGTAATCCCAATCAAATGATGTAAAACCAGTAGGTTTCTTTTAAACCTGGAATTTAGCACACAAAGAATGAGGAAACATAAGGAGTTAAGATGATTTGAAGATAGAGAATAAGGAGAAAGAAATGGTCTCACTAGGTATCAATATGATTTACTACGGTAATTGAAACAGCGAAGTAGTACTGAGGTCGAAATGAAGAATATACCTATTAACAGACTGACGAGTTCAGACACAGACCAAGCATTTACTAGCTGCAGGTATCCGACATGCATTGGTTTGGAAATGAGCAGGGAAAGGATGGAGTGACCATAGTAAACAGTGTTGGAACAATGGAATACCCATGTATGAGAAATAATCCCTAAAGGATAATCGTGAAAAGCAAAGCTTCAAACAATTTAGAGGAGCATACCATAAGCATATCAAATCAACACAGTGTACTCCTTAAACTTATCTGTATTTCCAGATACTTATGTGTATCTGTATTATCTGTATGATACTTAAACTGTATCTCTACAACACTGAAAAAATTTTAGGGGAAAATATGTTTATGATATCAAGAAAGTAGTTAATTTCTTAAACCAGCACAAAACACACAAAATATATGAAAAATGTCTTACATTTTGACTATTTTAAATTTAAAACATTTGTATGAAAAAAAAAAAAAACACTATAAAGGAAGGGGAAAGACCAGTCATAGACAGGAAAGAAGTGCTTGCTACACAGGTAATCAAGATAGCACTAGTATTCAGAATACATGTGAATCTCACACACTGATAAGAAGAAGCCTGAAAATACAGTAGGAAATAACGGGCAAAGGCTTAGATTAGACAAGTCATAGGGGAGGAAATGTGCATGGCCAATAAACGATAGAAAAGATGTTAAATTAAAACAAAATTGAATAAGGAATAGTGGAGAAAACACACAGAATGGGAAATTAGCCTGAAAAAGAATTTTGTGGTTATTGTGGAAAATTTATAGTTTGAGCTTGATTCATAACATACTAAAAATTAGTATAGCAGATATAAATTCAACTACCTATTTTTTGGTGACAGAAATAAGCAACATTTTGTTTAATGCAAACATAAGTATTTGGATGTGTGAAATGACTGATGAATAAAGCAACATTTGGATGACAATCTGGTGCAAGGACAACCACAAGTTAATTTTAAAAAGAGTCAATAAATGTAAGAATAAGCTGCACCAGGTGAGAAGTGGTTGGTGTAATTCATGTGGGAACTAAAAACACAGGAAACCAGAGCAGAGAAGTTTCTGAGCACAAGGACTTCACAACCCACAGTGTTAGGGGCTAAGGTGTCACCACGGGAGAGATGACTTCTGCTGAAATATTGAGAGAGGTAAAAGAACCTTACGCTACAGGGAGAGGAGCCAGGAAATGCATCTGCGTGAATGTTAGACACAGTGGGCACCCTGAGTTCACTGGAATTAACCAGAGCTTCAGGCAATGGTGAGCTACTAAAATCCTTGTTCCTGGAAAGTGTTTGTGCTCTGAGTGTGACAGGGCTGAGGACAGTTTTTCAGGCACACAAGAGGCCAAATACTTCTCCTTAACATTGTGGGTAGCAGACAAAATCAAAGAAATGTCACCTGACTGCTTTGACCCACCAGTGCTTTGATAATAAGATAAACATAATTTTCCAAAGGGGCCTGTTAGCATGCACTGTTGAATGTGGGAATGGGAGGATCAGGTGGGTATGCAGTTCTAAGACCAGCAGGCTCATAGTGCGCACACACACACACACACACACACACACACACAAGCACACATGCACATGCGCACACACCATTTCTTCAGGAGGTGGAGAGCTCAGGACTGAGATCACCAATTCAAAACAACCCTGTCCTCAATTTGTTCTTATGGATAAGGGTCTCAAAATAACCACTGTCAATTGTCATAAGGGGAGGTCTCTCTCTCCTTCTCACCCCCTCTCTCCCTGGCTTCTCTCCGAGTTTTGTCCATCCTATCTGGAGATCTTGGGTTCTGGAACCAAGGTCTGAGTCCTAGTGTTGCCAGTCCTTCTCTGTGTGTGACCTGAAGCCATTCAATTCACCACTTTTTTAATTTGTTAAAATGACAAAATAATTAAAAATAATTCTACTTACCTCTTCAGAGTTTGTGAGGGTTAAAGGAGATAATGTATATCTGTAGTTGCTGGCTACCTGTCCCTTGATATCACTGTCTTAGAGACCTTGTTCTTCAGTGTCCACAGCCCCTGCAGGGGGAAGGGGGAGTCAGCTCAGATGCTGTCAGAAATGGTCCTGATCCTGCCTCTACTTCTCTTCCACAAATGGGAAGATTACCGCCAGCCGTCTAGCACCTATTAACATTCCTCCTGGGTGGCAGGCAGGCTGGAGGAAGTTCCAGTAGCATGCTTGTAGGGTGGGTCCTTTGATCCTATAGCAAAGGAGATAAGATTAGGATGGTTTAGAAAGAGGAACCTCTCATTTCCCAACTCCACAGTTGGGGTGGAGCAGAAGTGGTGGAAAGAGCTGTCCTGGACGAAACCTGCCAGTGTGGATTCCAGTTTCCTCCTCAAGGAACTGTGGTCACAGCATAGAGGAGATTTGGAATTGCTCACCAGGTTATAAAGCCACCTGAACTGTAACTCCCACAGGTCTTTTTTTCTGGCCACAGAGTAATTGTTGAAGCTCATTAAATATACCTATAGCTGTCCCAGGGGGCACACAGTGGTTCTCAAGAGTAATAGTTTCCAGAGTTCTCTTTTAGAAGGAAGGATGGGCAAGAGCGTTTCTGAGGTAGTGTGTCTCCAGGGATTAAGCTCCAGGCTGACCCATTCTAGCCTCTTTGCTGGAATGTGGGCCCCTCTCCTCTGCTGTTCAGTACAAACTGGAACCACCCCATGGGATACAAGATCTGTGGTACAATTTTGTTCCTGGTCATACTTGCAGCCTTTACTGGAGCCTTTGTAGTGTTAAGTGTCAGGATTCTTCCTGAGAAGTATAGCCCATGAGTTGCTTGGGACATCTCATCTACGGACCCCCCCCCCCCCCCCCCCCGCCACCAAATGATCCATAGGCACCCTTTGAACTCATCCACTTTCCAGTAGCCAACTCCCTGCATGCCACCTTATGGAAGGTGAGTCTGAGCCTTTGCAAATGGCTTGTGAGCATGTGTGGAAACCCTGCCCAACTCTGTAAGTTTGGGAGAAAGCACACATTTTAGGGCATTGCATGGGGAAAACAAACTAGAGACTCTCAGTGTTATAGGGTGCAGCCAAGAGGGGGGGCCCCAAATAGGCATTTGAAATGGGGCCCAGAACTTAAGGTGTCTAGGAGATTTTAAGATGTCTCCATCCCCCACCCCAGGGTGTGGGTTGGGGGAAGGGACAAATGGAGCAGGGCCATTGAGAGCTGTTTTGCATAGCAACAGCCTTGCAGCTAACCTCTGGGTTGGTCATTTAACATATCTATAGCCTTTGGCTGGTTGCATAGATAGGTTAAGTAGCTGTGATCAGCTCTAAGCCAGGGGAATGGAAGTAACTTCCCCACCCAAAAGTAACTTCCCCACCTAGATGTAACTGGGGGAGGGGCGGGTCCCCTGAGTTACGGCGCCTGCATGGGAGCTCAGAGAGGATTGGCTCCAGGACATGGGGCCACACCTGCCCAGACTCATGATGGCAGCCCAGTAAAGCTGGAAGGATATGAGTTCTGGCATGCGAAGCCAAGTGTGGGAGGAGCCGGAAATGAGGCTGCAGAGGAAGATTGGCCGCGGGGATTTAAAACCCAGACTTGGCGGCCATTTAGGAGGGAGAACCATGCTGCTTTAGGAAGGTGAACCTTGAGCAGCCCTGGAGGGGAGACCCATGCTGCTTTAGGAGGAGAACCATGCACAGCCCTGGGGAGAACCATGCTGCTTTAGGAAGGAGAACCTTGCACAGCCCCGAGGAGGAGAGCCATGCACAGCTCTGAGAGAGAGAACCATGCTGCTTTAGGAAGGTGAACCATGCGCAGCCCTGGGAGGAGAAGCACGCGGACTTGACGGAGTGGAGACTCCTGCAGCCCTGAGAGAAGGAGAGCCATGCGCAGCCCTGAGAAGGAGAATCATGCTGCTTTAGGAAGGAGAACCATGTGTAGCCCTGAGAGGAGGAGAACCATGCTGCTTTAGGAGGAGAACCATGCTGCTTTAGAAAGGAGAACCATGCTGCTTTAGGAGAGAGAACCATGCGCAGCCCTGGGAGAAGAAGAACCACACGGACTTGACGGAGTGTAGACTCCTGCAGCCCTGAGAAGAGAACCACGCGGCAGCCCTGAGGAGAGAACCACGTGGCCTGGCAGAGTGGGGACCCCCACAGCTTTAGAAGGGGGAACCACCACCTGGTTTTAGCAGAGATCCCGGCGACTCAGCTGAGGGTGCCGGGAACCCAGGGAGGTCTCCCAGTCGAGAGGGAGTACTAACTGGGAAGAACCAGAGGACTGCCTACGCCATGGACTTCTATTTCCTTTCCTGAGATACGGTACTCTGGACTGGGCAAAGGGGGAAGGAAGGAAGGACTGTCTGTTTGTGGGTGTTTTAAGGGACTTTGGGATTTTGGTAAAGACATTAGGTCACTACTTTAAGTTAGTATAGCATTAAATAAACATTTCCTTTCCTTTTCACGAATCTCTGGCATTGAGAGACGTCTTTCCTCTGGCGGCGGACATAACGGACCCGGGGCCTTCTTTCAAAAATAGTATATCATCCCAGGCCCCCCTTGTTGTGTTCTGTAATATCAGCACCTGCTCTGACTTTCCAGGATTGAGAGAAGCATGCAATCATTGATTGTGCTATTACAGTTGTCACATTTTCCTCCTTCATTCCCTTCTGCCCTGCACACCCCCTCCCACCCACGTTCCCCCACTTTAGTTCATGTCCATGGATTATACATATAAGTTTTTTGGCTTCTGTGTTTCCTATACTATCCTTAAACTTCCCCTGTCTATTTTGTACCTACCATTTATGCTACTTATTCTCTGCACCTTTTCCCTCTCTCTCCCCCTGCCCCACTGATAATCTTCTGTGTGATCTTCATTTCTGTGATTCTGTTCCTGTTCTAGTTATTGGCTTAGTTTGTTTTTGTTTTAGGTGTGGTTGTTAATAAGTGTGAGTTTAGTGTCATTTTACTGTTCATACTTTTTATCTTCTTTTTCTTAGATACATTCCTTTAACATTTCCTATATTAAGAACTTGGTGATGATGAACTCCTTTAACTTAACCTTATCTGGGAAGCACCTTATCTGCCCTTCCATTTTAAATGATAGCTTTTCAGGATCAAGTAATCTTGGATGTAGGTCCTTGCCTTTGATGACTTGGAATACTTCTTTCCAGTCCCTTTTTGCCTGCACGGTTTATTTTGAGAAATCACCTGACAGTCTTAAGGGCACTCCTTTGTAGGCAACTGTCTCCTTTTCTCTTGCTGCTTTTAAGATTCTCTCCTTATCTTTAATCTTGAGTAATTTAAGTAGGATGTGTCTTGGTGTGTTTCTCCTTGGGTCCATCTTCTTTGGGACTCTCTGAGCTTCCTGGACTTTCTGGAATTCTATTTCCTTTGCCAGATTGGGGATGTTCTCCTTTAGTATTTGTTGAAATAGTTTTCCATTTCTTTCTCTTCCTCTTCTCCTTCTGGCACCCCTAGAATTTGGATGTTGGAACCTTTCAAGTTGTCCCACAGGTTCCTAACACTCTCCTCATTTTTTTGAATTCTTGTTTCTTCATTCTGTTCTAGTTGATTGTTTGTTTTTTTCGTTCTGGTCCAAACCATCAATTTGAGTCTGGATTTCCTTCCTGTCACTGTTGGTTCCCTGTGCATTTGCCTTTATTACCCTTTTCACAGACTTTACTTTTTCCTCTGTTTTGTGACCATACTCAACCAATTCTTTGAGCATCCTGATTACCAGTGTTTTCAACTGTCCATCTGATAGGTTGGGTGTTTTTCTTTTTATCACATAGTTGTAATTTTTGGGGAGCTTTGAACTGTTCTTTCATTTGGGCCATATGTTTTTTTTTCTTGGTGTGCCTGTTTTGTAGCAAGGGGCGGAGCCTTAGGTGTTCACCAAGGTCATAGAGTTGTGATGAAATATGTGGGGGAGGGGCTTGAGAGGTGGAAAATGCAGCTTGCTCCACTCTCTGCTGGTTTTCACTTCCCCTGCTACTCACAATCAATTTAGGCCCTTTTGGTGCCGATTCCCTGGTGGGTGAGCTTGTGTACATTCTAGGACCCTGTTGGTCTCTCCAAGGAATTCTCCTGTGAAACTGGGAGATATTCCCACTGCTGCCTCAACCCCACAGGTGCTTTCAATCAGAGGTTGAGGCTTTAATTCCCGGCACTGAAACTCTAGGTTGCGTGGTCTGTCACACTCCCCAGTTGTTCCTCCCAGTTTATCTGCATATGAATGTGGGGCCACCCAGTCCACAATCTGCAACCTGGCCTAGTCCACCAGGTGACACCTTGCCCTCCAGCTGCAAGAAGGCATGCAATCTTAAGAAGTCACTCCCCACAAGGGAACAAGAATCATGGAATGTGTGTATCTATAGAAAGGTCCAAGAGAGCTTTAGAGTTGCTAGTGGACTGAGTAACAGATGTATTTCTCTTCCTAAGCCAGTCAGTAAAAACTGGAGAAGCTGACTCCATTTTGGAATGTGAAGAAAGCAACTCAAAAATTCAAGAACACAAAAACTAAGGAAGCATGATGCAACCAAAGGAATACAATAACTTTTTAGTTACTGATCCCAGAGAAATGGAGATCTAGGTACTGCCTGACAAAGAATTCAAAATAATTATTTTAAGGCACTCAGGAAGCTACAATAGAAAACAGATGAAAAAAATACCAAACAAAATCAGGAACCCAATATGTGAACAAAAGAACTTCAACAGTGATAGAAATCATAGGAAAGAATGAAAGAGAAGTTCTGGAGCTCAAGAATACTAAGACTGAAGTGACAAATGCATTTCAGTTTTTTACAAAAAATCTGAATAGACTTTTTACAAATGCCATAGGGAGTTCTTCAAGTTGAAACAAAAGGATGTTAATTTGTAACATGAAAGTATAAAACTGGTGAAGGTAGGTAAAAAGACAAATTCAGAACACTTGAATTTTGTAATAGCTGTGTGTGTAAGTCATTTTAATTCTAGTATAATGTTTAAAAGACAAAGGTATTAAAATAACTATAACTACAGTAATTTGTTACTGAACGAGTGATATAAAGAGATGCAAATTGTGACATAAAATGTCAATTGTTTGGTAGGGACAAAGTGTAGTGTTTTTGTGTGCAATCAAAGTTTTGCTATTAGCTTAAACTAAACTGTAATAACTGTAAGACTTATGTAAGATTCACGATAACCACAAAGCAAACTCAAAACACAAAAGAAAAAGAAAGGAATCAAAGCATACCTCTGCAAAAATAATCATCAAATCACAAAGAAAGACTATAAAAATGAAAGAAAAGAGCAAAGGAACTACCAAACATCCAAAACAACAATGAACAACATGACTCTAATCCTTAGTTATCAATTACTTTAAGTGTAATGAATTAAATTTTCTTATTAAAAAACATAAGCTAGCCCTGGCTGGCATAGCTCAGTGGATTGAGCGCGGGCTGGGAACCAAAGTGTCCCAGGTTCAATTCCCAGCCAGGGTACATGCCTGGGTTGCTGGCCATAACCCCCAGCAACCGCACATTGATGTTTCTCTCCCTCTCTCTCTCTCCCTCTCTCCCTCCCTTCCCTCCCTAAAAATAAATAAATAAAATCTAAAAACAAAAACAAAAACAAAAAAAACACAAAAAAACATAAGCTAGTCAATACTATCATATTTAATACTTTTGTATGGTGACATATGGTCACTAGACATATGAGGGTGATCACACTGTAAGGTATATAAATGTAGGATCACTATGTTGTACACCTGAAACTAATATAATGTTACATGTCAACTATAATTTAATAATAATTACAAAGACAGAGTAGCTGAATGGTAAAAAAAATTAACCAAGACCCAACAATATGCTCCCTGCAAGAGACTCACTTCAACTTGAAGGACATAGATCAGCTCAAAGTGAAGGGATGAGAAAAAATATTTCATGCAAGTGAAGCTCAAAAGAGTAGGAGTTCAACATATACAAATCAATAAATGTGATACACCACATTAATAGAATGAAAGAAACATTATATGATCATCTCAGTGTATGCAGAAAAAGCATTTGGCAAAATAGAACAGTATTTTTCCTAATATTTAACTAACCATGCATTCCTATAATAATCCCCATGAGGTAAAGATAGAGGGCCCTTTTAGTGTTTTGTTGGTGCCTGCTTATATATTTCTGGGAATTTTTGCAGCAATACTCACAAGTGAGATTCCTTTGTGGTTTTAGTTCTGTGAAATATTTATCAGGCTTTAAAATCAATATACATTTGCTTTATCAAATTATTTTCGAAGTTTTTCTTTTCTGTCTATAATTTGAGTAAGTATCCTCAGAGGACATCTGGTTTTAATCTTCAGGGTAAGGGAGGCATGGTTTTAGAGAAAAAAAATGTTTCTTCTACTTTGGTTTCTGCCAAAGCCCATGGCCCAGTGACACATCACTTAACCATTTCCATGACTTCCTGGGAAACCGGAGACATGAATGGAGTCTGACAGCTGTGATTTATGTTACTGTCATTTCCTCCTCGTGAAGTTCCCTGGCATCTTCTTTGGTGGGACTGGCTATATTTGGGTGGACCCCATGATGATGACGAGAATGGGAACTGAGGCTAGAAGTTGTCAGTTAATTTTCCTGCTTTACAATTTGATAGCTTTCTATGGGAGTCCATGTTTCCCACCTCTGTCCTGTAACTCAACTATTATCGTGACTGGAGTGTCCTCTCTGCCTCTCAAAATTCTAGCCATGTCTCCCGCTAGTGCACACATTCCGACTGACTTAGACATTGTTGCTCATTTCTTTACATCTCCTCCATGGGCCCGCTGTTGAGTCAGGAGAATGCAGTTGGTATGAGGGAAACTGGACTCAAATCCTCATGTATTTTGTAATGCAAGTCATTGAATAAGTCACTTCAACTTTTGGGGATTTGGTTTCCTCATCTGTAACAGAGGGCTATTATTATCTATATTATAAGGCTATTTTGAAAATTTAAAAAGACAATAATACATGTGATAGAATAAAAGTACATATGCACTTGTGTATATTTGACATTTAATGAAATACTTTCTCTGGAACTACATGGTACATTTTGAACTATGTGGCACTTGGCACTTTTCCTTTGTGTTGATATTCTGCATTTACTTTTTAATTGTTTAATTTATTTTAATTTTTAAAATTATTTCAATTATATTTTACATTCAATACTGTTTTGTATGAGTTTTGGGTGTATAGTATAGTGGTTAGACACGCATATACTTTACAAAGTGGTCCCCCCAGTATTTCCAGCATCCACCTGGTACCATACATAGTTATCACAATATTATTGACTGCATTCCCTATGCTGTACTTTACATCCCTGTGACTATTCTGCAAATACAAATCTATACTTCTTTTTTTTTATTTTAATCATTGTTCAAGTACAGTTTTCTCCCTTTTACTCCCAATCCAGCCCACCCACCCTATACTTCTTAATCACTTCACTTTTTCATTTAGCCTCTCAAACTCCCCTCCCTTCTGGCAGCCATTAGTCTGTTCTCTATGTCTATAAGCCTGTTTATTGTTTCATTAAAAAAATAGTATCTGTGTGCATACTTAGTAGTAATATGACAATAAACCAAAAGTATCCTTGGCCACATGCTTTGAGTGACAGAAAACTAAGAGAGACTCATAGGTTGATTTGCATGGACATCAAGTTGAGTTTGTGTAAGTTTCTTTCTTGCCCAACTGGAATTTTCATTCTCCACTGTGACCCCCTTCTTGAAATTTAGTCATTATATCAGAGTCTTTTACACAATTTCATCTATTTTTGAACTTTTTCAACTACAGTCTGATTTATGCTTTGCTAATTTTTTAAATCCTCACCTGAGGATATGTTTATTCACATTAGAGACAGAGGAAGGGAAAGAGAGAGAAACATCAATGTGAGAAACATTGATTGATTGTCTCTTGTATGCACCCTGACAGGGATGGAACCCACAACCTTTTTTTGGTGTTCAGGATGACACTGCAACCAGCTGAGCCACCAGGCCAGGACTACTCTGCTAATTTTGCTGCAAAGTTTCATATGTTCCTTGGACAATGCATTGAATACTTCCATTAGAATGTTACACAAGACCCCTTTAAAACTGGCCCCAAAATGGAACTAATTTCTCTGAAATTACTGTCTTCTTACTAATTTCAATAAAGGTATCCTTTATTATCCTACAAATTACTACATTCTATTATTTCTATTCCCACATTACTTTTGCATCTAGATTCTTTGTCTGTATCTTCACTCTTGCACTCCAGATTGCTCTGAAATGCCTAATTAAACTCCTGGTCTCACCACTCCCTTCATTTCCCTTACTGCTCTCTTTCCTACCTAGGCCTTCTTAAAGAAAAACTCTTATCAGTGTTTCATGCAGAGCCCTGTATCTTGTTTTTTACTGATCAACAGACTTCTGTCTATTTACCTGTCTAATATCTATTTATTTATTCATTCATAATGGAAAATATTGTAAACATCATTGATCCAGTACCCAACCTTAAAATCAGGACTTTAGTCATGGCCTGCATGGTGCTGCACCTCCATTACCTTGAGTCCTCCCTCTTGAATATCCTCTCGTCCTGAGTTCTGTACTGATGTTTTGTTTTTGTTTTTAATGTGCTTTTATTGCATCCACGTTTATTCCCACAAAGTGAATTTTTTGTTATTTTACTGGCTTATAATCTTGCAAAAAGTTTATCTATAGTAGCATTTTGAAACCTACATATTTCAGCATATATTATTATAAGAACAATCAAATTATATCATGACTCAATCAAATTACCTTGGGCCATTCAGAAAATAAAATATTTCTCTGTTGGCTGCAGTCACTGATCCCAATTAGATGGACATTGTGTTGATATTACACAAAGGGGTGTCAGGAAGACCATGTCTACAATGATGTCTGGGATCATTTGTATGTCTATGCCCAGCAGTAAAGATGAATAGAAACTACATCAACAACAATAACAAAAAGAGGCAGTACTATGTGGCCTCCCCTCTTCTGAACTTCATGGTTATGGTAATGCCACCTTTTCTCTTGAGTTCCTCCAGTCCCAGTGAAAGTAAGTTCTTCCTGAAGTTACAACAGTGTTCATCTTTTATCTCCTTTAGTTGCTTTCAGGATACACCTATGTATCTAATTTTCTGTTTTAAGTCTTCTTTGTTTAAACATTATGCATATGATTTCTGAATGGCTCCTAAGTGACTTTATGACATACCACGTACATGTGATGGGTGAGAAATAAAGTCAAAGCTGATTGCATGTAATCATTATCAGATTACATTTATTCATTCCCCCTCCACCAATAATTATGTTCTTTAATGATCAACCTTGATAAAAGTAGAGTGATGTGTTAAGCCAGCCCTTTTCCTCAGGTTTGCATGCAAACTAGGGATGATTAAACATAAAAGTCCAAAAATGACTTTTGAATGGTGATTTATAGCCTTCAAAACCTGAAGTGCTGTGATCCTCAACCTACGACAGAGACAAGGCAGACATTATTTTTATTATGGATATCTGGCCACCCAGGCTCCCAAATTCTAACCTTTGCTCTGGTAGTTTGTAGCAAAGCTGGGACAGATCTCAATATTCCTTGTCTGCCACTCTACCAAAAGGAGCAATAATGTGCGCAAGCTGATAATCTCAATACAATGTCTTGTCAAACTGCTATAAGATTCCAGAGAAGAGGAATGTGGTAGCTGTAAAGAACGAAGGTGGCTTATCAGGTGGGGAAGACATTGGGGATGGATTTCCCAGTGCATTTTAATTGGTGACTGCAGTCTCCAGTGTGTGAACTCCCATTGCTTACATAGAGACTCTCTTACTGAAGAGTGTCATGTCCCGATTTCTCAGACTATAGATGAAAGGATTTAACATTGGGGTCACTGCGATGTACATCACAGTTATCACAGCATCTTTTAAGCTGTAACTGGTCAGAGGGCAGAAGTACATGCCCATGACTGTCCCATAATACAAAGAAACCACTGTGAGGTGGGAGCCACAGGTAGAGAAGGCTCTGAGCACACCCTTGGTGGATGGGACATGTAAGACTGTGGAGAAGACCCGAACATAGGAGATGATGATGCATAGCAATGGCACAGAGAAAACAGCAACCCCGAGGTACATCATCTTCACATTAAAGTGGATGTCAGAACAGGACAGCTTGAGCAAAGGGGTAATGTCACAGTAGAAATTGGCTACTTCCTGGTTGCCACAGAATGACAGACTAGCTGTGAGCAGAGTGTGGGGGAGGGCATTCAGGTTTCCAATGAGCCAAGACCCAACAACTAGCAGGACACAAGTTCGTGGGCTCATAATTGTTGTGTAATGAAGTGGACGGCTGATGGCTGCTGCACGGTCATATGCCATCGCAGCCAGGATATAGCTATCTGTGTTACCCAAGGCAATCATGAAATACATCTGTGTTAGACAGCCCCCAAAGGAGATGGCTTTGGTGCCCAAGAGATGGTTGGCCAGCATCTTAGGGATGGTTACAGAAGACAAGAAGATGTCAGCAAAGGAGAGGTTAGCAAGGAGAAAATACATGGGGTTATGAAGTCTAATGTCAGAGTGAATGGCCAAGATGATGAGCAGGTTTCCAATCAGTGTGATGGGGTAAATGAAGAGGAAGAGGATGAAGAAGAAATCTTCCTGTTCCTGCTCCCTGCTGATTCCAAGGAGGATAAAATCCAGGGCAGAGGACCTGTTGTCTTCTCTCATGGATTCTTCAGCAGGAAAAGGGAGAGAAGTCCAAATTATTAATGAAGTTGCTATGTGTAATAATCATCCTCAACCACTTCTTTTGACTCCCTTATTTGTTGTGTCTAAACCTGGGTGACTAAATTCAGAAATAGGCAAATATGTTGGTGTGTAGGGTGGGGTGGGAGGGAGAATTTTTTTTGGTCAATAGGACTAATTGACAGTTGGCCCTGGATGCTTCTGTCCAAGAAAT
This sequence comes from Phyllostomus discolor, assembly GCF_004126475.2. Lineage (NCBI taxonomy): Eukaryota > Metazoa > Chordata > Mammalia > Chiroptera > Phyllostomidae > Phyllostomus > Phyllostomus discolor. The sequence goes on along the minus strand of NC_040910.2, from coordinate 75,399,781 downwards.
AATCGATCTTGAATCAGTGGTGCCCATCTTCCCAACCCCAGGACTATCATCCAACCACCTAGGGTCTAGATGCTTTGATGGACCTCACAGTAATAGTATAAATATGTGAAAAATACAGTTTAGTTGCCCATTTGTTTATATATGGCATAGTCTCTGCTCTTAAGGACCTTACATCTTAATGGAGAAGTCAGAATCGCATGCTAATTACACATGAAAAGGAAAGAACAGCATTTTGAAGTCTTTGAAAAACTATTTCAGGGCAAAGAAAGATCAGTGAGCACCCTAGACAAGTAGAAATTTTTTCACTGACCAAACTCAGGATGAGTCCAGAGCCAGCAGGTAACAGGCATCTAACTGGCATCAAAAGATTGCAAATCACAAAGACCACTGGGTTAGGCCATGTCAAAGCAAGACCAGTGAATTTACTTCCCTTCTTACCCATTTTAAAATAGACATTCACCTTTGATAGACTTTTATCTTTACTTCAAATCCTCAAATATATGTAATCGTGATGCTTTTCTCTTCAACCTTCTTCTACCTTTCTTTATTATTTCCTTGGCTGAGTCATCCACCTCCATCATGGCTTCAGTTGCAGATTAGTAGAATCTCAGATCTGTATCTGTGGGCTTAATCTCTTTTTTTCCATATTTCCACATTCAGTCACCCTGTCAACCTGTCTGACCAAACCTCATACTCTGTGAACCCACCCTAAGTAGACTGCAAATGTGTTTTGAGGAGGAGGACAATATCTTGTTCGTTTTATCTTTTCCAACAAGATTATTATGGAATAGTTCTCATTCCATTCACCAATCTGTTTGCAGTCAATACCTCTTGAATACTATGCAGGTTTATTCTATGGGTTCTCCACATGTGGGATGTTCACAGGCACATTCACCCAATTTACTCCTCACCTACATCTGATCTTGTTGATAGGTCATTTAAAATAATTCATAAATGCAGCATTATTTACAATGGCTAATATTCAGAAGCAGCCCAGTGTCCATCAGTAGATGAGTAGATAAAACAACTATGGGACATTTACACAATGGAATTCTACTTGGCCATAAAAAAGAAAAACATTTTACCCTTTGTGGCGGTGTGGCCAGACCTGGAGAATATTATGTTACATGAAATAAACCAGTCAGAGAAAGACAAATACCAAATGATTTCACTCATATGTGGAATCTAATGAACCAAAAAGCAAAATAGAGACAGACTTATAAATACAGAGCAGATGACAGCTCTAGGAGAAGTTTGGTGGTGGAGGGATGGAGCAAAAAAGGAAAAGGACTCATGGACATGGACAACAGGGTGGTGATTACTGTGGGGCAGGGAGTGAGTGGAGGTGGAAAAAGGTATAAGGGGGTAAATGGTAATGGAAAAGTACAATTAAAATGAAATAAAATAATTTATAATAATTTTTCTAATCATTGTCTCAGTGTTTCAGTTTGACCACCATCATGTTCTACCTGCAATATTGTAATCCTTTTTTAACTTCTTGACAACTGGTTCTCTCTTCTTTGATCCAATCCAAGGAATATTAATTGTGGCAGAACATTAGCTGCTTACCCTAATCCAAATCCCACTGGGGCAGTCAGCTAGACTACACTTCCCAACATCCCTTGCATTGAGGCATTGTCATGTGACTGAACTTCAGTCAACCCACCCAGTTGTTCCAGTTCTGGATTTTCTTCACACTGTCTTTGCCCTATTGTCAACTGATGTGAAAGGCCAGGAGGCAGAATGGGATGGCTGAGTCACAAGGCAGCATGAGCATGTGTCCAAAGTTTGCCACATCTAGGAGAGCCACCAGCTACTAAGAAGACACATTGGAACTGTTATATAGAAAAGAAACTTTTATACTTTTTAAACAAATGTACTTCTGTGATTTATTTGCTAGTATAGTCCAGGATATCCTAAGTAATTCACTAATTTTTCTAAATAGAGCTCTATTCCATAATTGATGCAGTCATTCATCCAACCAGCAGCTCTCAGGGTCTCCCATAGTGCAATGGGGATTATACACTAGGCATAGGGAATCCAGGTAAAATTATCTTTCCCCTAATAGATGTGCCTTTTCATGTCGACACCTACATTAATTTGGTTCTCCCTTGAAATGCCTTTTCCTATATTGCTACAGAATCATAATGTCTCAGAACTGAGAAGGTTCCACAAAACTGAGGACTCAGAGACTAGAGTTAGTTCAACTAATTCTAAGGAAGTATAAAATGAAGGGGGTGGGCTTTCTGCAACACGTCAACTAGGCTGATATTGACAGGTCACATTTTTATTAAAAGACCTAGAAATTCTAAATGTTATAAAAGTAAAATTAAAAAAATACATGTAACCAAACATAAAAGAAAGAAATGAAAATACCTAGTTATGAGAAAGAAAAAGAATGCTCCTTTAGATAGTACTGGATGGTGTGCTGGGTGGAGAGCTTCCATTTGCTCCTCCAAATTCATCCTCTTTTGTCTATCCTGCTCTGCACTCCTGAAGTTGATCAGTATCAGCTCAGTGAAGGGCTGCTGTATCCTCTGGCATCTGGTTTGGTTTAGTCAGTGGAGAGCTGCAGCAGAGATGGGAGGAAGTGAAGAGAGTGAGGCGGGAGAATTTTACTCCTAAAAAATCCTAATTTGTAGCTGCTTTATCCTTATCCTGGTAGGAGTTATAACTCCTACCAGGCAGCTGGTAATACATAGCTGTCTCTTTCTATCCCTGGGCTTTGTTAGCTCTTTTCTTCTCTCCTCCCAGGCAGACTTGGGGCTTAAAGTCCTTCCTGATGTTTCAAAACTGATTTCTGGATGGTAAATGTCACTGCCATGGAGGTGTCATTGCTTCTAGGTCTGCTCAGTGGACAGAGCAGAAAAATTACACATATGCATAGATGTGCATATATGCACACACCTCAACATCTCTCTGTTTGTGTGCCAATCTATAGTCTATTTATTATCTAATCTATCTATATGGCTATGTATCTATCGCCTTCAAATCCATGAGTTTACACACATACCTCCAGTCCCAGTCCAATACACAGGGTTTGTCCCCAGCCTTTTCCCTTTCCATATGTGAAAATCCCCCCCGGCAACAGTAAGAAAGCTGGCTTTCATTATCCACATTATAGTCACTTATTTGCTCAATCATAGAATACCAAAAGCAGATTCAGAATCACTAACCAATTCTATTATGAAAAATAAGTTAATAACAAGAAGAAAATATGTTTTTTACAGTTAAATATGTCATTAGTCTGAGGTACATAGTAAAAATACTATGTTCAAGAGCTACTTGGGTTAGCATTCCTCCCCCTTTTTAATGTAGTTCTGTTATTCATTTGAAATCCAGTTAGATTTATTTGTGTATGTTTGCCTTATGTTTGGGTTGATTTTTTCCTATTCATAATTTTATATCTATACTTGTAACTATACTTTATCTGTATCTATTTCTATGTAAATATACCTATAGATAAAGGTACAGGATCTATCTAACTTGCATATCTGCCTATATGGTGCAGTTTATTATCTGGTTAAATTATTTTCACACTACTCACACAGTCTTTCCAACAAATAACATAACTACACTGAAAGGGGCACAGGAAGAAGGAAGCTAATTCTCAAACACAATATCTTTGACTAAATCCAATGGGAAACATAAACACATATACTCTAGTTATTTAATTGTTTTTTTTCTCAGTGATATGGGTTAACATTTCTAAGACAACTTTATGTATATTTTAAGACTGAGCCTGTGTTTTCCAGTGTTTTTCTCTCTTTTTTAAAAGACTTTATTTATTTTTAGACAGAAGGGAAGGGAGAAAGAAAGAAAGGGAGAGAAACATTAATGTGTGGTTGCCTCTCCAGTGTCCCCTGCTGGGGGCCTGGCTTGCAACCCAGGCATATGCACTGAGTGGGAATTGAACTGGGAATTGAACTCTTTGCTTTGCAGTCTAGCACTCAATCCACTGAGCCACAGCAGTCAGGGCTCCAGTGTTTTTCTGAGTGAAGAGCAAAGAAAGCACAGGCCTCAGAGATGCTGATGGGGTGGGGCTATGCTGGATCTAAGGTCTGGTCACATGTGCAGCAGCTGCAATTGAAAGACTGATGCTGGGCACCCACTCTGGGGGAGGGCAACTGCTGGTGACCCCAGAGCTGTGAGTGTGCCTGAAGTCTGGAGTTTTCTTGCATCCCTTGCCCCTGGTGTCCCTTAGTCCTCAGTGTCTTCTGCCTGGAAGCTCACAAACTGTTGTTGTCCTCTACACAAGATATCTTAATCTTAGCAGAGAACTTTTATGACAATTGAAGTGTGCCATTTCAGATACCAGGAACCAAAGGAGATATTTTTGGATGGATCATGTGGCTCTCTAGTTCAACCCAAGAGACGGGCAGTTAGCAACTTTTCTTAAAGGAAACCCCAGTACTGTTGGATCACTTATTTCCTCCTCCCCAGTTACTGCTCCTGAGAGAATGTCAAGGCCATGGGACAATCACTGAGCTGCAAACTCCCGCAGGGCTCCTGAGAGAAACCACGCTGATGCTATCTGGGAAATAAATACATAGCAGCAGTCCCTGTATAGCCCAGGCCTGACACCCCAGGGTTATTCCTGAGGCCATGATGTAATGAATAGAGGCCTGTCTGCTGCCCTGCCTCAATTGAGGTGCTGGAGAGGCATGGTGTGACAGAGGTAGGCAACCTGGTCATGAGCCTGATACAATGTTCATAGCTCACATATAGACAACCTCTGAATATGCAGGCAACCTTTTCATATCCATCTTCAGTGATGTGGAAGATTGAAAAAGAGGGAATAGGTCATTGGTGATGGTGGCAGAGAGGAGCACAGGCAGGCAGGTAAGCTCCCAGCTGGGGTGGGACAGCAGCCCCAGCACAACCTGTGGGCAAGAGCAAACATGGACCAGCATGTCCCAGGTGTAGTGAAGATATGAAGGTCAGTATTCTCCATCTCTGAGGTGTCAGAGGCAAGCAAGGAGGAAAAGACCTAAGCATTTAATAATACGAGTATAACAAAAACTTGACATTGTTTGGGAGGAAGGATGATGTAAGTATGAAAGTCTTTTCTACCAGAAGAGAAAGACAAGAGATTCTCCCAGCAGGTAGTGGGAGCCACCAAATGAGGGGTGCAGAGAGTAGGCTAGGCGATGGAGGAGATCAGACAAAGGAGGATCCCTACAGACTGGTGTGTCTGGGAAAGCTTCGTAGACCAGAAGAGCAGGCAGGATGTAGAGCTGCCCCCTAACCCAGCAGGGTGGAGGGACTGGTGACTGGAGTGTCCCTTCAGCATGACATCTTGAGGATGGCTGCATTTTTACCTTCTAGCCCCTGAGGAAACACTTAGAAATTTGGAGTCTGTGTTTAGACTGAGAAACTGCTTCCTGTGGGACTGATCCTTGGTGTTAGGTGATCTCAGTGTTGGGTGGGAACAGAGAATGTGTACTAGTCTCTGGCTCTGCATCAGGACAAGACTATAGTTGTCACAGCTCCCAGTGGCAGACAGTATAGGGAACAGGGGTGGGAGGTGACAGTGCAGATTGTTCCAGGCAGAGGGAAAGACGAGGGAGAACATTCAGAGATGAGGACTAGGGAATGGGGTGAGGGAAGCCCATGTGTTCAAGAGGCTGACTAGTAGGGAATGTGCTGCCACTGCTTGAGCAGAGGCAGTGTCAGACTGACAGTGATGTGGAATGGACAGGTCCAGGGAGACATTCAGGCTGAGGCAGGTGCTGATGGAGGGGCCTTCCTTTCCTGTTGTCAGAGGGTACCAGTGTCTGGCAATAGGAGTGACAAGAGTAAAGAACAGATGTTAAATTGTAATGGAAAAAATTACAATAAAGATTAAAAAAAATTGGATCCAGATTTTTCTACTGTGTGACCTTCCTCAGCCACTTGGAGACTCAGTTTCCTCTTTAGCACAGGAAAATGGCAATGCCTGCTTCCAGGGGCTCTGCAGGGAGTTCCCTCTCTTTAACTCTGTGGTCCCCCAATTCCCACCCCCTCCTCATCTGGGAGGCTCTGGCAGGAACTTGCTGGGCTCAGCCTGACCATGCAGAAAATGCCCTTTACTTGGGCTGGGGGTGTTGCTCTGAGCCTGTATTCTCAGGGGTGGCCCAGCCAGGCATTCAGCTAGTGTGCCACATTCTGCCCTGTCCATGAGAGGGATTCAGCCTCAGATATTGCTCCATTCCAGTGTCTCTGTCCAGGCCCTTAGACCCTTCCCCTCCTCTGGGCTCCTGTCTGTGTGCACTTGGATGAGCTTCTGACAGCATAGAGAACCCTTTTCCCTGCAGCTCTGGTCCTCTGCTCCATCCACACAGGCTCTCCCCTAAGACTAAGCATCCCAGGGGTCTGCCCCATGGACGGGAGTCTGTCCCTTCATGACAACAGACCTGTGACTCATTAGAGGTAATGGAAGGAGCATTGGAAGCAGAGGTGTTGCAAGAGCTGCTCAGTTCATCCTCCCTTTCCACTCAGGAATCCTTCCTTGCACCAGGGCCTCACAGATGAGTCTTCCCTCAGTTTAGGGACAGATAGTGATGGAGACTCGTCCAAAAAAGACCCTCACGCCCCTCTTTGGATCAGGTTCCCATTCTATCTTTTGACGCTGCAAGTCTGGTCACCTCTTAACACTGTTCAGACAAATTTTTCAAACGCCTTTCAGGTGGCATTATATTGCATGCATTTTTCTGTATTATTAAAATTCTTCAGACCACATTTTACTCATGCATGAATTTCTCCTCCTTCTATCAATGCAGATGTCCCCTTACTCTCTCCACTGTATTCTCTAGCCTCTCTGAGCCCCTCTCAATGCCCTGAGGGTACCACACTTGCTTTTGCCTCAGCTCAGATGTTACTTCTTAAGATGCTAAGATGTTAGTCAGGAAGCCCTCCCAGACTAACAAGATTGAATTGAATATCCCTTCAATGTCCTCCTGTGGCATTCTATGTGACTCTCTATTACAATAGTTTACAAGCAAAGACCGAGTTTCTAGTCTGCTTCCACCACCCTTGGGGACAATGAAGAGAACAAGTCAGGCAAGGAACTTACTTTCATGAGGGAAAGAAAGGACCATGAACACATAAACACAGAAAGAAGAGAATCTTAGCAAGCAGAGAGTGCCATGAAAACAATGAGCGTGAGAACACCATGGAAGGTAACTGGGCTCTGGGTGTGGCTTCTTAAAATACAGATGTCAAGAAGGGACTCTCTGAGGAGGAGAATTTGGGCTGAGACTTCAAAGTGGGGTTGAGTCATTTAATTGGAATTGCATTGTATTTTGGACTGGGGCATTTGAATTTTTATATTATTGAATTCTTCCCAGGTAAGAATATGGAATGTCTTTCCATTTTTCATATTTTGATTAATTTTCTTCAATGAAACTTTATAGTTTTCTCCATATAAGTCCTATGCTTTATTGTTGCATTTACTCCTAAGTATTTTATAGATTTGGTTGTTGTTGTTACTATGAATTTATTTCTAGTCCCAGACTGCTTTTGCAAGAATGGAGAATTATATATATATATATATATATATATATAAATATATATAATATCTATATTATATATATTCTTCCATTCATCTTTATTTTATTATTTTATTTTTAAATTCTACTCCATTTTATTTTTATTTTTAAAGTATATTTTGTTGATTAGGCTATTACAGTGTCCCATTTTTTCTCTCTCCTTTATTCCCTTCCACCCAGCACCCCCACCCACCTGCATTCCAACCCCTTAGTTCATGTCCGTGGGTCATAGCTATAAGTTCTTTGGCTTTTACATTTTCTATACAATTCTTAACCACCCCCTGTGTATTTTGTACCTACCATTTATGCTTCTTATTCCCTGTATCTTTTCCTCCATTCTAGCCCCTCTGCTGCTTCTTCTCTGATAACCCTCCAGGTAATTTCATTTCTGTGATTCCTTCTTGTTCTAGTTGTTTGTTTAGTTTGTATTGTTTTGTTTTATTTTTTATTCTTTTTAGGTTTGGTTGTTGATAGTTGTGAGTTTTAGTGATTTTACTGTTCATATGTTTGATCATCTTTTTCCCCTTTGTGAGTTCTCTCCACCCTGGCTGCCTGTCTCCACCCCTCCTACTGGTCTGGATGAATATTTCTTCTTTAACTGCTTGGTTGTCAGACTTCCATACAATTTGATTTTCTGGTAGTTCTGTTTCTTTTTTGTTGTTGTTGTTTTGAAATTTGTTATTTTTCTTCTTTTGGTTCTTTGAGAAGGCAAAATGTATCTACTTACACCTCCACCTTGGCCAGAAGTCGTATTTATCCTTCTTTTAAAATTAAATTTATTGGCATAACATTGGTTAATAACATAACATTCAAACATACCATTCTACAATGCATTATTCATATATTGCATTGTGTGTTCATCACCCAGGGTCTAGTCTCCTTATCACCATTTTTGACCTCTTTTACCCTCTTCATCTTCCACCCAGCTGTCCTCCCCTCTGGTAATCACCATACTCTTATCTGTGTCTTTGAGTTTTTTGGTTTGTTCCTTTGTTGCTTTCTATTTTATATCCCACATATGAGTGAAATTATATAGTTCTTGTCCTTTTCCATCTGATATTTCACTCAGCATGATAGTCTCAAGATCCATCCGTGCTGTCTGAAATGGCAATATTTTATTCTTTTTTATGACTGAGTAGTAATGCATTGAATATATGTACCACGTCTCCTTTATCCAGTCATCTGTGGAAGGACACAGGTTATTTCCATGTCATGGCCACTGTGAATAATGCTGTAGTGAACATAGGGTGCATAAATCTTTATGAATAAGTGTTTTCAAATTCATCCTTCTTTGTATACATAATCTATTTGTATCTTCACATGCTTACATGTTCCTGACATTCTGCTCACACTTAAGTAATATTGTTGAATGAATGAGTGTCATTCTATTAGCACTGGAAATGACATCTCTTCTTGCACTGTGGGGGAGAGAGAATCTTTGAAACACCCAGGTAGTGAGAGGGAGAATCATTTTTGTGTGGTTGAAGATAAAAGTTGAGGTTTCAGATTTTGAGGGAATTGAGCTCGAATTGTGATTCTACCACTTAGAAACTGTGTGGACTAGGCAAATTATTTTTACTTAATTTGTCTGATTATCGGTGTCCTCTTATATAGGTGGAGCTAATAGCTTCTATTATTTTTTTTTGTAGATAGTTTAAAAACTTTATTTTTCACAGTGGAATAGCTATTAATAGCTCCATTTTACAGGCATAGAGGGGTAAGTACCTTGCTCAAATTTCAGAGTGTAGATTCATAATTGAACTCAGGCCAAAGTGAAGCCCAAATGGGCCTAATCATAGTGCTCTTCTAAAAACGGGAGATGTATGCAGAGCTCAGGGTTGTATGCCTGTGTGAACCTGACTAGTCATTGGCAAATAGTCCTTAGGAATGTCACCTATTACTAGTACTTTGAGACAAAGATTATTGAAACTAAAATTCTCCTTAGGTGAATGCTTTTCCAGTGATTTTCTAAATTTTCCTTTCCATTCTCTCATACTCCTGATTGCTATACTTGATTTTCATTTCACTGTCAGAAGTTATCCATTTTTATTGCAAGTAGTCTACTTTTTCATTCATCTAAGAAGTCCTTATTGCCAGTTGCCAGATATAGCTTCTATTTCATACTGTAATGTGAAGGTTAAATAAACTTTGGAAAGTATTCTTGAGAGCAAACTCTCAATATATGTTGACTACTCTTTTAAATTGCTTGGTAGATGTTCTTTGAAATTTATATGTTCCAGGATATGACAACTTATGGGTCTTTTTTTTTTCAATAATTACGTGCAGAATTCAGGGGACCAATTAGATTTTCAAATGCAAAACTCTTTCCATTGTAGTACAATTTCCATCAGATTCACGTATTTTTCTTTAGTTTCTTTGTAGTTGCTCATGATATTACAATCCTAAATATTAAGCATACATCCTGAAAACAATCTTTTCCACATTCCCTAAATATTATTTGTTACAGGGTACAGGCAAGAAGGGGGACCCCAAATGGCCATTTGAAATGGGGTCCAGAACTCAAGGTGTCCAGGAAATTTTAAGATTTTTTCACCCCTTCCCCCACAGGTGTGAGTTGGGGGAAGGGGCACACAGGGCAAGAACATGCAGGGCAGCTTTGCAGCTAATCCATGGCATGGTCATTTAACATACCTATAGCTTTTGGCTGGTTATTTGGATATGCTAAATAGCTATGGCCATGCTCTGGGCCAGGGGAATGGAAACGGACCCCCTCCAAGATGTGATTGGGGGGCAGGTCCCCTGAGTTACAGCACCTGAGTGGGAGCTCAGAGAAGATTGGCTCCATGACATGGGGTCACACATGCCCAGACCCACGATGGCGACCAGAAAAGCTGGAAAGGACAGCAGATTGAGAGCAAGTGTTACCGAGTGTGGGAGGAGTCGGAAATAGGGCTGCAGAGGAAGATTGGCACAGTGATATAAACCCAGACATGTTAGCCATTGAGGAGAGAAGCGCGCGGTTTTGGCTGAGTGGGGACTCCTGTGGCCCTGGGAGAGAGGACCACGTGCCTTTGCCAGAGTGGGGACACCCACAGCTTTAGAAGGGGGAACCACCACCTGGCTTTAGCAGAGATCCTGGCAACTCAGCTGAGGGTGCTGGGAACCGAGGGAGGCCTACCAGCCTAGCACGGCTGAGCCATGGACTTCTATTTCCTTTCCTGAGTTACAGTACCCCAGACTGGGCAAAGGGGGAAGGAGGGACTGTGTTTGTTTGTGGGTGTTTTAAGGGACTTTGGGATTTTGATGAAGACATTATTAGGTCACTACTTTAAGTCGATATAGCATTAAATAAACATTTCCTTTCCTTTTAACGAATCTCTGGCATTGAGAGACATCTTTCCTATAGACGGTGGACATAACGGACCTGGGGGTTTCTTTCAGTAATAGTATATTGTCCCAGGCCCCCCTTGTATTGTTCTGTAACATATTCACACCAACCTGATGAATAATAATTTATTATTATCCAATTCTGGTGTACATACAGATTTCTCCACTGAAAAATAGCTTTTTCAGTTGGTTTATCAAAATAAGAATTTCATCTGGGACTTTGCACTGTGTCTGGTTGTTATGAATCCTGCTGTAGACCCTTCATCTCTAGCAACTCAGTGTTGCACAACAGTGACTGATTGAATAGATTGCCTCATTCTCCTATTTCTAAAAGCTATGTTCACTCAAAGCAGCATCAGCACAATCTGGAGCTTATTGAAATGTGGATTCCAAGTCCTGCTCCAGACTCACTGCATGCAAATCTGCATTGACTTGTGTGCCCCAGGAGGCTTATATGCATGTTAAAGTTTAGCAGGCTCTGTGGTAGAGTGTCCCATCTTCATCTATTTATTTTTCCTGTTGGAGCTAATTTGCTCCTTGAGATCCTATGTTCCTATAAATGGAAGTTATTGCTAGCAGTTTGATTACATTGAAGTTGAACATTTTTTGGTAAAATACATCACATTATATCCTGTGCCATGATTGATTGATAGAAAGATTAACCCCTGAATTTGTAAAATGAGAGACTGGTCCCTCCATTGTAAACTCACATTTTCCTTCTTGTGAGACTGGGAAGGAATCTGTGTGGAGTGTTTGGCATCATATAAATATCTGGTTCTCCACCAGCCATTCACCCAATGACTTTAATACCATTTAATATCTTTTTATCCCTGCCTGAATCAAGGGTTTAATGGGGCATTAAAGTGTTCTTCATATACAGAGGGGAGAGAAGAGGGAATTTCAGGGGGGGAATGGGTAGGGTTTACAGGAACAAATTTGGAGGACACATGGACAAAAACTAGGGGTGGGGGGTAATGGGGGGGAAGGGGGGAGGGATGGGTGGGTGAGCTGGAATGGGAGTAGGGGGGAGAAAACTGTACTTGAACAATGATTAAAATAAAAAAAAAAGTGTTCTTCATATAGATCTTAAAATCTTCTCAGGTGCTTTTCCCCTAGGTATTTTGCCTTTTTTTAGGTTGCCGTTTGGTTGGACAGGGTGGGGCAAAAGTAGGTTGACAGTTGTTCATATGACAAACAATATAATTAATAAATAATAATATAAGAATAAACTCTGTTTCATGTACTCTCACCTTTAAACCTGCTTTTGCTCTCACCCTATGAATGGGTTCTTCTCTTTCATCACAACTTCCAACTGAATGTTGTTTGTGTATATGAATGACTGATTTGTGCTGTTGATTCTAAAAGATATGAGTCTTAACTGTTTTTCAGCTGATTTTCTCCAACATTATTTTCACATTTTTCATACTTATCAGACTTTAAAATCAATCTTATACCTGCTTTATCAAGTGATTTTGGAAGTTTTCCTTCTCTTTCTGTACTCTGAATAGAAAAAGAGATTCTCTCTCTTTTTAAAAATTATTTGTTGTTGATTTTACTGTTAACGGTTGTTCCATTTTTTCCCCTTTTGCTCCCCACCCCACCTAGCACCCCACAGAGCCTGAGGCCATCCCCACACCATTGTTCATGTCCATTGGTCATGCATATTAATTCTTCAGCTACTCCATTTCCTATACCGCACTTTATATCCCCCTGGCTATTCTATTACTACTTATTTGTACTTTAAAAAAAAGATACTATTTATTGATTTTTAGAGAGGGGAATGGAAGAAGAGAGGGAGAGAAACATTAATGTACAGTTACTTCTTGAGCACTCCTTTCTGTGGACCTGTCCTGCAACCCTGAGAAGTGCCCTGACTGGGAATTGAACCCACAACCCTTTAGTTTACAGTCCAGTGCTCAATCCACTGAGCCACACTAGCCAGGGCTGCTTATTTGTACTTCTTAAACCCCTCACCTCTTTACCCATTCTGCAACACCTTCTAAAGGTTTGGTGGGAGGTCCTGTGAACTCAGTGTTGCTGGCCCTTCTTCAGGGAGGAGCTTTTGACAGGGATACTAGAATCTGCTCTGGTGGTCAGTTATTTTCCACCTCTCCTGAAGGAGGATGTTACACTCCGGTTCTTTGCCATGTGAGTGCTTCCTGTGGTAGGCCAGAGTTCTGTGTCCCTCTGCTGTCTGGGTGGGCATGTTACTTGTTTTACTTATGAAGCTGAGTAGATGTGATATGACATGCCAGTTTCAAGCAAAACATTTAAAAGCATAATTAGCCCTCTCTCTCCTTTCTCCTTTTCTTTAAGAATGGCATATCCCAAGGACTGCTTTAATCACAGCAGAATGCAGCTTGAAATTGCTGTGTAATATAAGTGAGGAAATAAATCTTTTTGTAATCCATTGAGACTGAGGACAGTTTCTACTGCACTATAACCAAAAGAAAAACAATTAATATGATATATTTAGTGGGATGTAGTTGGCTCAGACTTTCTGTTTCCACCATCAAAATGCCCTCTATATCAATGATTCTGTCTCTGTTCCTCTTGCTTGCTTAGCTTGTTTTTTAGATTCAAGTATTGATAGATTTGTATTTTTGCCATTTTATTGTTCATAATTTTGATCTTTTTTTTCTTAAATAAGTCCCTTCAACATCTCGTATAACAATGGTTTTGTGATGATGTACTCCTTTAGTTTACTCTTGTCTGGCAAGCTCTTTATCTGTCCTTAGATTCTAAATGATAGCTCTGCTTGGTACAGCAATCTTGGCTATAGGTCTCTGTTTTTGACGACTTTGAATACATCTTGCCAATCTCTTCTGCCTGCAAAATTTCTTTTGAGGAATCAGCTGATTGTCTTATGGGAAGTCCCCTGTAGATAACTAACTTATTTCTTACTGCTTTTATTTTTATTTCTTAAAACCCTTCCAAGTGCCAACCACACTGTGCAGTGCTTTTTTAACTTCCATATATAATATCTTTTTATTTCTTATTTCTTTTAAATAATCTTATTGTTGTTCAATTACACTTGTCTGTATTTACCCCCTACCACTCCCTTCCACCCCAGCCATCCCCACCTCCCTCCCCTGCTTCCACCCCTCTTTGGTTTTGTCCATGTGTCCTTTATAGTTGTACCCAAAAACTCTTTCTCCCACCCCCAATTATTTGCCCTCCCCTCCCCTCTGGTTACTGTCAGATTGTTCTTAATTTCAATATCTCTGGTTATATTTTTCTTGCTTGTTTGTTTTGTTGATTATTTTCCAGGAAAAGGTGAGATCATGTGGGGGAGCTTCGCCTACAGAGTCCCCCATCCACCATGGATGAGAATAAGTCTACCAAGACATAATCTGCTTGGGGAGGAAGGTGGCGGATCTCTCAAATGAGATGAGCCAAGAGCCTTTTCCTCAATGGGCTTTTATTGGGTTTCTTTGCACAAGAATACAGCTAAAGCTCATTAATCATTGTCAGGCAGTAAGGATCAAACAATAGATAACAATGAACTCTAAGGGCCTATTTTGAGTCAGGGTCTATTAGCTAAAGAGATACAAAACTTTGGAAGACAAACTCATTTTCTGCTCAGATCTTTATCATTTAATTAAGAACATTTTTAGCAAAGCAGGTTTCATGGGATTTTAGGTATTCTTTCTTAGGCTTAATAACTGAGGGAGCCTGCCCTTTCCAGCACAGGGCTGCACCACCCTTTGCCATTGTTTCAGGCTTACATCAGGCAGTGGAATTAAGGCAGTCAAGAGATTAGGAGACTTCTCACAGAAAGAATGATGACTCTGGCTTTGTCAAAGTCAAGGGGCAAAGGTCCATCACCCCCCTTTGCTCTAGCGACTCAGGTCCTTCCTTGGGGCCTCCATGTGATCGTGCCTGTCTTAGATCATTCCCCCCTTGGGGAATCTTACCTGTCATTGGCTAACCAACCAGGCACTGGGGGCCAGTTATGGATGAAGGAAAAGTAGCAGAGGAGGCGCTCCTGCCAGAGAGATAAGCTTTATTTGCTTAGTGGCTTCTGGTCCTAAGGTTGCTCCCTCAGCCTTAGCCTTGTGGGGTTAGAGCTTTTGGAACCAGACAGGGTAACTCTCAACAAGATCACATGGTATTTGTCCCTTACCACCTGGCTTATTTCACTTAGCATAACGCTCTCCAATTCCATCCATGCTGTTGCACAGGTAAGAATTCCTTTCTTTCTGCTGCATAGTGTTCCATTGTGTAAATGTACCATTGTTTTTTTTATCTATTCATTTATTGAGGGCAACTTGGGTTTCTTCCAGCACTTGACTATTGTAAATGGTATTGCTATGAACATTGGGGTGCATAGGTTGTTTTGGATTGGTGTTTCAGAGTTCTTAGGGTGTAATCGTAGCAGTGGAATTGCCAGGTAAAAAGGCAGTTCCATTTTTAGTTTTCTGAGGAAATTCCATACTCTTTTCCACAGTGGCTGCACCTTTATCTTCAACATTTGGCATCTTACTTATGCTGTGTCCTGGAGTGGACATCTTTGAAACCATCTTGTGTGGGATTCTCTGCACTTCCTGGACTTGTTTGTCTATTTCCTTCACCAAATTAGGGAAGTTTCCTTTCACTGTTTTTCAAATAGATTTTCAATTTCTCACTCTTTCTCTTCTTTTTTTGGCACTCTATGATGTAAATGTTGGACCCCTTGAAGATGTGCCAGAGGCTGCTTATACTATTTGGCATTTTTTTTGGATTCCTTTTTCTTCTTCTTGTTCTGATTGGTTATTTTTTGTATCCTTATGTTCCAAATCATTGATTTGGTTCTCAGTTTCATGCACTCCACTGCTGTTTCCCTGTAAATTGTTCTTTATTTCGTTAGTGTATCCTTCATTTCTGACTGGAATGTTTTATTCTGTTGAGGTCCACAATCAGTTCCTGGAGCATCCTTGTACCCAGTGTTTTGAAGTTTGCATCTGGAAGATTGCTTATCTCCATTTTGTTCAGCTCTTTTTCTGGAGTTTGGATCTGCCCTTTCATTTGCACCATGTTTCTTTGTCTCCTCATTTTGGCAACGTTCCCATGTTTGTTTCTATGTATTAGGTAGAGCTGCTTTGACTTCATGTCTTGGTAGAGTGGTTTCATGTAGTAAGGTCTTGTAAGGTCCAGTAGCACAGCTCCTCCTATGATCCAAGCAGAGTATTCGAGGTGTGCTCTTTGTGTGGGCTGAGTACACCCTCCTCTTGTAGTTAGCCTTGGTTTCTGTTGGCTGATCAATGGGTGGAGTTTTCCCAGGCCAGTCACTGCAAGGATTTGCTGTGACCACTGACCACCAACCTCTGCCCTTCATGGAGGATCAGCTGTGCAGGGGCATGGTGGTGCTGCTCTGATGTGTTCTATACCTGTCCACAGGGTTTGCAGGTCCTAGGGTTTCCTTGGTGGTGCAGGCCAGGATCAGCCCACACCTGTATTCTGCCCAAGGCCACCTTACCTGAGCTATAAAGCAATCCGAGATGGCTGCTATTTATGCTGGGCTTGGAGATTCCAAGGTGAAGCAAAGCTGTGAGTCTAGGCTGGCTGCTGCTTGTGCTTGGCCTGGGGCTCACTGAGGCCAGCTGTTGCTTGTTTGATAGGATTTAGGAAATTTTGAAGCATGAGCCAAGACTAGCCACTCACATGGAAATATAACTTGGGTGGGCCAGTACATTGGGTTTGGCAGAGTCTCTGGGGATCTCTAAGGTGGGTCAAACAGTGTTAGCCAGGTTGATGGAGACTCAGATATGGCATCATCTTTCTAGTGCTGTGGAAGGACAGTTTAGGAACAGGTTAATTGCCTCTATTTCTTAATGCCAGACACTTCAGTTTCTCCCTGTATACCACTGGTACCCTTCAAGTTGCTACCCTGGTGCTGGAGCTCTGAGGAAGGGGGTCTGAATATGTGAATTCATGTGTGGGTTCTTTTAGAGGAACTCCTTGGGGGTCCACAAATTTCTTCCACCATCTCAATATTTGTTTTTGTTTTTGTTTTTTTTTTTGAGCTAGAAGTTGTGGGGACTTATCTTCCAAGCACTGGGACCCTGGGCTGTGGGACCTAATGTGGGGCTGGGACTCCTCACTCCCAAGATGTCCATCCAGAATTTTTATCCACCATACATGGGTGAGGGACTAGCCTGTTCTGTGTCTGCATGCCTCCCCAACAGTCTGAATGGATGTGGTTTCTTTAGTTCTGTATTTGTCAGACTTCCATTCTACTTGATTTCTGATGGTTCTGCATGATGGTTGTTCTATATTTTAGTTGTAATTTTGATTTGGTTGTGTGAAGGGGTGAGCCATGTCTGCCTATGGTGCCATCTTGACTGGAAATCCCATAGGATTTTAACATAGGCAGTTATGTCTATCTCATTAGATTGAAAATTCTCTGGGATTAAGAATTATAATTGTTTTATTTACCTAGCATTCTACCAGGTCCAGAGTTGGTACTTAATATCTGTTGAATGAATGAATAAATCAAACTTCTTGATTCTCCTGAGAACACAGATGAAGAAAAAGAAACCAAAACTAAAAGGAATGTACAAAAGCAAAAACGGGTAAAGAAAGAAAGAAAGAAATCTAGTTTAATTTTCTTAAATTATGTCTCTCATGCTATTTAGTATATGGCATTTAGTAGTTTTCAATAAAAACATACAGTGCAAATAGTATGTGATCAGTACAAATACATTAAAGTAATTCTTTTCTCTAGAGTTCAGAGAATGACACATTCATTAATAACATAGAGTGAAATATGTTTAAAGAGTTTTAATGGGTCTCACTCCATGTCTCTTTCTCTGACTTCTAGGCATATGGCAGGAGGGAACCAGACGACTTTCTTTGGGTTCCTCCTCTGGGGACTCTCAGAGCATCCAGAGCAGCAGCACATCCTCTTCCTGCTGTTCCTGTGGATGTATGTGGTCACTGTGGCTGGGAACCTACTTGTTGTCCTGGCCATTGGCACTGACACACATCTCCACACGCCCATGTACTTCTTCCTTGCAATCCTTTCCTGTGCAGACATCCTTTTCACTTCCACCACTGTGCCCAAGGCCCTGGTGAACATTCAGTCCCAGAGCAGATCCATTTCCTATGCAGGATGCCTGGCTCAGCTCTACTTCTTCTTGACATTTGGGGATATGGACATCTTCCTTCTGGCCACAATGGCGTATGACCGCTACATGGCCATCTGCCACCCTCTGCACTACATGATGATCATGAACCGCCAGCGCTGCACCCTCCTGGTTACTGTCTGCTGGACCCTTACAAGTCTTGTTGCCATGACCCACACCTTCCTCATATTCCGGCTCTCTTTCTGCTCTAAGAAGATCATTCCTGACTTCTTCTGTGATCTGGGACCCCTGATGAAGGTGTCCTGCTCAGACACTCGGGTCAATAAGCTTGTGCTCCTCTTCTTGGGGGGAGCAGTCATTTTAATCCCCTTTATGCTCATCCTGGTCTCTTACATCCACATCTTTCTAGCCATCCTGAGGGTCCCCTCTGCCCAGGGAAGGTACAAGGCCTTCTCTACTTGTGGGTCCCACCTTGTTGTTGTTGCCCTGTTCTTTGGTACGGTGATCAGAGCTTATCTTTGCCCCTCGTCCTCATCCTCCAACTCAGTGCAAGAGGACACAGCTGCTGCTGTCATGTACACAGTGGTGACTCCCCTGCTGAACCCTTTCATTTATAGTTTGCGGAACAAGGACATGAAAGGAGCCTTGGGAAGACTTCTTAGGGGCAAAGTCTCTTTCTCATGGGGCAAGTAATGTCTGCAGAGAGACTGCAGGTGTTCTCTGTTCTGTCCAGTGAAAAGCTTGACAGAAATTGATACCTCATGTGTCTCATTTTTGAATCCCACAGTTGTCTCCTCACCACTCCCCTCCCAACTTCCCCACAAGAATTTGATAATGTTGAGAAAAATTAAGGTTTTGCATTGTGCTTTAAAGTTAATCTGTTAAGAGTAGCTTATTTACTCATTTATTTCACTTGTTATATAACTTCAGGAGAATGAATGTCTTTTGCAATGTTCTTAATTCAAAAATTTTGTGCAGCCTTTTATGTTATTCATTTAAAACTTGATCCTGGAAGGTAGATTAATTATAAAAATATTCACATGTTATGTCAATATTGGGTGTGAAAGAGTTTATAACATTAAGAGAACTACTATATTTTTTCCTACAAAAATAGGAAATTATACAAATACTTATTGACTGAAGGTTATGAGTTAAAAATATAATAATCATTAAAATAAAGCACAGTTACAATTTTGTTCTTTCTCTGAGTGTGTGATGAGAATACTTAAGATCTACCTTCTAAGACAACTTCAAGTATATAAGTGGTATTGTTATCTATATTCACACTACTGTGCATTCAATCTTCAGAAATTCTTCTTTTATTTTTGTTGAAGTATGGTTGTCTCCATTTCAACCCCCTACTCTCCCCCAGCCTAGCCATCCCCACCTCCCACCCTTAATCCTACTCCTCTTTGGCTTTGTCTATGTGTCCTGTATAAAGGTTCCTTGACAACCATTTCCCTCTTTTCCCCTGTTATGCCCTCCCACCTCCCCTCTGGTTACTGTCAGTTTGTTTTTCATTAATCTTGCAGAACTAATATTTGTATCCTTTGACCAATATCTGCCCTGTCCCTTATATTGCTAAAAAGGCTCACAGATAATGTTGATATTGGTAGTCTAAAGTCCACACTTCAAGTAGGAAGACTATGAAGTAAGAAAAGTACCTGTAATTAGAAAATTATAAGACACTGGAGAAAGAATTTGAAGAAGGTACAAAACATGAAAACATACATTGTATTCATAGATGGGAAGAATTAGCATCATTAAAATATTCATACTACCCAAAGCAATCTATAGATGCAATGCAATCCTTATCTATAGCATTCTTCACAGTGCTACAACAACAACCCAAAAACTTATATGGAAGAACAAAAGACACCAAATAGGCACAACAATCTTGAGAAAGAAGAAGGAAGTTGGAAGAATCACATTACTTGATATCAAAATATTCTACAAGGCCATAGTAATCAAAACAGCATGACATTGGCATAAGAGCAGGCATGTAGATCAATGAATCAGAATAGAGAGCTCAGAAATAAACTGATACCTGTATGGTTAACTAATATTTCACAGAAGAAGCAATGATATACAATGGGGTGAAGGCAGTCTATTTAAAAATAGTGTTGGGCCCTGGCTGGTGTGGCTCAGTGTACTGAGTACTGGCCCATGACCAAAGGGTCACTAGTTCCATTCTCAGTCATGGCACATGCCTGGCTTGCAGGCCAGGTCCTCAGTGTTGGGTGTGCAAGAAGCAGACACACATTGATGTTTTTCTTCCTCTCTTTCTCCTTTCCCTCCCTTCTCTCTAAAAATAAATAACATTTTCAAAAAATAAGAAAATGGTGTTGGGATAATTGGACAGATACATGCCAGAAATGAAACTAGACCATATTTTTACACCATATACAAGAATAAACTCAAAATGGATTCAAGATGGAAATGTAAGAGCTGAAACCATAAAATGCCTAGAAGAAAACATAAGCAGTAAACACTCTCACCTTTCTGTTAGCAATATTTTTTTCTGATATATCTCCTCAGGCAAGAGACACAAAAACACATAAACAAACGAGACTACATCAAACTAAAACATTTTTGCGTAGCACATAAAACCATCAACACAATGGAAAGTCAACCTGCTGAATGGGAGAAAATATTCACTATTGATACATCTGATAGAGAATTAATATTCAAAATTTATAAAGGAACTCATAAAACTCAATACCAATTGAACCCAAACAATTCAATTAAAACATGAGCAGAAGACCAAAATAGACATTTCTCCAAAGAGGACATAGAAATGGCCAATAGACATATGAAAAGATGCTCAGCATCACTTATCATCAGAGAAATGCAAATGAAAACTGCAGTGAGATATCACCTCACACCTGGCAGAATGGCTACCATCAATAAGTTGACAAGTGTTGGTGAGGATAGGGTGAAAGGGGAACCCTCATGCACTGTTAGTAGGAATGCAGATTGGTGCAGCCACTGTGGAAAGCAGTGTGGAGATACCTCAAAAAATTAAAAATAGAACTGTTTTATGACCCAGCAATCCCACTTCTGGGAATATATCCCAAGCAATCCAAAACAATAATTTGAAAGACTATCTGCACCCCCATGTTCATTGCACCATTAATAACAATAGCCAAGATTTGGAAACAGTCCAAGTGCCCACCAGAAGATGAGTGCATAAAAAAGCAGTGGTACATTTACACAATGGAACACTACTCAGCCATAAAAAGAAGGAACTCTTACCATTTGTTATGGCATGGATGGACCCAGAGAACATAAAGCTGTGAGGGAAAGACAAATATCATATGATTTTACTCGTAAGTGGAACCTAATGAACAAAATAAAGTAACAAAAAAAGAACACACATCATGCTGTCAGAGGGGAGGGGGCTGTAGGACTGGCTGATAAGGTGAAGAAATTAAGCAAAAACAATGCAACATTATAGACACAGACAACAGCATGGTGTTGACTGACCATAGGGGAGGGTGGGAGGAGGTAGAAGGGGGTATAGAGGAAATAAATGATGGTGGAAAGAGGCTTGACTTGGGATGGTGAACACAAAATAGAGTAGACAAATGTGTTATAGAACTGTATGCCTGAAACCTAAATAGTTGTATTAAGCAATGTTTTACCAATAAATTCAGTAAGAAGGTTTAAGAAAAAGTATAAATATAAACACATTTGCCTTTGCTTTAACGTTGTTTGTCAGCCTCCAAGGATTTTTTAGAAGAATATTGATGTGGATTTCTTCTTCTATTTAGTTTGGATGCTAATGAAAATCCCCTCCAGGTCACAAATATAAGGTGATCCAAGGTACAGAAGTTGTCACTCCTGGCTCAGATGTGTGAACACTTGTGTTCAAACTTCTCTGTCCACTTCTGTACCATCCCCTCTCCCTCCTTCCACACATAAACCTGCATTTTTGTGAAACATCTTTTCACCTTAGATGTGATGGTTGGACATATTTATCAATCATGTTGCCCCATGTAGGGGATACGAATCTTTGATTAGCAAGTAGTGTGCTCCTAAGACTGTGGAAATGTCACTGTAACCTAAAAAACCTAATGACAGTGACTGGCAGGAGACCTCATTAGACTCAGTGTGGCTGTTGTTGGATATGTCCAGTGAAGGAGAGATAATTGTTCACTGCATTTATCAAGTAATAGAACAGCCCACAATGATGGTTCCTACTGGGTGCACAGCCTGTCTCAGAGTGACCCAAAGCATCTGCCTTTGCCTATTGTCCTTTCCCAGTGGAAAGGTGACTGAAACCAGTTTTATGCAGCTGTTTGCTTGCAGATCCCAGCCAAGGCCTTAGAGAAATGGCAGCTATTTGATGTTCTGCAAACAAGAAAAATGCTATAGTCCTTGTGTCACTGGCCAGTGGTCCCTGAATCCTGGATTCTTCTTTTCAACAGGATTCCAGCCATGTCAATCAAATCATTTGAAATATTTTATGAGACAGGGACAGTATGTGAGAGAAACTGGACATATGTCTCTGAATGCCCATGTGCATACAAAGCTAAGATACAGTTAGTCATTGCCTGTGCCTGCTCCAAAGGCCCACCTCCCCTGTTTCACCCTCCCAGAGGTGGGCCTGTCAGTGATGAGCCATGAACTCCGAAAGTCAAAAAGTCTGTGATGGTCATTGAGAGTGAATGAGGACAAAAGAGTGCCGCTGCTATGCCCACTTGTGGGGACATCAGATCGCAGCGCAGCACAGCCCCGATGGCCTCTCTCCCTCTACCCCACTCCAGCGCCATCACACGGCTGCTCCCAAAAGGAAACACCAGGAAAGATGGAAACTTCTTAGCAATGGCAATTCTTCCTGGTGAAAAAATCCAGGGTCTATTCTGTTCTGTTTCCATTTCAATCCTCCTTTTCGTAGTAAACATTGGTTATCATTGTCCACATCCTTCAAAAGTAGTCCTATTCATTCATACCTCTGTGTTAAAGGCCAATATCTGACGTGCATATTCTCACAGCACGCCCGTGAGAAATCTTGAAACACTGCCTATACAGGAATGAATGGAAAGATATCCAAGGTGTCTCGAAGACCCGGGCACTTTCCTACTGTGACCGGCTCTCATGTCATAATGTTGAACGTGGTCCCTATCCCAAGGTACTGCAAATGTTAACCTGGGGGCTCCTTTATCCTCACGGAACCTTTGCTCCTTATGGAGTTTCACTCCAACCCCAAATTGTATTATTTTGACACCAAAGGACAGTCAGTGTCCCCATCCATTACGTGGTCAGACACAAAAAGCCTCGGGTGCTCTCATGTCACGCCCACCAGAATCCACAGTGGGAACATGCACAGAGACAGGAAGGGATCAGGGTCTGCCCGGGCAGAGCGGGCAGGAGGAGGAGGAGCGAGGCAGCTGCAGGTCCTGGGTTGGTCTGGCCCAGCTTGGAGCTTGTTCTGGAACGAGGGAGTGCTTGGGACGTGATGGATGGTTTGGAAAAGCTGTGAATGTAGCGAAGACTGCTGGGATGGACACGCTGGAGGATCACACAGGTCAATTTCCGTTTCACTTAACTTAAATTTTACTTGCTTTTCACATTTCAATAGAGTTTATACAAGATACATTTTAATTTAAGGGAGTACTATACTAACACACGAGGTTTAAGAGTACAGGTAAGAGACGGGGAACTGTAGAAATTGGAGTCAGAGGGCAGGGGGTCGCTCTGTGCCCGGGGCAGTCAGCAACGCCAGGGGCTGAGTCCGTGGGTCTGTGGGCCTCTCAGCAGCAAAGACCAGTGGCTCTGGGGCCTTGAGCGGTTCTGCTTCTTGCAGTTGCGTTGTAGCTATGCCTGGGGCTGGCTCGGGCCCTGGAGAAGGCCCAGCACTTGGCATTTCCTCTTCAGGTATCTCTTGTTCTTGGTCTTGCTCTGGAACTGGTTCTGTAGTAGCGAGAACAGAATGATTAACTGCCAAGACCCCCTCTTACACATCTTGTGAGAGCAGGAAACTTCCCATGTTCGTGGACAAAGTCTCAGGTTAAATCCAGAGGTGACCAATTCTTCCCAGGCTGCAGGCCATGGAGACAGCAACCTGAGCTGATGCTCTGCTCCTACTTATCCCAGCCTCTAGAAGCCCTAGCCTGTGTGGCCCTGCCCTACCACTGCCCACGAGCCCATCACATACCCAGTCCTATTGCTCCTCCTCACCCTGGGTGCCTGCCTCAGAGGGCTAAATGTGCTGCAGCTCTGAAAGGAGAAGCTGGGCCCAGTGCTCCAGGACTGAGCCTGGAAAGTTGAGAGCTCTAGGTAGGCCAGCAGCATCATCAGGCACAGAAATTCCGGGGGCTTGAAACAATTCTCAGGGGCCTGGTCCAGCCAGATGTCCAGGATGGAGGAGATGGCCCTGGGACAGACCAGAGCAGCTGAGTCTGAGGCCTGGCTTTGCCTTCTCCACAGCTCTCCCTGAGCTTTCCCATGGGGTGTGGGCCCCTGCGCCTCCTTCTGCTGCCCAGGAAGAGCCAGTCCTGCTCAAGGCCTCCCTTCAGTCGGGCAGTCCTGGCAGAGATGGGCCTGGTCACTTGTGAAGGGCTCACACAAGTCCTCTGTCACTGAGAGCTCTGGCTCAATGACGTGGGTGTGGGTCAGCTTGCTTCAGGGCAGCCCTGCACCCTCTGTCAGTGTCCCTGCCACCTGCTCATGGAACTGAGAACCCCATGACGGGAGGGAGGGTGGTGCATGCTCTTTACTCGGCACTCCTTGGCCCATAGTCAGTGTTCAGGAACATAGACGAGTTAGAGAAGAAACATACTCTGTGTCTAGCCCTGGCTTCCCAGGACCCACCTAACACCTCCCACTTTAGCTCCTGCAGCTTCTTGCTGTCTGATTACCAATGTGCCCAGGGAGGGTGTTCTCTTCCCACTGACACTGAGTTCCCACAGGGCAGAACCCTCAACTGAGCTTTCACTGAGCTTACTGAGCATAGTGTTTCTCACAGCCCCTATTTGGGACCCAGCACAGAGTGGGAGAAAGTGCTCTCCCACACCAGTAAGTCTACATGCATAACTCTCTGGAATCTGTTTCTGGTTCTAGGAGAAACCCTCCCACCTCTGCCCTCTACAGAAATCCCATGATGGGAGGGGGGCATGGTTTTGCCAGCACCTCAAGTGCTCAGTCCCCTTGCTCCCTGGATATCTATGTGAATCCAGTGCCCAGATACAGAAAGATATCATGGTTTCCCAGGCAGAGCATGGAGCAGGACATGTGACCATCTGTCATGTGTCCTCAGTGCATTTCTTTCCTTTTTTTTCACCTGTGTCTGCTTCTCTTGTCATGTCACCTGTCATCATCTCACAGAGGACAGAGAAATGAAGATGTGACTCTGTGTGCACATGCTTCCTATGCTCTCCTTCCAGGATGAAGTTCTGAAATGTGTTCTCTGTCCCTGGGCATGAGGAGGCTGTCAGCTATATAGAGGTGGTGACTCTGGGCTCAGTAGATGGGGACAGTGGGTGAGTGAACCTGGACATATGTGTCTGAATACTCAGGTGCATACAAAGCTAAGATGTGAGTAGTCATTGCTGTCACAGCCTGAAATCCCACCCTGCCCTCTTTCACAGTCCTGGAGGTTCATTGGACTGTGTATACATTGGAGGTCCTTAGCTCCAATGTAAACATGAAAACTAAGAAAATCTGTGATGGTCTCCAAGTATTAGTGATTTAGCCTTAATACCAGATTGTGTAAATTTGGGGGTGGCAGGAACTGTGAAGGGTACTTGTATAAAAAATCTTATGTGAAGAGAAATAGAAACAGGGATAGTAGCAATAATAACAATCGCCTCATCTGCAAATGTAAAATGGGATGGGAAAACTAATAGAAACAAGGATATTTATAAAATATAGGAAACAGTGATATTAATAATTGCCCTCATATACAAATAGAATTCTGAGAAAAAGAGAAATCAGAAGGAATGAACATTTCAAGAGTTAATGTTGACAGATTTTTTCAAAAGGAAATGTAGTAGAAACATTGTTAGAATGCAAGAGCCCATGAATTTCCTGAAAAAGTTATTAAAAATGTCTGAGCACAGCTTAGCGGAATTTAGCAAAAGTGCTAAGACAACATTTTAAGCTTCCAGAGAAAAACAGAAGATCCCTGACAAAGCAGCATCAGTAACACTGAAGTCTAATTTCTCCACAACATACTAGATGTAAGAGGACAATGAAATCATATGTGTAGAGCAGGAGAGAAAATAACTTTAAATATAAAAATCAATGTTCAGTCTAAGAGTCACTTAAACTTGATGTCATCATGAAACTATTCTTAATTATGCATGGCTTAAGACGTTCTCCAGAGAAACATTTGCCTTGAATACTCTCTTGAAGAAAATACTCAAGTTAGAAGACAAATGTAATCAGGACAATGATGCAAGTGTTATGATAAGTCGTGAGAAAGATAAGTTAGTCATGCTTCCTCTTGATGAAAAGAATCCACACAAAGTCTGAAATAAAATTGTAAAATACTAGGTAATGTCAACACTGTCGAGTGGATGAGGGTCTGGGGTGGTGGGACACGAGACCTTGTTAACATAGTTGTCCTGCTGGGAGAAAAGAGAGATGTGTTGAAGAAATCCTTGGGGGTAAATTTCAATGCATGCATTTTAATTTAAGAGAGGGCATCCTGGCTTGTAAAATAGAATGGATAAACTAAACCATTCTTGTGAAAAAGGACCTATTTAATGAGTAACAGTAAACTATGAGAAAACATCAGAAGAAAATTTGGCCAATCATAGTTATTGTTTGCTCTGTCATACACATTGTGTCAGTACCTAGCAGATAACACCCAGCCTTTTAAGCAAAATGAAATGCTAGCATCTACTATGCCACATAGGAAGTCTCAATAAATTCTGAAGAAACACATGTTCATTCTCCATTTAGACGACAGATAATGCCTAGTGCAAATATGTTCTCTAACCATCATGCACTAAGGTAAGAGGTTAATAATAAAAGGATATCTCTCAAATGACCAAATATCTGACATTTTAAGAAGGTGTTACTAAATATGAAGTGAAGTGTATACTACATAAACCTTCTGTTCAAAAAGAAATTGTGAGACACATTATGGAATACTTACAATTAAAAAATAAAGAAAAGCTACAAATCAATAGCAGGAAAAAATTGAGAGTTTTAGTTTTAAAAAGGAAATAATATGAGGAAGGAACTACAGTTGGAAGAAAGATCTAAGTATCCAAATTAAAAATTAGAGTGAGACCCAGAGTGCCCTTAAAAAACAAGAAGGGGAAAAGGTAATGGCAGAAACCAGTAAAAGAAGGAACTGCAAAATGGCCTTTAACAAACTAAAAAACTGGGTATCTGAAAAGGCAGGTAAAATACATAGATTTCTAGCCACACTGACCAAGAGAAAGGAGAAGGATCCTGTGTACATATTTTCAACAAATGAGGTGAAAAGAACATGTTCCTTGAAAGAAACTATAATACCTTACTCAAAAGGATATAACTGGAGTCCTCTGAAAGAAACTGAACTTGTAGTTAAGACATTCTAATGAAGGACATCCAGGCCCAGATGGTTTCTTTGGAGATTTAAACAGGAAAAATAAACATACATTTCACTGAAGAGGCTATACCAATGTCAAATATGCACTTGACAAGTTCAACATAGTAAGCCATTAGGGAAAGGTCAATTAAACCACAATGAGATATACCACTACACATTTGTCAGAATAACTAAAATAAAAAAAAACAACAGTGACAACACTAAATGCTGATGAGGATGTGGAGAAACTGTATCACTCATAGAGTGCTGGTGGGAAGGTAAAATATTACAGCTGGTCTGGAGAGTAGTCTGGTCATTTCTTATAAAACTCAATATGCAACCTGCCAGTTACTCTTGTGGGAATTTATTCCAGAGAAATAAAACTTGTGTTCACTCAAAAACCTGTACACAAATGCTTATGGAAGCTTTATGTTAAAACCAGCAAGCTATATCTTAAATCCCTTGTTGGGATTAATGTGTAGAATTTGTAAGAAACATCTGTCAAATGAAGACAGGAAGAAAACTCAGAACAAAAATGTGTAAAGTATGACTCCAGGCAGGAGTCATCCAAGACGTTTTGTGAACAGCTCCAGCCTTTCATGAATATAGCAACAATGTCTTACATCTGTTGGTATTTGGACTTTCTTTAAAGAGGCCTTACCTCTCCCTAGGCTTTATGACAGGTAGTTCTGGCAGATGATGTAAGTTTCCCCTAATCATGGGTTGCTGGGGTGTGTATAGCTTGTCCTCATCCCTCAGTTCCCCCAGGAAGCCAGAAGGGCAATTGAGACCAGAGACAGGCTCCCTAAGGGAGGGCTTTGCTTTGGCAGAGGCCAGCCCCATGCAGGGGCTTGTTCCCCACAGGAACAAGCTGGTTCTCAGACTTGCCTTAGGCCTGAGAATGAGGAGGGGTGAGGGACAGACCAGGAGAGAGACGAAAGGAGAAACCTTCCTCAAGCCCAGGTCCCTATGAGTTTTCAGGGACGTGGTGCCTCCCCTTTAGGGCCTTGTTAGTGGGGGTGTCCTGGGACTGTGTCTCCAGGGCTCCTCTGATGATGCCTGAAGGGGTGATAAAGAGCTCTATAGAGCTAGAAGGCCACCTAGGGGCTGCCTGCCAATATGATTGTCTAGGCCAAGCTCTTCGAGATGAAGAGGTCTCATGCAGGCTTCAGATTCAAAAATGGACAATGGGGAAAGGTGGAGGAGTCCTGTATCCACCAATAATTGCACATCGCCCATCCCCCAAGGGAGAGGGCTCTCTCCTCTCCCACCAGAGAAGCCTGATGCAGTCAGAAATGCACTGTAGACAGACTTGATTGTCCAATTATGAGTTGTTTGAATTTGTACATGCTGCTGCACCCTTCTGTGTCTCAGTTTCCTCATCTGTGAAATGAACGTATCTTCTATCACAGAACATTGTTGTGAAGATCATTAATGAACTAGGATTCATTAAGATGTTAAATAGAAGTTCAACAAGACATCAAGGTACCAACTGGTCACATTTTTATGAGTGCTTGTTACAGACACAGGGATGTGCTAAGGACCACGCAGCTCAGAGTCCCTATCCATCCTCACCACAACTCTGTGAAGTAGATTACAGTAGACAGAGCCAATGTGCAGATTTATTTCCTGCTCAGCCATTCTTCTGATTTCAGCTGTGGCCGGAGTGGAAATTTCCCTGCACGTTTCTGCTCATTGTGTAATGACAGTGTTTCCACTGGCCTGGGATCCTCTGATGCCATGAACAGTGGGGTTTGGGGGCTTCACTAGGTCTGAGCACAGGTGAAATTCACAGAAGCAGGGAGTAGAATGGTGGTTACCAGGGCAGGGAGGTGAGGGAAACAGGCAGATATTGGTCAAAGTTTCAAAATTCCAGCTTTGTAAGTTCTAGGGATCTAACATAGCACGAGGACTGCAGTTAGTAATATTGCGCTGTAAACTGGTAATTTGCTAAGAGAACAGATTTCACATGCCCACACCAGAGGAAAAAAAGGTGATTATGTGAGATTGATATGTTAATGAACTTGCCTGTGGTGATGACTTTACTTTGCCCATATCTATTAATTATTATGTATTACACCTTAAATACAATTTTTTAAAAGGTTTTTATTTATTTATTTTTAGGGAGGGAAGAGAGGGAGAGAGAGAGAGAGAGAGAGAGAGAGAGAGAGAGAGAGAGAGAGAGAGAGAGAGGGAGAGAGAGAGAGGGAGAGAAACATTAATGTGCGGTTGCTGCGGGGTTATGGCCTGCAACCCAGGAATGTACCCTGGCTGGGAATCGAACCTGGGACACTTTGGTTCCCAGCCCGTGCTCAATCCACTGAGCTACGCCAGCCAGGGGTTAAATACAATTTTTATGAAAAAGAAACAATGGTTCTTCGAATCTGAGATGAGGACACCATATACTTCATTTATAAAAGTCTCTATTTTTAAATCCTCTGGTGAGTGGGTACTAATAATATAGAAAATTTGTTGTAACACTAGATGATGAAAATAATTTTCAGTTTTCAATGCTTATGGGAAAATCACCACCCTTACCAATAGTTATTTTGTGTGATTATATATTTATGAAGTAAATATAGTGAAATGCTAGTAAATTTGCTGCTAGTAAACTGAGTAACAGAATGAAACAGTTGATGCAACCTTGGGGAGATACTTATGTTTTGATAACAATTTGGTAGTATAGAGCATGAACTGTAAACTCTCCATAAGTACACATAACATATTTATTTTTAAGAATGTAGGCTAGGAGAAGAAATCATATAAAAAGTAATGGTTGTTGGAATGATTATTTTTAATATTCAAAAATTGGAATTAATCCTTAGGCAGTATAGTCAGGCAATCTCTGACAAAACTATGAAGTAAGGGAGTGTTGGCACATCTCAGAAAGTATAACAATGGCAAATGTGCAAAATGTGTCATTACAAGGGCACTCATATATAAAATATAAATACTGTTTAAGTTAAAAAGTAAAACTAAAATGATTGGTGAATATTAATTTCAATAGTGAGAGATGCATATGGGATGGTGCAAACCTGTGCATTTTAAGTGAAGTGGACGATTTTTACTTTAAATTTAAGTGTGCAGTAAGCATGGTTTCAAAGGTAGACTGAAATCTTCCCAGCACATGGGCCCTGGAAAGTGAATGATCCTATCTAAAGCCCAAACATGTTCTCCAAAAAAATGATTTAAGCACAGGATCCCTTCTGGTTTCAGAGTGCAGGAACAGGCAATTCCTCATCAGCAGTTCTGAAAGTGAATTCACATGATCTGCTGCTGTTCAGTTTTAATTTTAGCAAGGACTACCACTACAATAGCTGACATTTATTGAAGGTATACTGCATACTAGGAATATACCATTTACCTGCTTACATGCATATTTCAATCATCACAAGAATATTTT
The DNA here is from genome assembly GCF_004126475.2 of Phyllostomus discolor. Classification (NCBI taxonomy): domain Eukaryota; kingdom Metazoa; phylum Chordata; class Mammalia; order Chiroptera; family Phyllostomidae; genus Phyllostomus; species Phyllostomus discolor. The sequence continues at coordinate 75,368,908 of NC_040910.2, read as the reverse complement.
ACATATTTTACTTCCTGAAAACACAATAAAGTAGGTTATACTTACTTTGAAAGGTTAAGTAATTTCCCAGGATCATGCAGCTTGAAAGTGGCAAAGCCAAGATTTGAACTTGCTTCAGTCTAACTCAGAGCCAGTGCTGTCTACTGCTTTGCTACACTACTTGTTATTGTCAGAAGGAGTATGTGAGCTTACTTTAAGGTAAGTAGGGAGCAGGTGAGTTGGCTATCCACAGCTGACTTCCACTGGTGAGATATTATGTGCAGTAATCGCAACCTATGTGACTGTAGTGTGCAACCAGATTTCTAAAGGGAAATGGACAAGAATGAAAAATAGCACTCAGTAGTAGCCTTTCATTTTCTTATAGAATCTAGTTGGTCATGGTATACCTTATTGTATATACATTCCCCCCAACTTTTACTGACTCATGTTTCCAACAACTGCTGATGTAGCTTTTTGGTAACCATCAATAATAATCAATGCATTGTGAAAATATTGGCTTGAGTTGATCTCGGGAAGAATATAAGACAGAGTGGGTTAACTGTGGACATAGAAGTTGTGAACTGGAGATGGTGGACCCAAGTGATAGGAAGAATAGTTTGAACTTTATTTTGCCAGCAGTAGAGAGCTACTGGCGTCTTCTAATAGGACAAGACTCATGGTGCTATAGACAACCATATTCTTTGGAGATCAGTCTGATTGTGGTGTGCAGAATAGGTGGAATGGGGAGAGCCTGGGGACTGGAGAACTTCTAGGAGGGGGTGTCAATCACTGAGGTAAGAAATTATGAGGTATCCATAAAACCATTCTTTCCTGGTCCCTAAATGTATGACTGCAATCATGCCAGTGCTGTATAGAACATATTAAGGGGACCAGGCCTTATGCCAAGTGGTAAGCATTGGGGAGGCAAAGGTAAAATTGACTTGGAAAAGTTTCCCCAAAAATAAAAATGAAGATTTTCACATGACATTGAAGATGTTAAGAGTGATGGGGGTCTCAGATGTTTGGTAAATTATGGCAGCAGGTCTATCTAAATACTCCATCAAATCCTTCCCAGCCCTAGCTTCTGTTCTTTCAGCATGGGGGTGGCAGAGGTACACTGTTGGTATGGACCCAAGGTATCCAGGTCACGATGAGAGGAGAAAGTTATCTTCCTGGAGTTTATTCTCAGCCACATACAACAGCACAACCAGATATCGCTGGTGGTCATGAATTGTTCCCTGTGGTTCCAAAGGTTTTCAAGCACATTTTTTATCACATTATATACTAGGGTGACTATGACTTTAAAACATCATGATGTTAAGAACTTTATCTAAAGATATTGATGTGAAAATGGGTTTGTTCTGATGCACCCTTATAGGCTAGGAATGAAAATTTCAAGTTCAGATCACAAGTCCTAGAAGTAGGTTTCCACTTTCTCTCCCTCTCTTGCTTCTCACTGCTTACTGGTGGGGAGTACACCTGAGGGGACACCCCCATACTGGATGTCAAGTCACTACTACCAAGGGGAATAATTTTTCCTAACCCAAATTAGCTTTCTCAGGGAAGACTTGATGTCTCTGTTCCTCAAGCTGTAGATAAAGGGGTTCAGCATTGGAGTTACTGCTACATACATCACTGATGCAACTGCACCATTCAGTGATGAGTGGGTTGAGGGGGAATTGAAATAAACAGAAGAGGACGTCCCAAAGTATAGAGAGACCACAGAGAGATGAGAGCTGCAGGTAGAAAGGGCTTTCTGCTTCCCCTGAGTGGAGGGGATCTTCCAGATTGTCAAGAAAACGTATGTGTAAGAGATAATCAGGGTAAGCACACACACCAGGACTGTGAGACCTCCGATGCTGAAGATCACCAGCTCATTGATGAAGGGGTCTGTGCAGGACAGTCTCAGAAGAGGGTTGATGTCACAAAAGAAGTGTGGGATCTTGTGCTCTGCACAGAAGGACAGGCTGTTCATCAACAGTGTGTGTAGGAGGGAATAGAGGCCGCTCATGATCCAGGATGCAGACACTAGGAGGACACAGAGCCCAGGGCTCATGACCATAGTGTAATGGAGTGGGTGGCATATGGCCACATAGCGGTCATAGGCCATGACTGCTAAGAGCAGTGCCTCCAGTAATCCAAACAGTATAAAAAAACATAGTTGTGATAGACAACCTGCATATGAGATGACCTGACTCTGGATCCATATGTTTGCCAGCATCTTGGGGACTATGCTGGATACAAGACCAGTGTCAGTGAGGGAAAGGTTGGCCAGGAAGAAGTACATAGGTGTGTGGAGTTGAGTGTCAGTGATGATGGCCAGGATGATGAGGAGGTTGCCTGCCACTGTGACCATGTACATGGACAGGAAGAGCCCAAAGAGGACCTCCTGTTGCTCTGGCTGCTCTGAGAGTCCCAGGAGGAAAAATTCGGAGATGCTGCTCAGGTTTTCCCATCCCATTTATCTGTAAGCAGAAAGTGAGGACAACTGAATGAGGTTGACAAGCCCTGGATTGTGAACTTTGAAACTTACTCAAGATGCCAATGTTGATCTACTTGTATGAGGTGGAATCATACGAAATATTGAATATTTAACTGCTTGGGACCTATAAAAATGGCAGTTTCATGTAGTTAAATGGAATATTTGCAAGTGCCTGTGTCTGGTGCCATGGGAAACCAAAGATTTGTTTTTAATGGGAGAGCGTCGTTTTTTTTTTTTTTTAACATTATTACATAAGCATCAACTTAATGCACACATTTCAGGGCTAGGCTGGAGCTGTTTGTTGGCATAACCCTTGTAGTATTCATGTGGACATTATAACATTAATCCATCCTAAGACTCTGCCCAATTTATTCCTTGGACTGAAATAGTCTTCCCTCTCTCATTCATCCATCTAGCTAAACTTGAGACATCAGCTTAGATGCTACTTCTTCTGGGAAGTCTTCTCTGGCTTATCCTCTTACAACAAACTCAGGTTCATGCCCCTCATGCTCCTGTGCCTTCCCCATCAGAGCATGTGTCCCTCTGGACTTACTTGTCTGTATCCTCCACACTCTCACTAGTGTGAGCACCACTGATAGTAGGCAGAGAAAGTGCCGGTTTTACTCATTTTTGAAATGAAGCATTAGCCATGGGCCTGGTACAACATAGATAACTCAGTGAGTGTCCAGCATGTGAATAAAACTCTATTAGAATAGAAAGAAGAGAAAGTAAAGTTGGATAGAGATAATATCAGGCACAGGAAACAGCCTGAATCTTTTTGTTAGTCGGTTCATATGTAGCTTTGATTTAATGGAGTCCTGGCCATAGGAATATGTAGAAAACATGGTTACAGAGACAGAAAGATGTCAAACAAAGTAAATACACTCTTTCTAGGGGAAACTCTGGGAGTAGAACAGTGTTTCAGCTGAGGAATTGACCCAGAGATTCAGTTCTCCACCCTGTGCTAATTGTTTCCCTCCAAAGTAAAATATGTCCTATGAATCTGTCAGCCCTAGTAGCACTCACTGAAATGACCACTCCCCACATGACACTGACATCTCTGTCCTTCTCACTCAGTGACCATGAATATCTCTCACCAAACTGTCTTCCTTTTGTTTGTAGGTATCCCAGGGCATGTTGCGAGCTGCTCCCCTCTCATTAAAATCGTTACCAGAAAGAGTTCTGGCCTCATGGAGGCATAGATAGAAACCCTTGCTTTCCTGCACAACAAAAAAGAGAAAAACAACCAATCTAAAATAAAAAAACAACCAGAATTGCCAGAAAATCAAACTGCATGGAACTGCAACAACCACCCAATTAAAGAAACAGTCAAACAGAACAACCAGACTGGTAAGGTGGTAGACGATGAGGGCGGGGCTGGCTGAGGTGAGGCAGCAGGCTGCATGAGAGGGGGGTGACTTAAGGGGAAACTGAGACTCATAGGTGGCTGTGGGCTACAGTGGTTGCCACAGTGGGAGAAACTTGCAGTCTCATACAGGAGTTCCTTGAAAAGTGGGCTGGAGACAAGCAGGAGAGCTGCATTGTTCCCTTTATGGCCCCTCTCCCACAGGCAGCACCGCACAGCAGCAAGGAGTCTGGGTGAATGAAGGCCTTGTCCCCCTTACAACTTATCAGGGGCCCCGAGTAAAGAAGCAGGGCCAAAGCGAAAGAACAGAGCTAAACCTCTGAAAGAGAGCTAAGCAAAGAGGAGGTAGCCAACCTATCTGGTGGAAAATTTAGAGCCCTGGTAATCAAAATGCTCACAGAACTTATGGAGCTTGGTCAAAAAATGAAAGAAGAAATGAAAGATACATAAAATGAAATACAGCAAAATATTCAGGCAACCAACAGTGACAGGAAGGAAACCAAGACTCAAAGCAACAGCTTGGAACAAAAAGAAGAGATAAACATCTAACTAAAGAGAATAAAGAAACAAGAGTCCAAAAAAAATGAAGAGAGGCTGAGGAATCTCTGGGACAACCTGAAACATTCCAATATCCGAATAATAGGGGTGCCAGAAGGAGAACAACAGCAAGAAATTGAAAACTTATTTGAATAAATAATGAAGGAAAACTTCTCCAATATGGCAAAGGAAAAAGACTTTCAGGAAATTCAAGAAAACCAGAGAGTCCCAAAGAAATTGTACCCAAAGAGGAACACACCAAGGAACATCATCATTAAGTTATCCAAGATTAAAGACAAGAGACAACCTTAAAATTGGAAACAGAAAACAGGATTTACCTACAAAGGAGTGCCCATAAGGCTCATTTCTCAAAAGAAACCTAACAGGCAGGAAGGGGCTGGAAAGAAGTATTTCAAGTCATCAAAGGCAGGAACATACATCCAAAAATACTCTATCCAGCAAAGTTTTCATGTAGAATGGGCAGGCAGATAAAGTGCTTCTCAGATAAGGTCAAGTTAAAGGAGTTCATCATCACCAAGCCATTATTATGTGAAATGTTAAAGGGACTTATCTAAGAAAAGGAAGACAAAAATATGAACAGTAAAATGACAACAAACTCACAACTATCAACAAATAAACCTAACAAAATAAAAGAAAGAAAAATAATGAAAACAAAAACTAAGTAAACAACTAGAACAGGAACAGAATCAGAGAAATGGACATCACATGGAGGGTTTTCAGTGGGGAGGAGGAGGTGAAGAATAGTGGGGAAAATGTACAGGGAAGAAGAAGCATAATTAGTAGGCATTAAATAGACAAGGAGAAGTAAAAAACATTGTATAGGAATCACAGGACTCAGAGAACTTATATGTACAACCTGTGGACATGAACTAAGGGGGGATGCTGGAGGGTTGGGGGTACAGGGTGGAGGGGGATAATGGGAAGAAAATTGGGAAAACTGTAATAGCATATTCAATGAAATATAATTAAAAATATCTTCACCAAGGGCAAATATAGGAAGCTCAGAAACAGAGCACAATATACATCATGTTTTGGTCTGCTGAAGGCAGCATTGCCAAATGGTAGGAAAGGGGAGAGGGATTGAACAAATGGTGCTGGGACAAGCTACTTGACTCTTTGTGGAAAATTAATTTAGATTCATACCTCACAGTGTTTGCTGAATAAATTTCATGTTACTAAAGCATTGTATCTGCAGGTATAAGTGTAAAGTGACCAGAAGGAAATAAAGCACAATAGTTATTTGATATCAGGACAAGGATGGCTTTTCTAATTAAAGAGCATGGAAGGAACAATAATGGAAAAGAAAATTGGTTTCATCAAATCAAATTAAAATTTTCTCCTTTTAATGGGAAAGATCACACACAAAGTAAAAAAAAGCAAGCAAAAAAGTGAAAAGCTGAATTTAACATACATTATAGAAAGAATATTCTTAAAGGAGTAATTAATAATTTTAAGTCCATTATTAGTTTATTAATTATTTAATAACAATAAGTAAAGAACATTATCCACAATAGAAAAATGGATGATCACTAATGCTAAGTCACATCCAGCATGGGCAGAAGTGGATCTAGTCTCAGTCATTTAGTTCCAAGACCCATGCTCTCCACCCTCCACATGGTCTCCATAAATTTCTATACCTTGTGTGCTGGCAGCTAAAATCCCCAAGATCACCCACTGTGTGCAACTGACCCAGATATGATCATAATAGACAGTGTCTCCTCCATGTTTTCCCAAGTGACTCCACATTGCTCAGGGCCTGTGTTCATTAGACTTTGTATTCTCCATAACCCGTAGAGCTAGCTCTTGGTGTAGTGGATGGATTAGTGGGGTTCAGTACATGGCTGCATTGGTTGACCTCTCCCAATGGCTCTTATGAATACAATCACTTCTGTAGTTTCCTGGCCTCAAGAGCTGTTGTCTTTTCCACAGCCCAAACCTGACCCTCACCTCTCCCTCACTCAGGACAGGTCTATTGACTAAGGCAGGTCAAAAGGCTTCAGATTCTCCATTCTCCTCAACCTTGCCTCTTGAGCACTTCTGGCTCAGCAGACACAGAAACCTTGGTCCTCATTCCCTCACCAGCTTTCCTCTTAGCTCCCTGAGTCACAGACCAGAGACCTTATGTACTTCTTTCTTTCCTTGTTTGCTACAGTTTAGTCCCAACTTTTCAGCCATGTTTCCCATTATGAATACAAAGTACTTTATCAAAACATCAAACTCATTCAAGGCAGTGTCCTTCCTTTTCCTATGGGGACAGGGGGCATTTCCCAGGCTTCTCATAAACTATAACTCCTACCACTCAAAACAAATTTGTTCTTACATTTTATATTAACTGTGTGATGTTTTAACACATAAATTTTCTGTGGTTGATCATAATTTTTGGTGAACTTCACTTGGATGTTTCCTAGACTCAGGTTCAGTTTGAAAATGGATATGAAATTTAGAGGACCTGTGTTTTCCACTGATGAGGAAAGAATCATCCAGAGGAAAGGAGTGAAAGTCAGCAGGGTAAAAACAGCGGGAAGGAGGTGTTGGTGGGGAACTTAGTGATCAGGACGCTTCCATATTTGGAAATATTTGTTCCTGTTCCTATTCCATACTTGTTTCAAACATAAACATTTTAATGGCACCTCCCAAACTAATATATATTTTGTTAATTAGTATGTTTGTTAACAATTAGTCAAAGAACATATATGCAGAACCCATGCACATGGACAATGGTGTGGTGATGACCTAAGGTGCGGGGGACAAGAGGCTGGGTGGAGGTGGACAAGTAGAGAAAAAGTGGGGACAACTGTAATAGCATAAACTATAAAAATTTTTGAGAGTAAACAGTGATTACTTGTTAGATGTATGGTGACTGGGTGGATGAGACATGAGAGAGGAAAGGAAATTTTCATGTGTAGTTTTTAGTACATTTTTTCTCAACTGTGTTTTTTTTAAAAGTAGGTTGGTATATGTCATCTTATATTGTTTATATATTGTTAGTTTCAGGTGTATAATATAGTGAGAAGTTTCAGCTATGTGAGTATACTATTTACTGAAAAATAAATTTAAAATGTACAAATAAAAGAAAATGCAGAATAAAGCAGCCTCTGTGTTCCAGAAATTCCATAAATAGCAGAGAAATTTGGTTGCAGTCACATCCTTTTAATCTCTTAATGCAGTGTGAGGCCATGAGTGTACTGTTCACATTTTGTGCATCTGTGTGAGTGCATGTGTGTATCGTGCAAAGGCTGGAGGTTGAAAGGAATCATTGTGGAATTATTTGAAGAGAAGTCACTGTTGATTCCTGAACTCTGTTCTCCTGATAACACGTGTCTTTCATTGTCTGTAAGATTTTATGGATATGGACCTCTGCCTCTTTTTGTCACTCAAGCAGCATAGTATCATCACTGTTGGAATAGGATTGTTTGTGAAAGATAGGCTCCCAGTTGACTATAGGGTAGGATGGGCAAAGAAAAAAGAGGGAGAAAAAAGAGGCAGAATGAAGTCATATATCATGTACCCTAGTCCTTACCTGGTTGTTCTTGCCAGTTGCTGAGGGTGTTCTTGGCAGGCTTCTGTCTACTTTATACATATATCTCCAGCAGTGGAGGGCCAGAAGAAGGTGACGGGAACTCCATTTAAAGGCCCAAAAAGGAAATATGTGTCACGCTATGAATGTGTTGAATAATGACGCTTGCCATCACTGCACCTGTTCAAAAATTTTTTTTTGCCTCATAGCATTAGATGACTTATATTTGTCCATTCTGAGCAAAAAGGAAAAGAGCTCTGGGTTAAGATTGTGATCATGCCAGTAGATGTCATCTTGGGAAGCTACATCCACAGAACACCAAACTGCACCTAATAACAGCCAGGTAGCATCCCTTTTCTATGTATATTAGAATATGGTGCTAGTGTCTGCCTCTTTTACTTGCTCATACAACCCACAAGAAAGACATTCTTGTAAATGTCTTCATTCTTCATCAGTTCCCAGGACGTTCTTCATCAATGTCCTGGGAATAAAAATTCTGCTGTTCCTAGCTGTAGGTTGGGCCATTTTCAAGATCTGTTAAATCAAAGATAATTAATTCTGCAAAGTACTCAAAACCCAAGAGGACTGAGAGCACAGTGTAGTGTCCCTGCTGTGAGCTGGTCCAAGAGAGGCTAACGAGTTAGGGACCTATGACACATCTCTGGTCCCAAAGGGATGCTAGCAGTTCATTCAACAGAAAAGCCACCAAATTGTTTTGGTCAATTCATTTAGCCTTGTGATATCTTCCAGTGACTTTTCAGGGAGGCACAGATAGAAGCCTGCAGCACATGAAAAGGGCCAGATGAGGTGAGCCACTGATGGCTCAGAGAGTACCTTACCATCTTGTCTTCTTCTTGACATAATAATACATAATAATCCTAGTCCAGGTTGAAGCTTTGTTGGTACAGCCCCACTTGTAATATATGTAGCCTTTTGGTCTGGGGATATCAGGAATAGGATCAGGGCATTCTTCATCATGACAGGGCCAGGGAGCTGAATCTTGTCCTTGCAGATGTTTCATGGACAGATCAGTGGGGCATGTAAAAGCTAAAAGACACCAAGCAAATAAAATCTCTTTTTTAATCCTGAAGAAATGATCACATAATTGCCCTTCTGGTGCCAGGTCATCTAATCAAGGACACAGAGAATAAAGAAGTACAGAATGTGGGACCCACTGACTTGGGAATGTGGGTTATTCTGGGGTCCCCTTGGCATGCTGGCCACTTCCTTGTGTGTTCTAGAAGTGCTGGCATGATACACCCTTATACAGTAATCTAAAAGTTTAAATATATTATTCCATTGTATTCAACACAATAACCACATAATTTCATGCTAAAAGAAGTCTAGTTTAATCTTTTTTTCTACCATGAGCAAAAGGAAAAGAGTGAACTGGTCCTATAAGAAGAACATGTAACATGACTTGGAACACTGTTGTTTGATACTCATTCGCCACAGTGAAATGGCAACTGGAACAGCTGAATAGACAGAAATTGGGAAGAGGGTAATGCAGGTGTTGGAATGAGAAAAATGATCTGTGCCAAGTCCTTTCTATACCACTTCCTCTTTGCTTGAATCTGCAGAAATAAAACATAAAGAGAGCTCAAATTCAATCATGTTTCCACAGTTTGATCATACTGGCCTCTTGAAGGCCTTTTTATCTTTGTTTTTCAGTCCTGTATCTGGAGAGGTATAGCATGGTGACAAAAGATCATAAGTTACTTAAAGCCTGGAGTCAGGAAGCTGGGATTGAATTCTAGCTGGGTGAACCTGTGCAAGTTTCTTAAATTCTTCCAGCCCAAGTTTCCTCACTTAATGACCCTTGAATCACTCATGTATGAAATGGGGTCCAGCTAAGGATAAAGAATTAAACTGAGATTTGAGTGATTGCCATAAAGAAAGAGCTTTTAGTTTGATTTCAGCCAAGTTTTGTGCCTGCTGAAGTGTACAAGTATACCAACAAAACCCCAATGTTTTTTTGAAAAAAAAAATCCAAAGTTTCCATAATATAATATTCACAATGTCTAGGAATCAATAAAAATTACTAGACATATAAAGAAACTAGAATAAAAGAGCCATTCTCAAGAAAAGAGAGATTTATTTTATTATTTTTCTTTTCCTTTTCCCATTTTTCACTGTTGTTCAAGTACAGAGAGCACCCTCCACCACTCCCCCCAACTGCAGCCATCACCACCACCAACCCCTGATCCCACCCCCTCTTGGTTCTGTCCATGTGTCCTTTATAGTTATTCCTGAAAACCCTTCCCCTCACCATTCCTTTATCCCCTCTAACCTTCCTTCTGGTTACTGTCAGATTGTTCTTAATTTCAATGTCTCTGGTAATATCTATATATATATTTGAGTTTCCAGTTTTTATTTTATTTTATTTTATTAAATACTTTTGAATTTTAGTGTTTTTCAAGTATAGTTTTCTGCCTTTTACCCCCACCTCCCTCTTCTGTTTCCACCCCACCTTGTTTCTGTCCATGTGTCCTTTATACTTGTTCCTACAAACCCTTTGAATTTTCCCTTCCCTTATCCCCTCTCCTCTCCCTCTGGTCTGTCAGTTTGTTCTTAATTTCAATGTCTCTGATTATATTTGCTTGTTTGTTTGCTTTGTTCATTAGGTTCCACTTAAAGGTGAGTGAGTATTTGTCTTTTACTGCCTGGCTTATTTCACTTAGTATACTGCTCTCCAGGTCTATCCATGCTGTCACAAATGGTAGGAGCTCCTTTTTTTCTGCTACATAGTATTGTGTAAATGTGCCATAGGTTTTTTTTTTTGAGAGAGTAAATGTTATGTATTTACTTTTCAATAATTTTATTTTAATTATTGTTCAAGTACAATTTTCTACTTTTTACTGCCATCCCAACCCACCCAGCCCCCCCGACCTCCCTCCCATTTCCACCCACCCCTAATTTTTGTCCATGTGTCCTTTATACTTGTTCCTATAAAGCCTTCTCCCCTTCCCCTGAAATTTCCCTGAAATTCCCTCCCTTCTCCCGTCTGAACACTGTCAGCCTCTTCTCTATTTCAGTGTCTTTGGTTGTATTTTGCTTGTTTGCTGTTTTGTTGATTAGGTTCCTATTAAAGGTGAGATCATATGGTATTTGTCTTTTACTGCTTGGCCTATTTTGCTTAGCATAATGCTTTCCAGTTCCATCCATGCTGTTGCAAAGGATAGAAGCTCCATCTTTCTTTCTGCTGCATAGACTTCCATTGTGTAAATGTACCATAGTTTTTTGATCCATTCATTTACTGATGGGCACCTCAACTGCTTCCAACACTTGGCTATTGTACATTGTGTTGCTATGAACATTGGGCTGCATAGGTTCTTTTGGATTGGTGTTTCATGGTTCTTAGGATATAATCCTAGCAGTGGAATTGCTAGGTCAAAAGGCAGATCCATTTTTAATTTTCTGAGGAAATTCCATACTGTTTTCCATAGTGATTGTACCAGTCTAAAATCCCACCAACAGTGCACTAGGGTTCCTTTTTCTCCACAACCTCTCCAATACTTGTTGTTTGTTGCTTTGTTTATGATGGCCATTCTGACTGGTGTGAAGTGGTATCTCATTGAGGTTTTAATTTGCATCTCTCTGATAGCTAGTGATATTGAGCATCTTTTCTAATGTCTCTGGATCCTCTATATGTCTTCCTTGGAGAAGTATCTGTTCAAGTCCTTTGCCTATTTTTTAATTGGTTTGCTTGTCTTCTTAGGGTGGAGTCCTGTCAGTTCTTTATATATTTTGGAGATTAAACTCTTGTTTGAGGTATCATTGGCAAAGATGTTTTCCCATGCAGCTGGTTCTCCTTTTATTTTGATACTGTTTTCTTTTTTTTTTTTTTTTAAGATTTTATTTATTTTTTTAGAGAGGGAAGGGAGGGAGGGGGGAGAGAGAGAGAGACTTTAGCCATACAGAAGCTTTTTATTTTGATGAGATCCCATTTGTTTATTCTTTCCTTTATGTCCCTTGCTCTGGGGGACATACCAGTAAAAATGTTTCTGCATGAAATATCTCTGATTTTCCTGCCTATGTTCTCCTCTAGGACTTTAATAATGTCATGGCTTATATTTAAATCTTTTATCCACCTTGAATTTATTTTTGTGTATGGTGTAAGTTGGTGTTTGAGTTTCATTTTTTTTTTTTTTTTTGCACGTGGCTGTCCAGTTTTCTCAACACCATTTGTTGAAGAGGCTATTTTTACTCCATTTTATGTTGCTGCCCCCTTTGTCAAATATTAATTGACCGTAGAGCCTTAGGTTTATTTCGGAGCTCTCTGTTCTGTTCCATTGGTCCATGTGCCTGTTTTTATGCCAGTACCAGGCTGCTTTGATTACAGTGGCCTTGTAATACAGTTTGGTATCAGGTGTTGTGATGCCTCCTACTTTGCTTTTCTTTCTCAAAATTGCAGCAGCTATTTGGGGTCATTTATGGTTCCATATCAATTTTTTTTAAAAATAATTTTTTAAAATTATATTTTAATCATTGTTCAAATACAGTTTTCCCCTTTCTACTCCCAATCCAGTCCCCCCTCCCAACCTCCCCACTTCCCTCCCATTACCACCCTCCCCTTAGTTTATGACCATGTGTCCTTTAAGTTTGTTCCTGTGAACCCTTCCCACTGTCCCCTTAAATTCCCTCTTCTCTCCCCTCTGGTCACCATGAGCCTGGCCTCTATTTCAGTGTCTTTGGTTATATTTTGCTTGTTTCTTTGTTTTGTTATTTAGGTTCCTGTTAAAGGTGAGATCATATGGTATTTGTCTTTCACTGACTGGCTTGCTTCGCTAGGCATAATGGTTTCCAGCTCCATCCACGCTGTTGCAAAGGGTAGGAGCTCCTTCTTTCTTTCTGCTGCATAGAATTCCATTGTGTAAATGTACCATAGTTTTTTGATCCATTCATTTACTGAGGGGCATCTTGGTTGCTTCCAGCATCTAGCTATTGTAAATTGTGCTGCTATGAACATTGGGATGCATAGGTTCTTTTGAATTGGTGTTTTAGTATTCTTAGGATAGAGTCCCAGCAGTGGAATTGCTGGGTCAAAAGGCAGATCCATTTTTAGTTTTCTGAGGAAGTTCCATACTGCTTTCCATAGTGGTTGTAACAGTCTGCAGTCCCACCAGCAGTGCACTAGGGTCCCCTTTTCTCGACAACACTTGTTGTTTGTTGGTTTGTTTTTGATGGCCATTCTGTCTGGTGTGAAGTGGTATCTCATTGTGGTTTTAATTTGCATCTCTCTAGTGATAGCTAGCGATATTGAACAACGTTTCATGTGTCTTTGGATTTTCTATATGTCCTCCTTGGAGAAGTGTCTGTTCAAGTCCTTTGCCCACTTTTTAGTTGGATTCCTTGTCTTCTTAGAGTACAGTCTTGTAAATTTTTTATATATTTTGGAGATTAAACCCTTGTCTGAGGTGTCATTGGCAAATATGTTTTCCCATACAGGTGGTTCTCTTTTAATTTTGATACTGTTTTCTTTGGCTGTGCAGAAGCTTTTAATTTGGATAGGTCCCATTTGTTTATTATTTCCTTTATGTCCCTTGCTCTAGGGGACAGGTCAGTAAAAAAGTTTCTTCGTGAAATATCTGAGAATTTCCTACCTACGTTCTCCTCTAGGACTTTAATGGTGTCACGTTTTATATTTAAGTCTTTTATCCACCTTGAATTTATTTTTGTATATGGTGTAAGTTGGTGCTCAAGTTTCATTTTTTTGCACGTGGCTGTCCAGTTCTCCCAACACCATTTGTTGAAGAGGCTATTTTTATCCCATTTAATGTTGCTGCCTCCTTTGTCAAATATTAATTGACTGTAGAGACTTGGGGTTATTTCTGGGCTCTCTGTTCTGTTCCATTGGTCCATGTGCCTGTTTTGATGCCAGTACCAGGCTGCTTTGATTACAGTGGCCTTGTAGTATAGTTTAGTGTCAGGCATTGTGATCCCTCCTACTTTACTCTTCTTTCTCAAAATTGCAGCAGCTATTCTGGGTTGTTTGTAATTCCATATAAATTTTTGAAGTGTTTTTCTATGTCTGTGAAATATGCCATTGGTACTTTAATAGGTATTGCATTGAATGTGTAAATTGCTTTGGGTAGTATGGACATTTTGATGATATTAATTCTTCCAATCCATGAACACGGTATATGTTTCCATTTGTTTGTGTCTTCCTTGATTTCTTTCTTCAGTGTTGTGTAGTTTTACACAACAGGTGTTGTGAATACAGGTTTTTTACCTCTTTGGTTAGGTTTATTTCTAGATATTTAATTTTTCTTTTTGCTATTTCGAATGGGATTTTTTCCTTGATCTCTGTTTCTGCTGTTTCATTGTTGGTGTACAGAAATGCCTTTGATTTCTGGATATTGACTTTGTATCCCGCTGTTTGCCAAATTCATTTATTAGGTCCAGCAGTTTCTTGGTAGAGTCCATAGGATTTTCTATGTATACTATCATGCCATCTGCAAACAGTGATAGTTTGTTTCCTCCTTTCTGATTTGAATGCCTTTTATTTCTTTTTCTTGTCTGATTGCTGTGCCTAAAATTTCCAGTACTATATTGAACAGAAGTGGTGAAAGTGGACAGCCTTACCTTTTTCCTGATCTTAGTGGAAAAGATTTTAATTTTTGCCCATTGAGTATGATGCTGGCTGTAGGTCTCTCATAGATGGCCTTTATTATGTTGAGGAATGCTCCCTCTATTCCCACTGTGCTGAGTGTTTTTATCATGAATGGGTGCTGTACCTTGTCAAATGCTTTTTCTGCATCAATTGATATGATCATGTGGTTTTTGTCTTTGCTTTTGTTTATGTGATGTATTACATTTACTGACTTGCAAACCATCCTTGCATCCCTGGAATGAATCCCACTTGGTCATGGTGTATTATCTTTTTAATGTATTGTTGGATACGGTTTGCCAGTATTTCCTTGAGGATTTTAGCGTCAATGTTCATCAGTGATATTGGCCTGAAGTTTTCTTTCTTTGTTGTGTCTTTATCTGGTTTTGGAATTAAGATGATGTTGGCTTCATAAAAAGAGTTTGGGAGACTCCCATCTTTTTGCATTTTTTGGAATAGTCTGTGAAGGATAGGTGTTAGCTCTTCCTTAAATGCTTTGTAGAATTCTCCTGTGAAACCATCTGGTCCAGGGCTTTTGTGTGTTGGGAGTTTTCTGATTACTGCTTCAATTTCTTTTGCTGTTATTGGTTTGTTCAGGCTTTCTACTTCTTTTTCATTGAGTTTTGGAAGATTATATTTTTCTAGAAATTTGTCCATTTCACCTAGGTTTTCAAATTTCTTGGCATACAGTTCTTTGTAGTAATTTGTTACAATCCTTTGTATTTCTGTGGTATCTGTTGTAATCTCTCCTCTTTCATTTCTGATTGTGTTTATTTGGGTCTTCTCTCTTTTTTTCTTGATGAGTCTGCTTAAAGGCTTGTTGAATTTGTTTATCTTTTTGAAGAACCAGCTCTTAGATTCATTGATCCTTAGAATTGTGCTTTTAGTCTCTATGTCATTTAATTCTGCTCTGATCTTGGTTATTTCCTTCCTTCTGCTTGCTCTGGACTGCGTTTGTTGTTGTTCCTTGAGTTCTTGTAGATGTAGGGTTAGGTTGTTTGTTTGGAACGTTTCTAACCTTTTTAGGTGGGCCTGTATTGCTATGATCTTCCCTCTCAGGACTGCCTTGGCTGTGTCCCATAAGTTTTGGGTTGTTGTGATTTCGTTTTCCTTTGTTTCCAGAAACCTTTTGATTTCTTCCCTAATATCATTCTTGACCCATTCCTTGTTTAATAGCATGTTATTTAATCTCCACAATTTTGAGTGTTTTTGTTTTTTTTTCCTTGGAGTTGGTTTCTAGCTTCAGTCCCTTGTGGTCTGAGAAAATGCTTGGTATGATTTCAATTTTCTTGAAATTGTTGAGGCTTGTTTTGTGTCCTATCATCCGGTCAATCTTTGAAAATGTTCCGTGTGCATTTGAAAAGAATGTATATTTAGCTTCTTTTGGATGGAGGGCCCTGTATATATCAGTAAAGTCTATTTCCTCAAGGGTATTGTTCAATGCCACAATGTCTTTGTTGGTATTTTGTTTGGAAGATCTGTCCATTTTTGATAGTGGGGTGTTAAAATCCCCACTATAATTGTGTTGCTGTCCATATCTTTCTTGAAATCCTCTAAGATTTTCTTTATGTATTTGGGTGCTCCTATGTTGGGTGCATATATTTACAATATTTATGTCTTCTTGGTGGATTCTTCCCTTGAGTATTATGAAGTGACCTTCTGGGTCTCTCTTTATGGACCTTTTTTGGAAGTCTGTTTTGTGTGATATGAGTATTGCCACCCTGGCTTTTTTTTCCTGTCCATTTGCTTGGAGGATTTGTTTCCAGCTCTTCACTTTCAGCCTGTGCTGGTCTTTTATCCTGAGGTGAGTCTCTTGTAGACAGCAGATATGTGGGTCATTTTTTCTTATCCATTCAGCTATTCTATGTCTTTTGATTGGAGCATTTAATCCATTTACATTTAAAGTTATTATTGATAGGTACTTATTCATTGTCTTTTATGTATGCGTGTTCCTCTGTCTCTCTCTCTTTTCCTTCCCTTCCTTAAAGGAGTCCCTTTAGAATCTCTTGCAGAGCTGGTTTGTTGGAGATGTATTCTTTTGGACTTCTTTTATCTGGGAAGCTTCTTATTTGGCCTTCTATCTTGATTGAGAGCCTTGCTGGATAAAGTAGCCTTGGTTGCAGACCTCTGGTTCTCATTACCTGGAGTATTTCCTGCCATTCTCTTCTGGCTTGAAGTGTTTCCATTGATAAGTCAGCTGTTAGCCTTATTGGGGTTCTCTTGTATGTTATTTTCTGTTTCTCCCTTGCTGCCTTTAAGATTCTTTCTTTATCTTGAAATTTTGCCATTTTAATTATGATGTGTCTTGAGGTGGGCCTCTTTGGGTTCGTCTTGATTGGGACTCTCTATGTTTCCTGGATTTGTGTGACTTTTTCTCTCATCAAATTAGGGAAGTTTCCCTTCATTAGTTTTTCAAATACGTTTTGGATCCCTTGCTCTTCTTCTCCTTCGGGTATCCCTATTATATGGATATTATAACGTTTCTTGTTGTCTTGCATTTCTCTTAATTCCTCTTCATTCTTTCTGAGCCTCTTTTCCTTTTCTTGCTCTTTCTGGGTGTTGTTTTCTACTTTGTCCCTAGCTCGCTAATCGGATCTTCTGCTTCATGAATCCTGATTTTCATTCCTTATACTGTTTTCTTCAGTTCAGAAACTGTATTCTTCATTTCCTCTTGGCCCTTGTTGAGAGTTTCTATTTTCTTTTTCATGTTTATATAGTTTGCAGTGAGATTGTTGTAGTTTCCCTCCAGTTTCTGATAGCTCATTGTGAGTTCATTGAACTCCTGATAATCATTGTTTTGAACTCACTATCTGATAGTTGAGTTGCCTCTATTTCATTTAGCATTTTTTCTGAGGCTTCCTCATTTCCCTTCAATTGAGGATTGTTTCTTTGTTTTCCCATTGTTCGTGGGTTTCTTCTTGTTAGCCTCTGTTTCTTAAATTGATCTGTTCTGGTTCCCTGTAATTATGGTGTGAACTTCTGTGGTAGAATACTTGTGAGATTCAGTGGTGTAGTCTCCTTCGTGTATTCTGTTGTTCACTGCTTCCCCCTACTCTTTTTTGTGATCAGTTGGAGGAGTAAGGCAAAATGGTTTAAGACAGCAAGACAGTATACTATGATATTTACATTAGGAGCCAGTAGAAAAGAGAAGGGTTATCCTTTGGCTCCTTATAGTGTTAACCATGACCCTCCACCCCACTATCCACGTTTTAGAAAGGATGGAAAGAAGGTAAGACTCTTACTGGGGACGAGAAGATTGTTAGTTGGATCTAGAAAGCTGTGAGGCTGTGGGAGGTCATATTCTGATGTAGGGTTGGAATAAAGATTAGTAACTAGGAGTAGTGTGTAAAAGAATAGAGACATCTCCCACAATAGTATAGTTCAGGAAATTGCGAAGTGGGCTGAGATCAGGTAGGGGTATTGAGTAGTATTTACAATTGTATGAACTAGGTCTTTTTAACAGTAATAGTACTGTCATTCTGACAGTATTCTGGCAGAATGGATGAGATCTAGATAACAAGAATAAAGAGTATAGAACCTTGAGGGGTGTATTAATGGAACACAGATGAAGGATAGTAAATTATCAACACACTGTGACTGAGATAACAGGGAGAACCTATCAAATGACAGTATAACCAGCCAAGCAAAGATTATACAGAAAGAAGAATACCAAAATACTATTAAAATAAAAAATGTCGGAAAAGTGAGAAAAAGATAATACAAATTTACAGTAACTTGCAAGATAAAAAAAAAGAAAAAGAAAAGAAAAGCAGAAGATGTAGTGCAGGAGAGATAAATTTGGAGTGGAAGGAATAATACTAGGATGAATGGAAGAGAAACATAAGGGATTGAAAGATATAAAAATAATAAGAATTGAAAAATAAAATGTCACTTAAAACACAAGATAAAATCAATCAACCAACAACAGCCACGAAAACCAAACCAGACCAAACCAAACCAAACCAAACCAAACAAAAAAAACCTCTTGTTGGTTCTGAGCTGGCCAGACCAGTTTTTCTGATCTTGCTGGCTTTCAGCTGGCTGAGGGACCTTTGAAATGCTTATCAGTCTTCCCAGCCAAATCTCAGCAAGTCTCTCTGGTACCCTGGGTCCTCCCGAGCACACTTGCTCTCCAGAGCTCACTGCCGAGTTCTTCTGGACTCCAGAGTCCCTGCAGGGTTCCAGCTCTATGATCTCAGGAGGCACCCACGACATTTTGAGATTCACTGTGCCCTCTCTGGGAATCATAAAAGCGCGTGCCCATCCACCAAATTTTTGAGTTTTGAGCTCTAGGAATGCCCTAAGCGCCGCGTCCCTTCCGGGTTCACTGTGCGAGAGTCAGGATTCCTGATGGGGCACGCGCTAGCACAGTTCAGCCTTGCAGGCTCCAGAAACCTGAGAACACCGGCACCCTTTCCTGGATCAGGGATGTGATCTCTGGGTTTTCCACCAATCCACACTCCCACTTGGCTAGGGGTGCGGGCGCATTTCCAGGCCACCCCTGGTCATGCCAGCTGGAGGCCCTCACTTCTCCCACGGCTCTTGGTGGGTGTTCACAGACCCTGGGTGATTTTTTCCCCCCAGTCCAACTGGCCTCTCTGTGCCTTCAATCAACAAGTTCTCCCCTGGTGTTGCTCAACCCCCGTATTTGGGGAAGGGAGCAGTGACTCCCCTTTCCTGGAGCCCTGAGGCAGACCCAGGAGCACCGGGCCTGAGAACTGCAAACCCCTGGTCCCTGCGCTGATCCCTGCATCCCTTTTCTCCTGAAGTAGTCTCCTTACCGTCTGTTTTTTCAATGATCACAATAATTTTTGATGTCCTGCTTCCAAAAATGATTCGGTAACCTAGGCCACTTGCTCTGTTTCTCCACTGATCCTCGAGTTTCCCTCCTCTTCACAGAAGCCGAGAAACACGCTGCCTAAAGTAAAGCTGCCATCTTTCCTGTTTCTGTTTTGTGAAATTCACCTATTAGGTTGAGTAGTTTTTTGGTAGATCCTATAGAATATTCTATGTACACTACAATGTCATCTGCAATGACAGTTTTGTTTCCTCCTTTACAATTTGGATGCTTCTTATTTTTTTTTCTTGTCTGATTGTGGCAGCTAGTACTTAAATACTATATTGAATAAAAGTGGGGAAAGCAGACATTCTTGTCTTTTTCCTGATCTTAGTGGGAAAACTTTTAGTTTTTGCCCATTGAGAATGATGTTCACTGTAGGTCTCTCATATATGGCCTTTATTATGTTGAGGAATGCGCCCTCTATTCCCACTTTGCTGAGTGTTTTAATGATAAATGTGTGCTGTACCTTATCAAATGCCTTTCTACATCTATTGCAAATCATACATTTTTGACTTTTGTTTTATGTGATGTATTATGTTTATTAATTTGTGAATATTGTACCATGATTACATCCTTGGCACAAATCCCACTTGATCATGATGTATGATCTTTTTTAATGTATTGCTGGATGTGGTTTGCCAATATTTTGTTGTGGATTTTAGCATTTATGTTCATGAGTGATATTGGCTTGAAGGTTTTTTCTTTGTTATGTCTTTATCTGGTGCTGGGTTTAGGATGATTCTGGATTTAAAAAAAGAGTTTGGTAGTGTTCTGTCTTCTTGGATTTTTTTGAATAGTCTGTGAAGGATAGAGGTTAGCTCTTCCTTAAATGCTTTGTAGAATTCTCCCATGAAACCATCCAGTCCAGGGCTTTTGTGTGTTGGAGTTTTTTAATTACTTCTTCAATTTGGTCAGCTCAAGGCTATTCAGGCTTTCTGCTTTATCTTCATTCATTTTTGGAAGATTATATTTTTTCTAGAAATTTGTCCATTTCACCTAGGTTTTTAATTTCCTTGGCATATAGTTCTAGTTCTTTGTAGTAATTTGTTACAGTCCTTTGTATTTCTATGTTATCTGTTGTAATCTCTCCTCTTTCATTTCTGATTATGTTTATTTGGGTCCTCTTTTTTTCTTGATGAATCTCCTTAATAGCTTATCAATTTTGTTTATCTTTTCAAAGAACTAGCTCCAGTATTTATTGATCCTTAGAATCATTCTTCTAATCTCTATGTGGTTTAATTCTGCTCTGATCTTGGTTATTTCATTCCTTCTAGTTGTTCTGTGTTGTCTTTGTTATTGTTCCTCTGGTTCTTGTAGGTGTATGGTTAGGTTGTTCATTTGAAATGTTTTTATCTTTTCTAGGTATGCTTGTATTGCTATGAACTTCCCTCTTAGGACTGCTTTCCATATGTCCCATAAGTTTTAGGTTGTTCTGTGTTCATTTACATTTGTTTCCAGAATTTTTTTGATTTTTTTTCCTCATCTCATTCTTGACCCATTCATAGTGGAATAACATGGTATTCAATGTCCATGAGTTCAGTATTTTTGAGATTTTTCTTTATGTTGGTTTCTAGTTTCCATTCCTTGTGGTCAGAGAAAATGCTTGATGTAATTTCATTGTTTTTGAATTTGTGGAGGTTTGTTTTGTGTCCTATCATCTGGTCTATGTTTGAAAATGTTCCATGTACATTTCAAAAGCATGTGTATTTTGCTTCTTTGGGGTGAAAGTTTCTATATATACCAATTAAGTCCATTTGATCTAGGACATTATTCAATGCTGCAATATCTTGATTGATATTTTGTTTGGAAATCTGTCCATTTTTGACAGTGGGGTGTTAAAATCCCCTGCTATCATTGTGTTGCTGTCTATATCTTTCTTGAAGTCTTCCTAGATTCACTTTATATATTTGGGTGTTCCTATGTTGGGTGCATATATATTTATAATGTTTATGTCCTCTTGATGGGGTCTTCCCTTGAGTATTATGAAGTGTCCTTCTGGGTCTCTTTTTATGGCCCTTGTTTTGAAGTCTATTTTGTGTGATATGAGTATTGCTACCCGAGTTTTTTTCCCTGTCTATTTGCTTGGGATGTTTTTTCCAAACCTTCACTTTCTGTTTGTGGAGGTCTTTTGTTCTGCGGTGGGTCTCTTGTAGGCATCATACGTGTGGGTCAAGTTTTCTTATCCATTCAGCTACTCTATGTCTTTTGATTAGAGCATTTAAACTATTTACATTTAAGGTTATTATTGATAGGTACTTGTTCATTGCCATTTTACTCCCTTTGTATCTTTGTTCTTTTCTTTCTCACTATTCTTCTTCCTCTTCTTAAAGCAGATACTTTAGCATCTCTTGCAGAGCTGATTTGGAAGAGGAGTATTCTTTGAGCCTTGTTTGGTCTGTTAAACTTCTTATTTAGCCTTACATTTTAATGGAGAGCCTTGTTGGGTGGAGTGGTCTCAGTTGCAGGCCTTTGTTTTTCATTACTTGGAATATTTCTTGCCAATCCCCTCTGGCTTGTAGTATTTCCCTTGAGAAGTCACCTGCTAGCCTTATTGGGGCCCCTTGTATGTTACTCCCTTGCTGCCTTTAAGATTCTCTCTTTGTCTTGGAATTTTGTCATATTAATGAGACCAACCATGAGGTGACCCAGATATTAAAATTACCAGAGAAGGGGCTTAAAATAGTAAGAAGGTATGTTCTAGGTTTTGAAGCTGAAATGCTAAAAGAAAAATAAGTTTGAGCTTTTAATGAAAATAATGAACAAGAGTGTAATTTAAGAAAAACTAGTTCCTCTTGGTCATGTTTTAAAGGAAATATCCAAATAAGGAGAAGAATGAGAGATATGAAACTTTGGAGTAACATTAACAGAGCATGGATCTGAGAGTGGAGTTGATAGGCAAAGTTATGGAAATAGATAAAATCATCTGGAATTATGAGCCTCAAGCCTGAGACTCTTATAAGGACTGAATCTTGATTCAGAATGAGGGTTCTAGTGGGGGAAGTAAGACACTTGAACAATGTAGAATTGATATCAAGTTATGTGTTTATCTCCTTTTTGGATTAGTTGAAGAGCACAGCAGAGTGTATTGTTACAGTAATTTGGAGTGGGTATGCAATTAAAGTGCAATACATAAATTACATATTATAAAACGTGTAAGTTAAAATATATGAATATGCAATATAAAATATGAATAAGAAAGTTTTATTGTATCTGTCTATTTTTATATGTTTGAAATCTTGTATTGATGTAATAATAAGTTTAAAAAACTTTTAAAATTAAGGGGAAAATAATGGTCTTCCAGAGTAATCAATAAAATTGTTCTGGACTTCAGATATCCCCCTTGATACTCTTAGCTCTCCCTCATCCATAACCACTCAATAACTCAGTAACTTTTCTGAAGGAAGTCTACTCAATACCCTGGAAAAGGGATAATAAATAGTCCAGTATAAGATAGCAACTACTATAGTAATAAATAGATCTCAAAATGTATAAGAGATTAAACAGAATAAAAGGTTATGCTTTCTCCTCTGTAACAGTGCTCCTGGGGACCTTGAGTGTGGGTGGCTCCTTTCACCACAAGCCTCCAGTGTCCCATTCAGCCTCTGGGCTAGTTCCATCCACCTTACACAAGGGAAAAATGAGTGTGGAGAAAGTCTACATTCGATTGTTTCCCTTTTCACCTTACCTTGGCATCTAGACCCTTTATCTGTAAGTTTACTGTTTGTTTAGATTGCTGTAAACTCTTTGCAGCTCTTTAGTTCTTCATAGCTGCCTCATTAAACTCCTGCTCTCACCACCCCTTCCTGCTCCCTTGCTTATCTCCCTCTCTATCCAATCTTACTTCAAGGAAGACTGTCTTCATTCTCCATGTAGAGAGGTTTTATTGTCTATCTATCTATCTATCTATCTATCTATCTATTTTCTATCGATCTATCTATCTATCATTATCTATCATCTGTCTTCCTATTTATTCATCTGAATAATATCATAAATGCCCTTAGACCAGTGGTCCCCAACCTTTTTGGCACCAGGGACTGTTTTCATGGAAGACACTTTTCCATGGACTGGGATGGGGGAATGGTTTCAGGATGATTTAAACACATTACATTCAAGCTCACCTCTTGCTGTGTGGCCCAGTTCCTCACAGGCCTGGACCAGTAGTGGTCTACAGCCTGGCTGGTGGGAACCCCTGCCTTAGACCTACTATGCAACCTGAAAGTTGAGTCCTTAGTAATAACTTGCATCTAACTACACTCTCTCCATAGGTGTACTGTCCTAACTTTCCCCTCTTGAAATTCCTTTTATTCTGAATCCTATGCGCCTCTTGCCTTGACTTTGTTTTTCTTGCAATTTTTCATTTATACCTATTCTAAGAAAGAAATTTGGTTACTTTAGCTGTTTATAACCTTATGAAAGTGTATCTATAACAATCTTTTGGGATTTACATTTTAAAATACTACTGTTATGTTGCTAAGATTCAGTCAAATTGCCACATGTCTCTGTGGGCCATTTGGGAAATGAGATTTGTCTTCTGGCTGGAACACTCACCCAATCACCACAACATCATGTGGCTGAGACTCAGTGAAGGGGCAAGGGGTACTGCACCTAAAGTTATATCTGTGATGCTCTTTGTATTCCTTCCCCACCAGCAAAGGTTAGTGGCAAGTACAGCACCCACCTCCTAGAATGAGAAGCAGTATTGAGGACTCAGATCCCACCTCAGGAATAAGAATTTGGGTCACTTCAACAGGAGAAGCCCAAGTGGCAGCTGTTCAGCAGCTCCCCTCAGAACATCAAATAGGTGGTCATTCCTCTTCTCAGCTCTTAGGTTCTGGTACCACCACCTTTCCCTTTTGTAACTGGGGGAGGTACTTCCTTCCTGCAGTTAGTTAATTCTGAGTTACCTTGGTATCCATCTTTTCCATCCTTTAGTCTCTTTCAGGACATGCCTATGAATCTACTTCCCTGTTTTATATCTTCTTGTTTTAAACATACCACATGTGACTTCTGTTTCTTGAATAGACCTTCACTGACCCAAACAGAAATGCTAGTTATTTAGTCTTTTCCAGACTTGGTCAATCTCTGGACATTGGTACAGGAAGTAATTTTAATGATAGTGTCAAAATTACTCCAGGACAGCTTGTTGGACAGAATCAAAGGGAAACAATGACTTTACATATAGGAGCAATGGTTTTTATTTGCATTTAAAGGCATAAACATACATATGGATTCTTGTAATTACTGTAGGAAATATAGTAGGGAAGGTCAACTTTCTGTGGTGAAATTAAAATAGAGATGTAATGTCCAATTATAGAGCAGTTTACTTGTATCAAGTTCTTTTAAGAATTTACATCCCCATTTTTCTTTTATAACATCCTCTTGGCACTTAATATTTTACTATGGAAAATATTTGAAATATCTCAAACTATTTGGCTTTTTTGAGTTTAACCACAACAGGAAACTAGCTTTGTTGCACTCATTATTTAAGCATAATATTGCAGGATTCATTTATGAATTTAATACAAATGCCTTTAATAATTACTATATTAGGGGAGACCCCAACAAATGCAGAATTATCTTCTGGGGTGGGCCCTTTGTAATACAGACTTGTCATGCTAGATGAGTTTTCTAGGAACCCATCTGTGTCAGTGTACCAGTTGTGAGAAGCTGTGTTTGGCCCCAGTGCATTTTATGAAGAGCATTTCAACACGTTTGCCCATTTCCTTATGGGTGATTTACAAGTGCACCTGCCCATACTGCACTGCATGTTTTTGACCAAAAACCCCAAATGGCATCACTCCTGTGCCCCACCCTCATTATACACCCTCCCTGAGGAAAAATTTTTTGTTTGTTTCCTTGGATGAAAATATTCTCAAAGGAAGATGCTTTGCCGCTGTGTAAGAGGTGAAAGAAGAAATGGCATAAGCACTAGAAGGCATCAGAATCAATGAGTTCAAGATTGTTTTGAGTAGTGGGAAAAACCATGTTGATAAATTCCATTTTTTGGGTCCACCCTCATATGTTAGCTCCAAGTGCTGAAGCTATAGCAAAAAAAAAACAGATCTCCAGTTTTCACATTCTCATGGGGACAGACAGACCATATGTGTATATAACATTTTCAATAGCCAACTTTGAAAATACCTCCATGCTTTGGTCATGCATTCACACCCAGAGTCATATGCATTTGTAACCAAATTGTTTTAGGTTAAAAAGAGGATAATTGGGATAGTTCTCATCCTTGGCATTTTAGAGGCTCAGAAAGCATTAAAAGGTGAATAACATCATCTTCTAATATTCATGGACAATTCTTGGCAATGTAAGTTATCTATAGAAGGTAATAATTTTATGTTTTTACTGGTAGTTAGAAATAGTAGATAGTAAAACAACCTGTACTCTGTTCTAAGATACACTCAATCCATCTCTTCAAAGTGTTATTCCCTTTGAGAGTATGATATTTAAGGATGATCATTTACATTTTATTAATATTTTGAAAAAGCTTTATAATTTTCTCATGAACAGAATCAAATCATAGTTAGTGGAGTTCCTCAGTGGGTATTTACTGACCTGCTGGGTTAACCACCTCTGTTTTGGGGATATCACCCACATAATCAGTGCAGGTCATTCAGAAGAAAAGCCTTACCTAGCCTGGCCACTCTGAGGAAACATGGTCACATCATTTATTTTTTATTGTTTTTCAAGTACAGTTTTCTGCCTTTTCCCCTCACTCCTCCCCATCTCCCAGTCCCCCCACCTTCCTCCATTTTTAATACTTCCCCTTGTCTTCACTTATTGACACCTGAATTTTTGTCGCTATAGCTTTATTTCATTTTATATTTAATTAAATAAGTGCTTTTTAAACATTATTTACATTAGAATAATTATTACTTGAAAATGCAATAACTATTGATGAGTGTCATTCTAGAAAGATTTTAGGGAAAGTATTATGCTCTTTAGAAACAGTCTATTTTCTAAACTAGAGCATTGTACCACAATAGAGCATTGATGCAGACTCTGGCCCTCTGGAGTCTGTGTATTGTGGATGTGGTACACAAATTCACACAGAGTACAGAGTCCTGTGGAGAAAAAGGGACAGCACAGCCACTCTCTGAAGTAAAGAGCACCTCTGAGTGCCTTGGCAACTCTCTCAAGAGGAGAGTGCCCTAACCCTTGCCTGGACAGGCTTGTATTGGTTTCCAATTGCATTACATCAAAGAAGGTTCTCATCATTTCTAAATTAGTTAAGTGATTATTTCTTACAGATAACAAAAAAGAAGAACAAGTTGTAAATGCAAGGAAATGATACAAATGATTGATTTGGTTACATTTCATCCTTGGGACATCTTAGCACAGACTTTAGGGAGTTGCTTCAGAGATATACATTAAACATCTGCAGTCTTAACTTAGGGTGAGGGAGTTTTAGCAAAATCAAGTCTCATAGCAGCCTAGGTACAAAGAAGGCCTGATTCCCCATGGCAAAGCCGATCTGCACACCTGGCTGCTGTGTGCCACCTCACATTGATTGGTTTTCCGGATCAATACTGGGCTACATTTGCCATTGCCATGCTGATTGGTTCCCTATAGAACAAAAGCATTTCCCCAGGTCAGCTTATTTAAAGATTTTATGGATGGATAAATAATGTCTGATATGATTATGTCTGATCATTATCACATTACATTCCAGAGACTGATATTTTCATTTGTTCATTCCACTTTCTACCAGGACTTATTGGATACACTTTATATGACCAAAATCATGAAAGGTACAGTGATGTGTTAAGATCTGCCCTCAGCACATGATAAGCCTAGTGGAGATGATTAACCATCATACCTTGATAAAAATAGACATTTAACTAGTGATTTATATTCTTCAAATAAAGAAGTCTTTTACTCACACCCTGTGACAGTGGCAGGCAGAGATTATTTTCATAAATGTGGATGTAGAAGCAGAGCTTCAGACCTTTTCCACTTTCTTCTGAGAGTCAGTGCAACAGCTGAGACATGAACCCAATGACCTGTGCTGCCACTCTGCCAAAGGACATTGTGGACAAAGTGACAATTTCAGTGAGATAAATCACAAACTAATAAAAATATCTGAGAAAAAGAATTTTTAGCTGGAAAGAGTGGACGTGGCTTCTTGAAAGGGATGGACATTGGGAATGGATTTCCAAGTGCATTTTAAACAGTGTCTATTGTCTCCAGTGCATGAACTCCCATTGCTTACACAGATTCTCTTGCTGAAGAGTTTCCCCAGAACAGCCTTCATGTCCCAATTTCTCAGACTATAGATGAAAGGATTTAACATTGGGGTCACTGCGATGTACACCACAGTTATCACAACATCTTGTAAGCTGTAACTGGTCAAAGGGCGGAAGTACATGCCCATGCCTGTCCTATAATACAAAGAAACCACTGTGAGGTGGAAGCCACAGGTAGAGAAGGCTCTGAGCACACCCTTGGTGGATGGGACATGTAAGAGTGTGGAGAAGACCTGGACATAGGATATGATGATTCATAGCAATGGCATAGAGAAAACAGCAACCCTGAGGTACATCATATTCACATTAAAGAGGTTGTCAGAACAGGACAGCTTGAGCAAAGGGGTAATGTCCCAGTAGAAATTGGCCACTTCCTGGTTGCCACAGAACGACAGACTAGCTGTGAGCAGAGTGTGGGGGAGGGCATTGAGATTTCCAACCACCCAAGACCCAACAACTAGCAGGACACAAGTTCGTGGGCTCATAATTGTTGTGTAATGAAGTGGGCGGCTGATGGCCGCTGCATGGTCATATGCCATCGCAGCCAGGATATAGCTATCTGTGTTACCCAAGGCAATCATGAAATACATCTGTGTTAGACAGCCCCCAAAGGAGATGGCTTTGGTGCATAAGAGATGGTTGGCCAGCATCTCAGGGATGGTTACAGAAGAAAAGAAGGTGTCAACAGAGGATCTAAGATGGTGTCGGAGCAGGAAGGAGCAGATTCGGCTTTCCTCTGCTCAGGGGAGAAAATCCTGACCGATCTATGGAGTAGAAAGGCAAGCAACCAACATATTTCAGCATTTTTGAAAACAGAGGACCAAGGATTGTGGCAGAACCGAAAGAACAAAGAACAGATCCTAAGGGGAGTGCTGCAACAAGGTAGGGTCCCAGGACAAGCGTGTGGTCCCGGGGCTGCAGCCCCAGGCCCGGGGCCGCTGCTGGGTTTACCATAGGGTTCTTGAGAGAGAGCCAGGTCAACTGCTCCCTCCCCAGCCGAGCAAGGTCTGAGCGGCTCTGGGAGGAATCCAGGTGCTGGCAAACACACGGGGGCGGTGAGAAGCTTTGGAGGCGGTGGACACTGGAGGGGCCGAGTTGCGCAGCGGACCTGGACTCCCACGGTCACCGGCCTGGCTGGAGCTTTGGCGGTGGGAGAAGCCAGGACACTGTGGGGAGCGGTGGGCTTGAACGGGAGGAATTTCTCGAGAGGAAGGAGTGAATAGACACAGACACTGTTTGGGGAATTCTCCTAAAGTGATCAGTGGCTCCAGCCTGTCTGCTACCCAGCTGTGGGCGCGGCACACCAGCCCACCGGCCCACCAGTGGACAGGCGCACTGGCGCCTGGGCGCGCCTGGGCGCGCCTGCAAGGAGAGCATCCCCGCACACCAGCCCACAGCAGTAACCCTGGGGAAAGACCTGATTCCCACACCCAGGGCCCAAAGCTGAGGAGCCAGAGCGAACTCCACTGGCCAAGGAAGAAAAGCCAAACAAATCATCCTTCAGCCTGTCTCATCCAGCAAGAGCAGAAAAACCAGTTTGGCCACTTTGAAATCAAGAGACTTTTTAATTTGATTCTATTTTTTAACAATGTTTAATTTTTTAAGTTTTATTGTTTTTATTCTCTTTTGATTTCTTTTTCCTCTCTTACCTGATTTCTTGTTTTATTCCTTCCTCCTTCCTGCCCTCCAATTTTATCTCTTCTTCCTTCCTTCGTCTGCCTTTTCTATTTTTTACTTTTTTATTTTTTTCCTAAATACCTAGGAAACAAAGTCAGACAAAATCCTGGGTCTGTGAAAAGACCAAAGTTGAACCCAAAGAAGGGGCATCACAACAGCTGGGACAGTGAGATAAATGTCACTCTGCTATTACAGAGAACCTGCAAGTTATTGCATATTTGTATTATTATTATTTTTCCAGTGTTCCTACATCTTTTTTAACAGTATTTTTATATCCCTCTACTTTTTGTATAGCCTGCTTTGCTAGGCTGGATATATTGTATGACCTGACAGCTTTCCCCTGATATCTCTTTCTATACTGTATTACTAATCTACTGTCCTTTAACTCACCTGTGTCCCATCAGCACACTACTCAATGTTCTGTACTCCCTATTCTTGTTACCTAGATCTCATAGACTCTGTCATATGAATGTTGCCATAATATTATTGTAAATAACTGCTGTTCCATGCAATTGTAATTACTTCACAACACCCCCACCCCCAGATCTTAGCCCATTTCAAAGTTTCCTGAACTCTATTACTGTAGTGGTTAACTCTATTCTCTCACACACTACACCTATTTACTATCCTTTACTCTCACCTTACCCCAGAATCTGACCGCCCACAACCTCCCTGCTTTACAGATCCAACTCACAATCCTTCCTCCCCCAACAAGAGTCTTATCTTCTTTCCATCCTTTCTAAAAATCAGCTAGCTGGGTGGAAGACCACGGTTAACACTATACATAGCGAAAGGATCTCCTATATCTTCCCTACTTGCTACTACTGTAAATAGCATAGAATTCTCTGTTGCTGTCTTAAACCATTTTGCCTTCCCCCTCCAACTGATGACAAAAAAGAATAGGTGGAGGAGGTGAACACCAGGATACCCACTGGAAGAGGAAACCCAACAACAAAGGAACCACTAACAGATAAGAGCAGAAGAAGGTGAAGGAGGGAGTAGTAACCACACAAACCTCAATCCAGGACTTATCTGGAAACACAACTAAACAGTAGAGACAGTACCCAATACAAGCAACTGAACAAGATTTCTTTAAACCTTGTACACACAGAAGAACCAGCTTCAACACAACCTGCCCTCACCAGCACAACAAAATACAGAAGGTGGTGGACAGAGTGACCCACATTTAACCAGCTGGTGGGAAGGAACCACCAAAGAAAGACTCAACAACAATCAAAACCCAAAGGCAAACACAAAGCCAACTTAAACGACAGCCCAAGACCAGTGAGCTTGGGAGATCAAGGAAACAGCACCACTGAAACTCACTGCTATTCTACTAAAGAAGTTCACAACATAAACCCAGGGAGCCAGAACAGATCAATATAAGAAGCTGAGGAGAACAAGAAGAGTCTCACAAACAATGGGAAGACAAAGAAATAATCCCCAAATGAAAGGAAAGGAGGAAGCCTCAAAAAGAATGCTAAATGAAATAGAGGCAATTCAACTATCAGATATTGAATTCAAAGCAGTGATTGTCAGGAAGCTCAATGAGCTCACAATGAGCTACGAGAAACTACAGGGAAGCTACAATGAACTCAATGAAAACTACATCAGCACAAAAAAGGAAATAGAAACTCTCAACAAGGGCCAAGAGGAAATGAAGAATACAATTTCTGAACTGAAGAACACAGTAGAAGGAATGAAAAGCAGGATCGATGAAGCAGAAGATCGGATCAGCGAGCTAGAGGACAAAGTAGAAGAAAACACCCAGAAAGAGCAAGAAAAGGAAAAGAGGCTCAGAAAAAATGAAGAGGGATTAAGAGAAATGCAAGTCAATATGAAACGTAATAATATCCGCATAACAGGGATACCAGAAGGAGAAGAAGAACAAAGGATAGAAAACCTAGTTGAACAAGTGATGATGGAAAACTTCCCTAATTTGATGAGACAAAAAGTCACACAAATCCAGGAAACACAGAGAGTCCCAATCAAGAGGAACCCAAAGAGGCCCACCTCAAGACACATCATAATTAAAATGGCAAAATTTCAAGACAAAGAGAGAATCTTAAAGGCAGCAAGGGAGAAACAGGAAGTAAC
This sequence comes from Phyllostomus discolor, assembly GCF_004126475.2. Taxonomy (NCBI): domain Eukaryota; kingdom Metazoa; phylum Chordata; class Mammalia; order Chiroptera; family Phyllostomidae; genus Phyllostomus; species Phyllostomus discolor. Next base: position 75,337,527 of record NC_040910.2, on the reverse strand, counting down.
ATACAAGGGGGCCCCAATAAGGCTAGCAGCTGACTTCTCAATGGAAACACTCCAAGCCAGAAGAGAATGGCAAGAAATAATCCAAGTAATGAGAACCAGAGGCCTGCAACCACGACTACTTTACCCAGCAAGGCTCTCAATTAAGACAGACGGCCAAATAAGAAGCTTCTCAGGCAAAAGAAGTCTAAAAGAATACACCTCCACTAAACCAGCTCTGCAAGAGATGCTAAAGGGACTGCTTTAAGGAAAGAAAGGAAAAGAGAGAGTGAGAGAGGATCACACGTACATAAAAGGCAATGAATAAGTACCTATCAATAATAACCTTAAACGTAAATGGATTAAACGCTCCAATCAAAAGACAGAATAGCTGATTGGATAAGAAAACATGACCCACACATATGCTGTCTACAAGAGACCCACCTCAGGATAAAAGATCTGCACAGGTTGAAAGTGAAGGGCTGGAAACAAATTTTCCATGCAAATAGACAGGATAAAAAAGCCGCGGTAGCAATACTCATATCTCACAAAATAGACTTCCAAAGAAGGACGATAAAGAGAGACCCAGAAGGCCATTTCATAATACTCAAGGGAAGAATTCACCAAGAAGACATATACATAGTAAATTTATATGCACCCAACATAGGAGCACCCAAATACATAAAGAAAATCTTAGAGGACTTCAAGAAAGATATGCACAGCAACACAATTATTGTGGGGGATTTTAACACCCCACTATCAAAAATGGGCAGATCTTCCAAACAACATATCAACAAAGATATTGTGGCATTGATGAATACCCTAGACGAAATGGGCTTTACTGATACTTACAGAGCCCTCCATCCCAAAGAAGCTAAATACACATTTTTTTCAAATGTACATGGAACATTTTCAAAGATTGACCAGATGATAGGACACAAAACAAGCCTCAACAATTTCAAAAAAATTGAAATCATACCAAGCAATTTCTCGGATCACAAGGGACTGAAACTAGAAACCAACCACAAGGAAAAAAACCCAAAACACTCAAATTCATGGAGATTAAACAGCATGCTATTAAACAATGAATGGGTCAAGAATGATATTAGGGAAGAAATCAAACGGTTTTTGGAAACAAATGAAAACAAACTCACAACAACCCAAAACTTATGGGACACAGCCAAGGCAGTCCTGAGAGGGAAGATCATAGCGATACAGGCCCACCTAAAAAAGTTAGAAATATTTCAAACAAACAACCTAACCCTACGTCTACAAGAACTCGAGGAACAACAACAAACGCAGTCCAGAGCAAGCAGAAGGAAGGAAATAACCAAGATCAGAGCAGAATTAAATGACATAGAGACTAAAAGCACAATTCTAAGCATCAATGAATCCAAGAGCTGGTTCTTCAAAAAGATAAACAAAATCGACAAGCCTTTAAGCAGACTCATCAAGAAAAAAAGAGAGAAGACCCAAATAAACACAATCAGAAATGAAAGAGGAGAGATTACAACAGATACCACAGAAATACAAAGGATTGTAAGAAATTTCTATGAAGAACTGTATGCGAAGAAATTTGAAAACCTAGGTGAAATGGACAAATTTCTAGAAAAATATAATCTTCCAAAACTCAATAAAATGGAAGCAGGAAGCCTGAACAAACCAATAACAGCAAAAGAAATTGAAGCAGTAATCAGAAAACTCCCAACTCACAAAAGCCCTGGACCAGATGGTTTCACAGGAGAATTCTACAAAGCATTTAAGGAAGAACTAACACCTATCCTTCACAGACTATTTCAAAAAATCCAAAAAGATGGAAGACTCCCAAACTCTTTTTATTAGGCCAACATCATCTTAATTCCAAAACCAGATAAAGACACAACAAAGAAAGAAAACTACAGGCCAATATCGCTGATGAACATTGACGCTAAAATCCTCAACAAGATACTGGCAAACTTCTGGAGTGAGTTGATTCTTTTCTAGTTAGCAGAAATCAGAACTTCTGGTGACATTTGTTAAATTGGCTGTGTAATGGCTGCAAATTGGCTGGATGTTGAAGGAGGAGCTGTCTTGGTATAACAGAAACCAAGGGGTCTACTTGAGACTATGTGACCAGAAGTAGTAGAGTGAGGTCTGCAGAAGTGTCCAATGGAGACGAAGGTCTACCCATTTGCCAGGTTGTCTCCAATGAATTTTTGTTGAGTTTTTGTTGTGTGATGAATTCAGGACTGTGCTGGAAAGCCAACCCAAGAAACATCTAAAGAAGTGAAAATAAAAAGTTATCCTTAAAGACAAATAATAACTGATAAAATGGAAATAGTGTCACATTCTTGGTATAAAAGATCTAATTCTTCATAGATTTCATGATTAATAAAATGGATTTACAGATATCAAAATCACACATAAAGTGGTTAAATTGAAAAAAAAAAAGCCTGAGTTTTATGTTAAGATCTTGTAACTTGGAAGTAAGAAGCAAGGAGTACAAGTGATCTTCCTCCTCAGGAGAGGAAGGACCAAGATCCTCCAAGGATATTTGCTTTTTTAATTTTCTACTTCCATTAATATCAGCAAACTCCCAGAGATTAGGACAACATGGACCAATTGGCTAATTAGGAGATTTGTGTATTGAGATTTATACCATTGTAAATAATTGGCTGGTGTCTTCAGCCTTTAGTTTTGCTAGTATTAACTATAGTGGCTCCATATCTGTGTCTCCTTTCTTTGTGGGCATATGCATCAGAAAGTCCCAGCTGGAGTTTGTTTTCCTGTCAGTCCTGAGGAGGGACCCCAATCCTTCATTGAACACAAGGCAGAAGGGCAGCCTATCCATCTGTTCTCCTTGGTCATGTTCCAGCAGAGATGCAGTCTAGCCCAGTAAGTGCTGTGGAAGATAGTGATTGGAGAAGGAAGGGTTGGGAGCATTATTCCTCCCCAATCAGACAAATGTGACAGTTGGAATAGGTAGATGAGAGGGCACTAATATACAAATTTCAGGTCAGAACTCTATGGAGTTTGTGTTCTTGGTTCTGCTTGGGATATGAGAACTCTCATTTAGAGTTCTGCTTCCACCCTCATTGGTTCTGGCTCTGGTTGGATTCTTTCTCACCACAGCAGAAAATGGGTCTCCCTAAACTCTCCCCTAAGCACTCTAGAGTGATCATGAGGGTGATGATGAGCAGGATGACATTAACCATAACATCATGTACTTCTGTTGAGGGCTTCCTAAGTGCCAGGCTCTGGGGTAGATGTTTTATGTATTTTATTTGGTCTCATCTGCATAAGCTCTCCCAAATTATAAATGCATATTATTATTTTATATAAAAGTGAAGGAGTATAGTATTTTATGTAACTTGTATCAGGTCATGAGTTAAAAAGAGTTGAAGCCAGGTTAGAATCTGGGCAGTCTGACTCCAGACTCAGGGCATCTGGCCAGACTTCTCTGCCAATGCAAACAGTCATTTCATTTCCCTGTCAATCCTGACCAAGAACACCCTGCTCACTATGCTCTTCCCTCTGGAGTTTTCTGGTAGACCACAGTGGAAAGCCATAGGTAGCGTTTGCTGCATCAACTATAGAAAGGATGGTTGAGACCACAGGCAAAGGTCATAAAAAGAATTGGCACATGATAATTTAGGGCAGAGCTTACTCTTGTACTCGCTCTTGTATTTCACTTCAACTGTCTACGTCTTCCTCTGTTCTTATAATCAACCCACTCAATTAAAAAGGATACAAGGACAGAGTCTTGGGGTTCATTCCTTCTCAGGATACTGAAAACAGTTAAAAAATGTACCTCAGATGTACCTGTGGTTAAGATCTCTGTGCCTCTGCTTAAAGCTTTCAGAAAGTCTGGGCACAGTTAAGTTTAGTGCTTCAGAGACTGACAATTTAATTCCAAATCCTGTCTGTCTAACTTATTATTAGTGTATTATGGGGAAAGGTCTTAGTACCTTTGAAACTCGGGATTGTCATCTGAGTTGAGTCCTAGTTGACACAACTTCACTGAATAAAGATTAAACAAAGAATGGATGCTCTCCATGTAATAAATAAGTGATGGATGCATAAGGTAAAGGCAAAATAAATTTTAGATATTTATTATTAATAGTAATAAAGCTAATTCTCATGTCATTTGACTTAAGTATCTGGTGACTTGAAGTTATGGTGTCCTTCCTTCCCTGACAGGACATTTTACTTTTGTTTATACAAGTACATCCTCCATATATGGAGGGAAATGACTAAGTCTGATTTGTTTCTGATCCGTCACTCCAAGCCTATACTTCATTGGCACAGAGGAGGCATCAAAAACAAAAAATCTCTGTTAAATATTAAATAGACTTTTCCATTGTTTGATATAGAAACAAAGTAGGAAATATGGATTCCACACATTTGACCATTCATGCCAGTGTTTTCATCCTTTTCAGGAATGTTCCATAGGACTAGAGACAAGATAAAATAGTGTTTGTGTCTATGTCATAAACTTTTAGTGAGTTCTATTATTTTCCATTTAATATTATAAATAATATTCAATGATTTAAAAAAAGAGGCAGAAAAGAAGGGAGCAGTTAATCTTACTGTATGAGCTGAGCACATTTTAGGATTTTGTGTCATTCCATGCTCTAGGGACAGGAAACCTGTCGACATTTCTACCATAAAAATGGCATTACATTTTTGGAATTGTATTTTGTTACTAAACACATTATTTCAATAATGATTGAAATTCTTTGTTAAAAAATGGCCAAATATTTCTTAAGTTCCAACCTTCCCTTAGGTGCAACAGATGTTTTAGAGATGGATGTTTAACTCTTCATTTCAAGAAGGATCACAAGCACAGAGAGATTCAGAGACTAACACACACTTCACAGGAGTGGGTGAAAATCCAGCACTTAAAATTTGAACTCCTTATTCTAGTACCAGGGCTGTCACTTCCATTTTAGCTAATGAGTAGTTCTTTCAAACCTACTTGGGTCCCAGATGAGAAATGGAGATAAAAAATTTAATTCATCCTCTTTTGGTTCAGTGAGTTGACCTGTGAATTCTGACCAGTGGTTTACAGGTACCATAATGTCACCAACATTGTGGAAAATAGGGTTTTCTATAAATAGTCATGCATTTTACAGTCCAGGCTTGAAATCCAAGAGGGAAAATAAATTCCTATTGAATGTGAAAATTTCATGTGCAGCCATCATAGAATGATTATTACAAAGCAGACTTCAAGGATATTTTCAAACACATACCTTTATAATAAGAGAATGTAGATGATAGAAAATGATTTCTGTATTGGGATAACACATATTGTTAAGTACATATGAGTAAAATTGAACAGTTATTAGAAGTTGAACTGTGGGGATCTAAGATGGTGTCGGAGTAGGAAGGAGCAGATTTGGCTTTCCTCTGCTCAGGGGAGAGAGTCCTGACCGATCTTTGGAGTGGAAAGGCAAGCAACCAACATATTTCAGCATTTTTGAGAACGGAGGACCAAGGATTGTGGCAGAACCGAAAGAACAAAGAACAGATCGCTGCATCAAGGTAGGCTCCCGGGACAGGCGTGTGGTACCCAGGCTGCAGCCTCAGGCCCGGGGGCCGCGGCTGGGTTTGCCGTAGGGTTAGTGGGAGAGAGCCAGGTCGGCTGCTCCCTCTCCAGCCGAGCAAGGTCTGGGCGGCTCTGGGAGGAGTCCAGGTGCTGGCGGGCACACCGGGTGGCGAGCAGCTTTGGAGGCAGTGAACGCCAGAGCCGAGTCGCGCTGCAGACCCGGACTCCCAGGGTCACCGTTCTGGCTGGAGCTTTGGCGGTGAGAGAAACCGGGCCATTGGAGAGCGGCGGGCTCGATCGGGAGGAATTTCCCAAGAGGAAGGAGTGAATGGACACAGACACTGTTTGGGGAATTCTCCTGAAGTGATCAATGGCTCTGGCCTGTTTGCTCCCCAGCTGTGAGCGTGCAGGCAGCAGACAGGCCGTGCCCGCTCACCGGAGCGCGGGGAGCGAGGGTCGCGCTGGTCGCGCCGGGCAGCGGACCAGCCGCGGAGCCAGTGCGAACCCCACGGGCCTAGGAAGAAAAGCCAAACAAGTCATCCTTCAGACTGCCTCAGCCAGCAAGAGCAGAAAAACCGGTTTGGCCACTTTGAAATCAAGAGACTTTTTAATTTGATTCTATTTTTTTAACAATTTTTAATTTTTTAAGTTTTATTGTTTTTATTCTCTTTTGATTTCTTTTTCCTCTCTTACCTGATTTCTTGTTTTATTCCTTCCTCCTTCCTGTCCTCCAATTTTATCTCTTCTTCCTGCCTTCGTCTGCCTTTTCTATTTTTTTTCTTTTTTAAATTTTTTCCTAAATACCTACAAGTGAGACAAAATCCTGGAACGGTGAAAAGACCAAAGTTGAACCCAAAGAAGGGGCATCACAACAGCTGGGACAGTGAGATAAATGTCACTCTGCTATTACAGAGAACCTGCAAGTTATTGCAAATTTGTATTATTATTATTTTTCCAGTGTTCCTACATCTTTTTTTTTTAACAATATTTTTATATCCCTCTTATTTTTATATAGCCTGCTTTGCTAGGCTGGTTTTATTGTATGACCTGACAGCTTTCCCCTGATATCTCTTTCTATACCGTATTACTAATCTACTGTCCATTAACTCACCTGTGTCCTATAAGCATACTACTCAATGTTCGGTACTCCATATCCTTATTACCTAGATTTCATAGACTCTGCCATATCAATGTTGCCATAATATTATTGTAAATAACTGCTGTTCCATGCAAGTGTAATTACTTCACAAGACCCCCCCCCCCCCCCAGATCGTAGCCCATTTCAAAGTTTCCTGAACTCTATTACTGTAGTGGTTAACTCTATTCTCTCACACACTACACCTATTTACTACCCTTTACTCTCACCTTACCCCAGAATCTGACCGCCCACAACCTCTCTGCTTTATAGATCCAACTCACAATCCTTCCTCCCCCAACAAGATTCTTATCTTCTTTCCATCCTTTCTAAAAATCAGCTAGCTGGGTGGAAGACCACAGTTAACACTATACATAGTGAAAGGATCTCCTATATCTTCCCTACTTGCTACTACTGTAAATAGCATAGAATTCTCGGTTGCTGTCTTAAACCATTTTGCCCTCCCCTCCATCTGATGACAAAAAAGAATAGGTGGAGGAGGTGAACACCAGGATACCCACTGGAAGAGGAAACCCAACAACAAAGGAACCACTAACAGATAACAGCAGAAGAAGGTGAAGGAGGGAGTAGTAACCACACAAACCACAATCCAGGGCTTATCTGGAAATACAACTAAACAGTAGAGACAGTACCCAATACAAACAACTGAACAAGATTTCTTTAAACCTTGTACACACAGAAGAACCAGCCTCAACACAACCTGCCCTCACCAGCACAACAAAATATAGTAGGTGGTGGACAGAGTGACCCACATTTAACCAGCTGGCGGGAAGGAACCACCAAAGAAAGACTCAACAACAATCAGAACCCAAAGGCAAACACAAAGCCAACTTAAACAACAGCCCAAGACCAGCGAGCTTGGGGGGTCAAGGAAACAGTACCACTGAAACTCACTGCTACTCTACTAAAGAAGTTCACATCATAAACCCAGGGAGCCAGAACAGATCAATATAAGAAGCTGAGGTGAACAACAAGAGTCTCACAAACAATGGGAAGACAAAGAAATACTCCCCAAATGAAAGGAAAGGAGGAAGCCTCAAAAAGAATGCTAAATGAAATAGAGGCAATTCAACTATCAGATATTGAATTCAAAGCAGTGATTGTCAGGAAGCTCAATGAGCTCACAATGAGCTACGAGAAACTACAGGGAAGCTACAATGAACTCAATGAAAACTACATCAGCATAAAAAAGGAAATAGAAACTCTCAACAAGGGCCAAGAGGAAATGAAGAATACAATTTCTGAACAGAAGAACACAGTAGAAGGAATGAAAAGCAGGATCAATGAAGCAGAAGATCGGATCAGCGAGCTAGAGGACAAAATAGAAGAAAACACCCAGAAAGAGCAAGAAAGGGAAAAGAGGCTCAGAAAGAATGAAGAGGGATTAAGAGAAATGCAAGACAATATGAAACGTAATAATATCCGTATAATAGGGATACCAGAAGGAGAAGAAGAAGAACAAGGGATAGAAAACCTAGTTGAACAAGTGATGATGGAAAACTTCCCTAATTTGATGAGACAAAAAGTCACACAAATACAGGAAACACAGAGAGTCCCAATCAAGAGGAACCCAAAGAGGCCCACCTCAAGACACATCATAATTAAAATGGCAAAATTTCAAGACAAAGAGAGAATCTTAAAGGCAGCAAGGGAGAAACAGGAAGTAACATACAAGGGGGCCCCAATAAGGCTAACAGCTGACTTCTCAATGGAAACACTCCAAGCCAGAAGAGAATGGCAAGAAATAATCCAAGTAATGAGAACCAGAGGCCTGCAACCACGACTACTTTACCCAGCAAGGCTCTCAATTAAGATAGAAGGCCAAATAAGAAGCTTCTCAGACAAAAGAAGTCTAAAAGAATACACCTCCACTAAACAGCTCTGCAAGAGATGCTGAAGGAACTGCTTTAAGGAAAGAAAGGAAAAGAGAGAGTGAGAGAGGATCACACGTACATAAAAGGCAATAAATAAGTACCTATCAATAATAACCTTAAACGTAAATGGACTAAACGCTCCAATCAAAAGACATAGAATAGCTGATTGGATAAGAAAACATGACCCACACATATGCTGTCTACAAGAGACCCACCTCAGGATAAAAGATCTGCACAGGTTGAAAGTGAAGGGCTGGAAACAAATTTTCCAAGCAAATGGACAGGAGAAAAAAGCCGGGGTAGCAATACTCATATCTGACAAAATAGACTTCCAAAGAAGATCCATAAAGAGAGACCCAGAAGGTCATTTCATAATACTCAAGGGAAGAATTCACCAAGAAGACATAAACATAGTAAATATATATGCACCCAACATAGGAGCACCTAAATACATAAAGAAAATCTTAGAGGACTTCAAGAAAGATATGGACAGCAACACAATTATTGTGGGGGATTTTAACACCCCTCTATCAAAAATGGACAGATCTTCCAAACAAAACATCAACAAAGATATTGTGGCATTGAACAATACCCTAGATGAAATGGGCTTTACTGATATTTACAGAACCCTCCATCCCAAAGAAGCTAAATACACATTTTTTTCAAATGTACATGGAACATTTTCAAAGATTGACCAGATGATAGGACACAAAACAAGCCTCAACAATTTCAAAAAAATTGAAATCATACCAAGCAATTTCTCGGATCACAAGGGACTGAAACTAGAAACCAACCACAAGGAAAAAAACCCAAAACACTCAAATTCATGGAGATTAAACAGCATGCTATTAAACAATGAATGGGTCAAGAATGATATTAGGGAAGAAATCAAACGGTTTTTGGAAACAAATGAAAACGAACTCACAACAACCCAAAACTTATGGGACACAGCCAAGGCAGTCCTGAAAGGGAAGATCATAGCGATACAGGCCCACCTAAAAAAGTTAGAAACATTTCAAACAAACAACCTAACCCTACGTCTACAAGAACTCGAGGAACAACAACAAAGACAGCCCAGAGCAAGCAGAAGGAAGGAAATAACCAAGATCAGAGCAGAATTAAATGACATAGAGACTAAAAGCACAATTCGAAAGATCAATGAATCCAAGAGCTGGTTCTTCAAAAAGATAAACAAAATCGACAAGCCTTTAAGCAGACTCATCAAGAAAAAAAGAGAGAAGACCCAAATAAACACAATCAGAAATGAAAGAGGAGAGATTACAACAGATACCACAGAAATACAAAGGATTGTAAGAAATTACTACAAAGAGCTGTATGCCAAGAAATTTGAAAACCTAGATGAAATGGACAAATTTCCAGAAAAATATAACCTTCCAAAACTCAATAAAATGGAAGCAGAAAGCCTCAACAAAGCAATAACAGCAAAAGAAATTGAAGCAGTAATCCAAAAACTCCCAACACACAAAAGCCCTGGACCAGATGGTTTCACAGGAGAATTCTACAAACCATTTAAGGAAGAACTAACACCTATTCTTCACAGACTATTTCAAAAAATCCAAAAAGATGGAAGACTCCCAAACTCTTTTTATGAGGCCAACATCATCTTAATCCCAAAACCAGATAAAGACACAACAAAGAAAGAAAACTACAGGCCAATATCGCTGATGAACATTGACGCTAAAATCCTCAACAAGATACTGGCAAACCGCATCCAACAGTACATTAAGAACATCATACACCATGACCAAGTTCGATTCATCCCAGGTATGCAAGGATGGTACAATATACGCAAATCAGTAAATGTAATACATCACATAAACAAAAGCAAAGACAAAAACCACATGATCATATCGATAGATGCAGAAAAAGCATTTGATAAGGTACAGCACCCATTTATGATAAAAACACTCAGTAAAGTGGGAATAGAGGGAGCATTCCTCAACATAATAAAGGCCATATATGAGAAACCTACAGCCAACATTATACTCAATGGGCAAAAATTAAAATCTTTTCCACTAAGAACAGGAACAAGACAAGGATGTCCACTTTCACCACTTCTATTCAATATAGTACTGGAGGTTCTAGCCACAGCAATCAGACAAGAAAAAGAAATAAAAGGAATCCAAATCGGAAAGGAGGAAACAAAACTGTCACTGTTTGCAGATGACATGATAGTGTACATAGAAAATCCTATAGACTCCACCAAAAAACTGCTTGACCTCATAAATGAATTTGGTAAAACAGCGGGATACAAAGTCAATATCCAGAAATCAAAGGCATTTCTGTACACCAACAATGAAACAGCAGAAGCAGAAATCAAGAAAAAAATCCCATTTGAAATAGCAAAAAGGAAAATAAAATACCTAGGAATAAACCTAACCAAAGAGGTAAAAGACCTGTATTCAGAAAACTAATAACACTGAGGAGAGAAATCAAGGAAGACACAAACAAATGGAAACATATACCGTGTTCATGGATTGGAAGAATTAATATCATCAAAATGTCCATACTACCCAAAGCAATCTACACATTCAATGCAATACCAATTAAAGTACTAATGGCATATTTCACAGACATAGAACAAACACTTCAACAATTTATATGGAACCATAAATGACCCCGAATAGCTGCTGCAATTTTGAGAAAGAAGAGTAAAGTAGGAGGAATCACAATACCTGACATTAAACTATACTACAAGGCCACTGTAATCAAAACAGCCTGGTACTGGCATAAAAACAGGCACATGGACCAATGGAACAGAACAGACAGCCCAGAAATAAACCCAAGCCTCTACGGTCAATTAATATTTGACAAAGGAAGCAGCAACATAAAATGGAATAAAAATAGCCTCTTCAACAAATGGTGTTGGGAGAACTGGACAGCTACGTGCAAAAAAATGAAACTCGAGCACCAACTTACACCTTATACAAAAATAGATTCAAGGTGGATAAAAGACTTAAATATAAAGCGTGACACCATTAAAGTCCTAGAAGAGAACGTAGGTAGGAAAATCTCAGATATTTCACGCAGAAACTTTTTTACTGACTTGTCTCCTAGAGCAAGGGACATAAAGGAAAGAATAAACAAATGGGACCTCATCAAAATTAAAAGCTTTTGCACAGCTAAGGAAAACAGTATCAAAATAAACAGAGAACCAACTGTATGGGAAAACATATTTGCTAATGATACCTCAGACAAGGGTTTAATCTCCAAAATATATAAAGAACTTACGCGACTCCACTCTAAGAAGACAAGCAACCCAATTAAAATATGGGCAAAGGACTTGAACAGACAATTCTCCAAGGAGGACATACAGAAAATCCAAAGACACATGAAGCGATGCTCAATATCGCTAGCCATCAGAGAGATGCAGATTAAAACCACAATGAGATACCACTTGACACCAGTCAGAATGGCCATCATAAACAAAGCAACAAACAACAAGTGTTGGAGAGGTTGTGGAGAAAGGGGGTCCCTAGTGCACTGTTGGTGGGAATGCAGACTGGTACAACCATTATGGAAAGCAGTTTGGAACTTCCTCAGAAAACTAAAAATGGATCTGCCTTTTGACCCAGCAATTCCATTGCTGGGACTTTATCCTAAGAACACTAAAACACCAATACAAAAGAACCTTTGCATCCCGATGTTCATAGCAGCACAATTTACAATAGCTAGGTGCTGGAAGCAACCTAGATGCCCATCAGTAAATGAATGGATCAAAAAACTATGGTACATTTACACAATGGAATTCTATACAGTAGAAAGAAAGAAGGAGCTCCTACCCTTTGCAACAGCATGGATGGAGCTGGAAAGCATTATGCTAAGTGAAACAAGCCAGGCAGTGAAAGACAAATACCACATGATATCACCTTTAACAGGAATCTAAACAACAAAACAAAACAAAACAAAAAACTAGCAAAATATAACCAAAGACACTGAAATAGGGGATAGTCTGACAGTGGCCAGAGGTGAGAGAAGAGGGAATTTTAGGGGGGAATGGGTAGGGATTACAGGAACAAATTTGGAGGACACATGGACAAAAACTAAGGGTGGGGGGTAATGGGGGGAAGGGGGGAGGGTTGGGTGGAGGGGCTGGAACGGGAGTAGGGGGGAGAAAACTGTACTTGAACAATGATTGAAATTTAAAAAAAAAAAAAAAAGAAGTTGAACTGCTAATCACCACTAACTTATCAATACAAATTCTCACTTCTGTGATGTGAAAAGAGGTGCAAGAATTTTATAAGATTGTGGAAAGAAGGAACTGATATAAATAATAATATAATATAAATATAAAATATATAATGTAAAATAAATATTTAATACATAAACAGAATATATTAAATTATAAATGTATTAAATATATATTTTACATTTGTCAGGTTTATATTAAAATACATAAATATAAATTTATAAAATAAATAAAGTCTTTCCTCACATAATAGTGTGTATCAGTAAAATGTTTAAAGTTGATGTACATACTTCACAAAGAGACTGAAATTCAATGTTCCAGTAAACAAGTACATTTCAGAGGCAACCTGTATAGTATACTGTTTAGGTAAGCTTTTAAGAAAACTGTTTTTGGATACATAAGTCAACATTGACAAGAAAACATGCCCACAAAATGGATGGCACTGGTTGTCTATGGTGGATGAGTTATATAGAGAAATGGGATTGAATTAAGATACCAAGAAAAATCAAATTCTATCAGTAATGTTTCAAATTTTTATACAATATGAGATCTGAAGCAAATATTGTTAAATGTTTATATTTTTAATGTGGGTGGTGGGTATTAATGATAGTTGCACATTAGGACAACCAAGAATCTCATATGTACAGATGCTGAATAAATTAGTTCTAGGCTGAGGCCACAATATCTGTATATTTTTATTTTTTATTTTATTTTAAAAATATTTTATTTTTTATTTTTAGAAAGAGGAGAAAGGAGGGAGAAAGAGAAGAAGAGATACATCAGTGTGTGGTTGCCTCTCATGTGCTCCCTGCTGGGGACCTGGCCTGCAACCCAGGCATGTGCCCTGACTGGGAATTGAACTGGTGACCCTTAGGTCTGCAGGCTGTCACTCAGTCCCCTGAGCCGCACCAGCCAGGTCCTGTATATCATTAAATAACCACAGGCATATATTCAATCAACTAGAAATAACGACCACTGGTTTAAGTAATTTAAATTATTTTTAAAAACTTTTTTATGATAATCCTGTAAGGTAAGTTTAATTATTATCTCAGATGCATTTGCATTCCTCTATTTTTCATTTTTTCTACAATTAAATCATAGTGCACCCTCCACCCCACCCCCCAAAAAAAAGACTTTCAGGTAGCTGAGTAAGAGAATTGCATTCCCTGTATCAGGAAGGATTGACATGAAAATCTGTTATCTAAACAAGAAGTCTCGGTCTTAAAACTGGTAGTGGAACCTCCCCAGTGCTAAAGTGTGAAGTGCTCAACTGTAAATAGGAGGGATTATGGTCATAAAAACAAAACCAACAGGCATATGAAAAGGTTTTCAACATCACTAACCATCGGGGAAATGCAAGTCACAATCACAGTAGGATAACATCTCACACCTATTAGAATGGCTGTTATAACAAAAGAAATAACACATGTGTGAAAAGGAATATAAGTATTGAATTGTTTAGGTCTACATTCCAATAATTTCAATCATGGGTAAAACAAACAAACAAGCAAACAAACAACCAAACGAGTGTTGGTGAGGATGGAGAAAATGGAACCCTGGTACACTGTTGGTGTGAATGAATATTGGTACAGCCATTATAAAAACAATATGGACATTCCTTAAAAAATTAAAAAGTGGTACTAATTAAAATAGAACTACCAAAAGACTTTTAAAGGACAACTCAGACATTTGAGTAATCACTTATTTCTATGAAGAGGAGAGAAGACCCAAGAATAATAAAACTCATGAAAATAACTATCACATAAAAATATTTTCTGATTATGAACATTAAACTTCATTTAGAATCCAGATTACATAATCATGTTTATAGAGTGTTTAACATTATCTAAATAAAGAGACTACCTAATTAGCACTGTATTTGAATAAAAGAAGGCATTTTATCTACTTCCTAATTTGCATACATTAGAATGATTTTTTTCCTTAAAGGGCAAAGAGTATTTCTTTTTTTTTTAAATATTTTTTTATTTTAATTGTTGTTGCAGTACAATTTTCTATCTTTTACTCCCATCCCAACCCACCCACCCAGCCCTCTCCTCCTCTCTCCCATTTCCACCCACCCCTAGTTTTTATCCATGTGTCCTTTATACTTCTTCCTGTAAACCCTTCTCCTTTTCCCCTGAAATTCCCCTGACATTCCCTTTCCTCTTCCCTCTGAACACTGTCGGACTGTTCTCTATTTCAGTGTCTTTGGTTATATTTTGTTTATTTCTTTGTTTTGTTCTTTAGGTTCCTGTTAAAGGTGAGATCATATGGTATTTGTCTTTCACCACCTGGCTTATTTCGCTTAGCATAATGCTTTCCAGCTCCATCTAAGCTGTTGCAAAGGGTAGGAGCTTCTTCTTTCTTTCTGCTGCATAGAATTCCATTGTGTAAATGTACCATAGTTTTTTGATCCATTCATTTACTGATGGGCATCTAGGTTGCTTCCAACACTTGGCTATTGTAAATTGTGCTGCTGTGAACATAGCATAGGTTCTTCTGGATTGGTGTTTCCACTGTTTTTAGGATATAGTCCCAGCAGCAGAATTGCTGGGTCAAAAGGCAGATCCATTTTTAGTTTTCTGAGGAGGTTCCATACTGTTTTCCACAGTGGTTGTACCAGTCTGCAATCCCACCAACAGTGCACTAGGGACCCCCTTTCTCCACAACCTCTCCAACACTTGTTGTTTGTTGCTTTGTTTATGATGGCCATTCTGATTGGTGTAAAGTGATATCTCATTGTAGTTTTAATTTGCATCTCTCTGACAGCTAGCGATATTGAACATCTTTTCATGTGTTTCTGGATCCTCTATATGTCCTCCTTGGAGAAGTGTCTATTCAAGTCCTCTGCCCATTTTTTAATTGGGTTGCTTGTCTTCTTAGAGTGGAGTCACATAAGTTCTTCATATATTTTGGAGATTAAACTCTTGTCTGAGGTATCATTGGCAAATATGTTTTCCCATACAGTTGGTTCTCTTTTTATTTTAATATTGTTTTCTTTAGCTGTGCAGAAGCTTTTAATTTTGATGAGGTCCCATTTGTTTATTTTTTCCTTTATGTCTCTTGCTCTGGGGGACGTATCAGTAAAGAAGTTTCTGCGTGAGGAAAGAGTATTTCTTATGAAATATGCTGTGTTTTCCTGTAATTATGAATTTGTTATCTCTAATGTTCCTGCTCCTCTGATTCTCTTCAGTCAAATTTCTGGAAAGTAAAGTGTGTATAGAAAGAGGTGAATAACATGAAAACCAATAAAGAAACAGCTCTAATCAGATAGGATTTGTCATACTGAGAAATATTGCTAAAGGTACTGGAGTGTATGACCTCACAAGTGACCCGCCTGAATACAAAATATGGATGCAGTGCTGTGTGCTCATTTACTTCTTTTCTTTATTTTTCAATCCTCTTTTCTTTTTCAAAAGGTGTCCACAAAATCTCACACGTGTCTCAGAATTCTTCCTCATGAGTTTCTCAGATGATCCAGAACTGCAGTCTTTGCTCTTTGGGCTCTTCCTGTCCATGTACCTGGTCACTGTGCTTGGGAACCTACTCATCATCCTGGCCGTCAGCTCTGACTCCCACCTGCACTCGTCCATGTACTTCTTCCTCTCTAACCTGTCCTTGGCTGACATCTGTTTCATCTCCATCACTGTCCCGAAGATGACTGTGGACATCCAGACTCACAGCAGAGTCATTGCCTATGGGGACTGCCTGACACAGATGTCTTTTTTGATCCTTTTTGGATGTATGGATGATATGCTTCTGACTGTGATGGCCTATGATCGGCTTGTGGCCATCTGTCACCCTCTGTACTACCCAGTCATCATGAATCCATGTCTCTGCTGCTTGTTAGTTTTGGCGTCATTTCTAATCAGCCTTTTGGACCCTCAGCTGCACAATTTGATTGTGTTACAACTGACTTGCTTCAAGGATGTAAAGATTTCTAATTTCTTCTGTGATCCTTCTCAACTCCTTCATCTTGCCTGTTCTGACACCTTCACCAATAACATAGTCATGTATTTTGTTAGCACCATCTCTGGTGGTGTTCCACTCTCAGGGATCTTTTCTTCATACTATAAAATTGTTTCCTCCATTCTGAGAGTCCCATCAATAGGTGGGAAGTATAAAGCCTTCTCCACCTGTGGTTCTCACTTGTCTGTTGTTTGCTTATTTTATGGAACAGCTTTTGGGGTTTACCTTGGATCAACATCGTTGCCTTGTCCTAGAAAGGATGTGGCAGCCTCACTCACGTACACTGTGGTCACCCCCCTGCTAAACCCATTCATCTACAGCCTGAGGAACAGGGACATTAAGAGTGCCCTGAGGCTCCACAGCAGAACAGTCTCATCTTAGTATCTGTTTGCACTTTTTGGAGTGTGGTTGGAAAAACTAGTCAAAACAAATATGTAGACCAGTGAATACTGTTTCCTTGGTCACATTCCTTTCTAGTCTCATGGTTTTCATTCCTCTCCATGCTTCATATATGAACTTTACTTCTTTTAACTTGTCTTTAATTGAGTTGTCAGAGTATGGGATCCTTTGTACATCATAATAAATGCATGAAAGGGTCTGGTCATTGACTCTGGTATCCAGGTGAAGTGCACAATTCTTATATACTTAAACTTTACATCTTTCCCCATGGTTTTAGGGCATTTTCCATACAATTTTTTTGCATCTGCCACATCTGTTTATTCAGCTAATTCCTGAGAATGTAGTTCACTGGTTTTCTTTCTATCTATCTATTATCCATCTATCTATCATCTATGTTTTTGTTCCATTCTTCTTTACTATTTTTTTAAGTTATATATATATTTTTTGTTTAAGCACAGTTGTCTCTATTTTCCTGCCACCACTCCCCCCACCCCAGTTATCCCCACCTCCCACCCTCAATCCTAACCTCCTTTGGTTTTGTCCATGTGTTCTTTATAGATGTTCCTGAAACCCTTTCCCCTTTTCCCTCCCATTACTCCCCCCACCTCCCCTTTGGTTACTGCCAGTTTGTTCTTAATTTCAATGGCTCTGGTTATATTATGCTTGCTTCTTTGTTTTGTTGATTAGGTTCCACTTATAGGAGAGATCATATGGTATTTGTCTTTCACTGCCTGGCTTATTTCACTTAGCATAATGCTGTCCAGTTCCATCCACACTGTCATAAAAGGTAGAAGCTCCTTCTTTCTTTCTACTGCATAGTATTCCACCAACTGTGGATTTTATTGGAGTTCCCTGGAGATTTTTATAAATACTGATGATTGGGTCTGTTGGAGTTCACCAAGAAGATGTGACTGCCAGTTGACCCAAGAGCTGGACTTGGAGAATCAGAGACTCCTTATTTCCTCCCTGTCCTTGGAATATTTCACTTGCCTACACTGAGCTAGAAGCTGACCCAAGGGTATAGTCTTGAGGTAAGCATGTATTGCTGAGATTATCTAGATATTATACATGACTGAACCCAGTTAAGGTCATGTACTTTACTGTACATAAGCTTTTAAGATTTGATGGGCAGGTGTGTAAGTCTATTTGTCTTGTGGCTGCCCAAGACAAGCTTTGTCTGTAACTCTCTGACTAATGAAAATTGCCACCTACCAATCTGGAATGACCTACTTCTTCCTTTGGTTTCTTCTTGCCCTCCATGCATGCGGGCCAGTTCACATTTCACCTGAAATTTCCTTAGATTGCAAACTAATGGGATCCCCCTTGTCAAATATTAGTTGACCATATGTGCAGTTGTTTATTCCTGGGCTCTTGATTCTGTACCATTGGTCTCTGTGTCCACTTTTAATCCAGTCCTACATCCTGTCGTGGCTGATATGAGTAGTGTCTGCACTTCTTCCTTGTTTTTAGCTGTGTCTTTATGTCTAACTTTTGCTCTTCCTTGGGTGGGGTGAAAATGAAACAGGTCCTTGCTATGGTGCACTAAAAGGCTAGAGAAGCTGGTTGGTCACTCTGCTCTTTCTTTTTCCACAAGGGTAACAACTCTTTCTAGCTGGGGAGTTCCCTCTTGGTGCTGAATGGCCTGGGTGATGGTGTAGTGCCGGCACAGTGAAGCTGCCTTTCCTTTCTTTTTGCATGGTTATTCTCAGGTGTTTTGTTCCATTGTATTATTGAAGTTTCTTAGGTGGACTCCTGTACTTTCCCAGAGCTTTTTTTGTTAATAGATTTAATTGTTGATTTTTGTGTGGGAATAGAGGCTGGTGTCTCCTATTTCATCATCTTGGTTTTGCCACATTTTCTTTCTACACACAATCTCTTAATAGCAGACCAATCTCTAAATTCATCATCCAGAGTTCTCTGAGCTAGGAGGAATGTGTGAGTAGAATGTGGGAGGTTGCAAAGTACCATCATTCCCATATTCACTTTATCAACCAGAAGAAAACTGAAGCAGGCCCCAAGCACATTTATTTTAATTTTAGGATCTGCAAAAACAAAGTAAGCTAAAAAAATACATCCTGGAATACAATGAGCTCTTCCCAATGAGCAGAAATCAGAAGCCACTGGGACATTTGTTGAATTTGGGCACTGAGTGGCTGCAGCTTGGTGTGATGTCAATGAAGGGACCCCAGTGATGGGATAGAGACCATACAGGCTTTTTTGGACTACATGACCTGAAGGAATATGGTGTGATCTGCTGAAGCACCAAATCAGAGGTGATTTCTACTCATATGCCAGTTTATTTGCAGGGAAATTTTGCTGAAGAGCATTGTGGTGTAATGGATTGTGGACTATGCTGGGAAGCAGAGACATATCTCCAGTACTGTGGTGCGTAGAAACCAATGTCTTGATAGAGGGTGAGGCCTACATGCTGGGGAGATTCTAATCTACTCTGGATTCTGTGTTCATGCTATTGTGGACGCCTATCTTCTGGGGTGTGCCTTGGGTCTACTGACTTGCTCTCAATTGACACAACATGGCAAAACTGATGAGGTGTCACTTCTGATATTAGGGTACAAAAAGGCTCTGGGTTTCATATTCCTGGACTTTGTCTCTTTGTTACTTGTCCTACTGGGAGCCAATGGTCATGTGTGAGCTTCCCTATGAGAGACCCATGTGGCAGAGAACTGAGGAAGACCTCTGGCCAACAGCCCACAAGGAACTCCATCCTTTCAAGAGTGTCTGGGCTTGGAAATAGGTCTCTTCCCAGTCAAACTTTGAGGACTGTTGCCCTAGCTAACACTTTGATTGCACTCTTGTTACATACTCTGGCTTATTGAAGAAAAGTGGCAAGTTATGAAATAAAGTTTGTAAGAGTCAATGGTTTTCTAGCATACCAACAACACCAATGAAAGAGAAAACTTGGACTATCATTTAAATCAGCAAAACGAAACAAAACAAAACAACCCCCAAACAACCAAAAACAAACAAACAACCCCACAAAACCCAAAACCCACCAAAAAAAAAACCCCCAAAACAAAATGAAAAAACTAGCTTGACTTGGGGTGGTGAAAACACAATACAATATACAGATGATATAATATAGAACTATATACCTTAAACCTATACAATTTTACTAACCAATGTCACCCCAATAAATTCAATTAAAAAAGAAAAAAGTGAAAAAAAAAGATTGGAAATGTACAGTGCTGCAAAGAGCACTTTGCACATAGTAAACTCTCAATAAATAATTCTTTTGTCTCTTAAAAAAACACCTTGCTCTGGCCAGTGTGGCTCAGTTGATTGGAGCACCATCCTATAAACTGGAAGCCTGTGAGTTCAGTTCCTGGCCAGAGTACATGCCTGGTTAAGGGGCCTACGAAAGGCAACCAATCAAAGTATCTCTCACTACAATGTTTCTCTCTCTTTTCCCCTCCCTTCCCTTCTCTCTAAAATCAATAAGCATGTCTTTGGGTGAGGGTTTTTAAAAAAGCCCCTAAGAAAGGGAAATAGAAAGTTTCTTTTAGAGACAGAAATCTTTTTTCCCTTTATCTGTTTTTTTTTTTTTTAAATATTTTTTATTTTAATTGTTGCAGTGCAATTTTTTTACTCCCACCCCAACCCACCCACCCAGGTCTCCCCTCCTCCCTCCCATTTCCACCCACCCCTAGTTTTTATCCATGTGCCCTTTATACTTCTTCCTGTAAATCCTTTTAGAAATCTTAACTAAGAAAATAGAAATGGTTTTGGATTCTTGTTAAAGAAGGCCTAATTCTTCCTAACTTACATGATTAATGCAGTGGATTTTCAGATATCAAAGCCAAAAGGAGCCTTCATTTCCTGAAGGAAAAAAGAGCCTGCATTCTATGTTCAGGTCCTTGATTATGGAAGTAAGAAGCAAAGTGTACAGATGTGCTTTCTCCTGAGAAGAGGAAAGTCCCACATCCTTCTAAGTATGTTCACTGTTCTCCTTTTCCTCTTCTGTTAATATTAGGAATTCCTCTGGGATTAGGAAAACATGGACCAATTTTGCTAATTATGAGCTCTGCGCATTGAGCTCTGAGGGCCATACAGGAGTAAATAATTAGCCAGGGCCTTCAGCTCTTCAGGCTGTCAGTCCCATATAAGCTTCATATCTGTGTCTGTTCCTACCAGAGTAGCTACCTGCACCAGGAGATCCATGCCTGAGTCTATCTCATGCCAGTCCTGGAAAGAGAGCCTGGGTCCTTATCATTACCAAACTTCTAGGTCATGGCCCAGCAGGGATACAGCAGAAACCAGTGAGTACCAAGGCAGATGGTGGATGGAGAAGGAATTATGGAGAAACTTATCTCTTCATTACCAAGATAGTGGGGCAATGGAGATATCCAGGTGAGAGGGCATTAACAGGTGAAGTTGCAGCTCAGAGGCTTATGAGATTTATGTCATTTTTTTCTGTTGGGGATTTTGAACTCTCATTTGGAATTCTGGTCCTCTCCATGGCCATTCCTAACTTCCCAAGTCGTTGCCCAGACCAGAGCAGGAAATGGATTTCTCCATCTCCTAAGCACTCCAGAATATCTCGGATGCTCTGATTATAATCATGATGGTGATGTGGGGAGAAACCAGAATACCACAAGACTTTATTGAGGCTTCCTTGTGTCAGGCTCAGTGCTATGTTATGTAGCCTTAATTTTCACCTGCATGATACTCCCACAGTCGAGGCGTACATGTGATTGTTATTTTGGGATTGAGGAGAGGAGCACAGTGTTCTTTCTTAATTAGTACCTAGGTCCTGGGGTATAAAAGGGTGCAGTGAGGTTTGGATCTGAGCAGTGAAACTATATTCACAGAACACAGGTCACAGGGCAATGTCTTTCCATACAAGTTAGGTGCACATACCTATTGAGCTCTTGACATGTGGCTAGTCCAAATTAAGATGTGCTGTCCATTTAAAATACTGGATTGTGAAGAAGTGCAAGAGAAGTCTGTAGAATATCTCTATTGTGTATATTGGTAAAACTATACTTTTAAAAAAGATTTTATTTATTTATTTTGAGAGAAGGGGAGGGAGGAAGAAAGAGAGGGAAAGAAACATTGATGTGGAAGAGAAACACTGATAGCCTCTTGTACCCCCTCTCCCAGCTGGGGACTGAACCCCCAACCCAGGCATGTGCTGTGACTGGGAATCAACTGGCAACTTTATGGTTTGTGGGATGATGCCCAATAAACTGAGACAACTACTCAGGGCAAAACTATACTATTTTTGATAATGGGTTAAATAAACTGTTAAAATTAAAGTAGACACCCCCCCCCAAAAAAAAAATACCCACCCAGCCAACCTACTCATTCTTTTTTCCCCCTCTTTTCAGTTATCTTCAGGCAGAATGCCGGTGGGGAAATGACAGGGACTCATTTATTTCTAATTCCTCAGTATCCACACTGGGATTGGCACAGAGTAGGCAACTAAACAAACAAATATATATTTAGAAAGTACACCTCTATATATCTCTGTATACCTCTGTTTCAGAATATATATATTTGTTAAATATTGATTACCCACTGTTAGTTTATAGGAACACGACATGTCTGACACACATTGGGGTCTTTCCTGCTTGCTCTTTCATCCCTTCCAGGAATGTCCATGTGACTAAAGAAATGAATGAGATTCTGTCATTCCCTCCAAGAACTCTTCCAGAAGGACTTCTGGACTAATTGAATCTAGTGAGGGCATTGTGAGAACCTCTGATTTGCAGTTGTGGGTAAACTGGGGACCCACAGATACCTACTGCTTCTGGTTGGTATCTGAAGTCAGGAGGAGAGTGGTTTTGTGTGACTGAGCCTTACCCTATTGGATCTGACACTGCTGCAGATAGTGTCAGAAT